>NC_135880.1:166651230-166987709 GCF_964194155.1 Cetorhinus maximus
GTTGTCTTTTCCTGTGCTGTAGTCGATGCCAGGTGATCCATCCAGATTCATTCCTTATAGACTTTCTAGCTATTTGATACAACTGAGGGGTTTGCTAGGCCATTTCAGAGGGAATTGCTGTGGGCCAGGAGTCACATGTCAGCCAGATCAGGTAAGGGCAGCAGATATTTTTTCCCTGAAGGACATGAGTAAATTAGATGTTTTTTTTAAAAAAAAACGACAATCAACAGTGGTTTCATGGGCAGAATGTTTGGGCCCCTCCCACCAGCTGCATTATTCGGTCCCGCTGAAGTCAATGGGTTTTTGAACAGCTCACCACATTTTCCAGGGCAGTAAAATTCTGCCCAAGGTCATTCCTGGTCTTTTCATTCCTGATTTTTGTTGATCGAATTCCAATTTCACCATCTCCTGTGGTAGGATTTGAATCTGGGTTCCCAGGGCATTACCTTGTGTCTCTGGATTACTAGTCAAGTGGCAATAGCACCGCCTCCCTCTGGAGAAGAGAACTGAAGAGTCTGTAAAAAATAAGAAACACCAGGGAGAGTATTTTCCGCTTGGTGTGTGACACTCGTTGTGAAATAGCGGCGGTCCTGAGGGTCGAAGGTCCCGATGTCATTGCACATTCGCGTAATATTTTGGTCAGTGACTGTGTGTAGGTTTTCGGCAGCGCTCCCACCAACAATTACGAAACATATTAAGGTCATTAAAGTATCAATTACATGGATGTTGCGCTGCTCTTCCAACCTTACAGATGGCTGGCAGGTGAATCGGCCAGGCGGCCTTTGCATTTTTCAAAAAAACTTCATCCAAGGGAGAGGGCGGGGGGGGGGGGGGGGGGGGTGGGGGGGAGGGCGGGGGGGGTGGAATGTGGTTTCTGTAATTAAATAAAAAATAAATCTACGCATAGAATTTTTATAACATGCACACACAGGTGACTCATTTTGAAGCATGGGCATTTTTTCCAGGTTTTAAATTGTCTTCATTGATTTTAAATCTGTCAGCTCTCTGCTTCCAGGTAGCTTTCCTTCTGCGCTCTCCCATGCTGACTTCAGGGCTCACCCTCATCCCGCCCCCCACCGCGGCAGCACTGAGCCTTTCACACGGGCTAGCCGTTAATTGGCCAGCCAGCGTGTAATCGCCGTTGGGACCGATCGCAGGCAGCAGCCCATTCCCTGGCTGCTCTCGTCGACCAGAAATTCTACCCACTGAGAATGGGAAGTTATTTTGTAATTCAAACTCTAAATCAATATTGTCATAAAATTTCCTTGCTCTCCATGTAAGTGTGTAGCTATATGTATTTATCCTGCAAATGCACACTCCTTAGCATGGAAAAAATCCCACCCATAATTGTTAATTTACTGCAGTCAAATGGTCCTTTTATATTTACTGTTTTGTTGTACTTCATGTCTCACTGAAGAATGCTTTTCTATGAAGGGCGAGGGAGAATTTGTATGATTTAAAAAAAAATTAATTCTTTAGATGTGGGCTTTGCTGACAAGATTGGCATTTTTTGCCCATCCCTGATTGTCCATGAGAAGCTGGTGGTGGGCCTGATTGGCAGATTAAACTCAAAGATGGTTTGGCTTGAACTCCTACCAAATTAATGTACGTAAATTAATTGATAATTTTGTTTCTTTGTTAAAAAGAAATACCAAAATGTCCCTGAGCTTTTCTTCATATAATTAACCTAATACTAAGAAGTATAACATATGGCAGATCAAGTTGGCTACTATGCATTGCTGTTGGTGCCAGATCACGTGTGATAATCTGATATGTAATATACCTTTAAGAAGAACGTTATAATGGAGATCACATGATCTTAGTATCCAATAGCAGAGTAGTACAGGCTACCTCAATAGTCAGTAGCCTGTAGTTAGAGTCTGTAATGTAGAGACAGTGTTTGAATTGTAAGTACGCTAGTGTAGTTGCTGAATTCCTTTGTAAATAAATAGGACGAGCTCTGTCTAAGAACTGTCTCCTGATTTACTCCGTCTATGGTGCCAACTCGGCCATCCCGAAACAAGCATATAACCTGTGTTTGTAAGTCCAACCTAACCAGTGACTAGGATCCAACAACATGCAACACAATCCTTCCTTCATTCAAGGTGGTTTCTTCAAGATATTATGTGATGGTAATTTCTAAATTTGCGCACCAGCAGCAAATGTTATTGGAACTTATGATCCCAACAGCTGCATTATTCTACAGGAATGCACACATTCGACAATCATTGTTTAATGTATCACTGTGTGCACATTCACAGCACAGTTGATTCATGAAAATATTCAGCTCCAAAAATTCTTTCCTTTTGTAGTTAGAGCTAAAATTATAGTTTATGACAAGTGTAAATGAGATCCTATATTTTGTTAGGACAGGGTGAGGAGGAATGAGCTGGCTCCCCTTTTTTCCCCAACTCCCTTGGTCAGTTGCAACAAAGGTTTGTTTAAAATTCTCCCCTCCCCCACCATGGACAACTTTTTCAGACAGAATATATTTACTTTTTAAATCAAGAGCTCTGAAGAAGAGTCATTCGGACTCGAAACGTTAACGCTGTTTCCTTCTCCACAGATGCTGTCAGACTGCTGAGTTTTTCCAGCATTTTCTGTTTTAATTCCATAGCCTTCACCGTTTGTCCATCATCCTGGACATTCAGACAATTCTTATACTTTCCAGTAAATCTTGCCTCCCATCCACCTTGTTGCATCTCTCCAGTTATCCGATCCATCTGGATGATATGATACCTGGGAATCAACTTTGGACAGCTGACCTCTGGACAAAATACCCCACCTCAATGAAAGCTTTCCTGCCTGCTTGCAAAGCATTCGAGTGGGAAAAAAAAACAGCCTCAAGAGCAGGGGCAGCATCAGATAACGCTGAAGGCAACTTCAGATTTCTTCTGTACACAAACTGATGTGGGCTATACCCACCCAACCATTTGTAAAGAATAACTGCCCATGCAAATGTTGTTTGCAACTTGCAATCAGGTTGTTCGGCCAGTATCTTATGCATCATGACCTCTATCACTGCACTCGCATAAACCATTGCTGAATAGGCTCACAGCTGCAATATGCAAGAGTATGATATTCAAATTTTCACATCCCGAAATTCATCATTCGCAAACTCCCCTCCATTATCCATCAGGGATTTTATTGGTGTTTCTAATCCAGTACCTACCCATTTCTGCAAGACCTTAAAAATGGTCTGTCTGTCCTTACTATTTATTACCATAGATAGGCAAAATGTAGTCAACATATCTGCAAAGTGGAGGAGAAAACCCAATGCTTGTCCCATAGGTCTATTGCCAGCTATATCATTGAACTCCTTGGCCAGTGGCAGACTCAACAGGGTGTGGTGATATCTTTTGACATGTAACACAAAGTCACAATGAGCCATGGCTACCTCAATAAGGTTGTCATATTTTTAATCAACCTCTCCAGAATCCCACAGTAGAGCTTTCAGTTTTTGTGGCATTGGGTGTGCAAATTATCTATGCAACGTCCAAATAATCTTCCTTCACCAAACGTTTATCCCCAGGAGTTAACCAGACTGCTTGAACTCTGATGGGAAGTATCTGGCTTTCCTAGTGACTGCCAGTTTTAGCCTGACCGAGTAAAATGTGGATCCACAGTTTTCCTGAACATAAATCGTTCTGTCATTCTCCACGCCTAGCTTCATCCGTGCTTTTTGCCCAATCGAAGATGTGCTCAATAATAGAAATATTTCACTAGAGACCACATCAATACTGGAGAAGAGACTGATCCCAGCTATATTACAAGGGAGGACTGCTCTTTGAAAGGTTGTCATCATTCCCAAACCTAAAGCAGGTGGAGCTTCCACACTCCTTAACCTTCCACCGATCTGCCTCACTGAGAGACTCCAGGTAACAGTCAAGCCAATTCATTCCACACACTGTGAAAGTGTAACCGCTATCTAAAACTGCACAGTTGAACAAATCAGCCATCAAAATACACATCATCGGATTCAAACTCTAAGTGACCAACACAATTCCTTTATGACAGTCACCATCATCATTTGCAGCCTCAGAATTACCTGTTTCATGCCTTATTTAAAAAAAAGCAAACATTATTTTTCTGTGGGCAATTTATAGCATAATGATACTTAGAATCGATTAACTATTCCCTCTACATTGCTCGGACTCAAGCACCTACGGTCACCATCCCAGACCGGCTTTTTGTCTCGACTCTCAAATGGGCTAAAAGTGCGACCATCTTCAGACCGCCTATCAGCAAGCCCATCCTTATACAGAAGTCTGCCTTTAATATTTTGGTAATCTCGAAATTCACCCATCATGGAATTCACCATCCTTTGCTTTACCACAGAGTTGCCTGTATTTGATAGGAAAGTAGCTGGAAATGACTGTTACCCAAAAATTATTTTAGGGAAGCAGCCATTTGGTTTAGGAGAGTCTTACCCATAGAATTGAACCCCTGTCAATACCAAAAGTCTATCAACATGAGAAACATGTGCACAATCAATTAACTTAAATGCCAATACAGACTCTGGGATTTCAAGGTTAAACTTTCAGCTCTTATACCATTTATCAAAGTGCATAAAGTACTTCGCCATGGACTGATCATCTTTTTTCTTAAATCTATCAAAGATGACTATGCTTCATCTGCTTCCAACAAATCATCCTTATTGTAAAACTTATCCAAATATCTTTGATAGACAGGTCAATCCCTCTTCAGGATCCAAATCATCCATGTCTAATTCTGAAAATACTTTACACCTAAACTTACTGTTGCTCAGAATGACAAAGCCAAAGTCATATTTTGTTTCTTTCGAGGTAACGAAGTAACCCGTGTCCACATCTCGACTTCATTTTTCCATTGCTGATATGGGACCACCTCTGAAAACAATAAATAAATTGGTGGATGGACAAAGCCTGAGATTTTGCAATGTCCTCCCGTCATTCTGTAACTGAGTTTGTTAACAGCAGTCTGCTTCTTTTTCACTCAGAAGCTAGGGACGAAAATCTTCTTTTCAGCAACCAATCACCAAAGCTTAATGGTCATTCTTTGCTGCCGTATTAATTCCAATAATTGCATGCTGAGGAAGGAGGAGTCTGAAGCTAGCCTGTACCTTAAAACAGGTTTATTTCCAAGACAGTAAAGCAAAATCACAAACTGACACCTGGAATGAACTGGTTAATATACCCCTTGCAATGATTCCCTGATCCTTCCCCAATTCGGCCCAAAGATGTGGAAGGCTGCCCTATTGTGGCATAACATAAACATTGAGGCCACCGAGCACAAATCAAATCTTATTGCGTTTTCCAAGTCTATATGTATTCACTCTCACCTGCAGTCTGATATTCTCAGCAACATTTTGTAAGAATGAAAACTATCTACAGGGATTGTTCTGACTGCACTTTCTGAAGATTGATGCTGGAAGGATTCAAATGCAATATAATTCTGTCTCATTTGTCACCTTAAGTTAAGCTGGCAATCAAAGCTTCAGTTTTAAATAAATTGATAATTTTGTTTAGCTCGCAATCTATATTTGTTTTCAGATAAGAGCAGAGCAGTTTATCCTGGTGCCTTGACCAACGTTCTTGGTGGAATCCGCCAGAGCAGAAACAGGTTAACTGGTCTCAATACTTGGTTCAAACATGGACAAATGAGCTGAACTCCCGAGGTGAGGTGAGAGTGACTGCCCTTGACGTCACGGCAGCATTTGAAATATGTCACCGTTCCTTCACTGTCGCTGGGTCAAAATCCTGGAACTCCCTCCTTAACAGCACTGTGGGTGTACCTGCACCACATGGGCTGGACAGTTCAAGAAGGCTGCTCACCACCACCTTCTCAAAGACAATTAGGGATGGGTAATAAATGCAGCCTAGCCAGCGACACTCATATCCCATGAATGAAGAGAAAAATTGCTGTTAGTTTCCAGTGTGCAAACTGGCTGTGTGGTTTGTCTCAAAAACAACAGCGACTGCAGCTCAAAAATAACTTATGGCCTGTAAAATGCTGTAGGTTAGCACTAGATAAATGTAAATCATTTCTTATAGAACATCACGTGCGGCCTGCAAAACCATGACATCTGCTTCAAGTATCAAAAGTAAAACAAATGATTTAAACGGCTGTAATAAGTAGTAATAGGAGTGCACAATTGAGAATGGGCGGAATTGTCCCAGATTTGCACTAAGTACGGTAGAGAGAGTTGGGGGGGTTGGTGGTGAGGGTAGGACAATGGTGGGTGAAGGGGTGCTGGGGATTGTTGAAGGGGATGTAGAATGTGATACAGATTCTGGAGGTTGGCGTGTCAATTGTAACACAGAATCTGCTGGACTAGATTCTCCATGGAGTCTGCCAACTTCCCCATGGAAACCTCCATATCTGCCCAGGTTGGCATCAGTTCATCAGCTATCAGGTGGACAGGCTCCTCTGCCTCATGTGCCACTCTGCTGAGGGAACCTGGGTCCTCTGTCTGATGTTCTCCCATCTCTTGCTGCCTGTCCAGCATCTCTTGGAAGGGTGATTCCAGAGACCCATCATTAAGCGTGAATCTTGCAGATGCCTCTTCCCCAGCAACCCTCCAAATGCTGGGAGCTTGGCTTCATCCTACTGCTGCCGACATGTATCCATGCAGTGACCAGCAGAACGGAGACCCTTCCTAAACTAGATCTAATACCCACCAAGGTGTGTGCCTCTGGGCTGGTGGAGGGTGCAAGCGACTGCTGTGATGCCTCTGGAGGTGCACTTTCTTCCTCCGCAATGTCCTCAGTCCTCTCCGGGCTTGTCCAAGTGTTGGGCAGGGCTTTGTCTCCTTCGTGTCTTGCCCTCTTCCTGCTGATACCTGAAAGTGAGAGAGAAGAGAGAAAGTGACAGCATGAGCTGCCCCCAACATGGAGGAACGCACGATCCTGAGGTTTCAATGTGACATTGATGGATCCTTTTTGGATGGAGGCCGTAAGCCAGTCTCTCCACCTCTGCAGGCTCTGTCCCGGCACACTCCAGCCAAGGGGTTTCCCGCTCCTCAAAGTCGGTAATGTCTCTGAAGTGTGGCTACGCCCACCGAGCCCCCCCCATCTTCTCCCTCTCTCTCCGATTATGGCTCAACTTCTCCTGCACAAAGAAAGAAGACGGGGTTGAGAGAAATCGGGTTTCATGTGTCGTTCTTATGCTTCCAGTCTTACAAATAACCCACTGGATTGTGTGCCATCTGATTGATGCACTGCAGCTTGTCCACAAGGGCCCTGGGGCAGCACCCTCCAGAGCAGTGATCTCATGCAGATAGAAGGATAAGCCACAAGTGACAGCCATTTGCTGACTCATTCCTCAGGGCAATGCCTTGACCAATCAGGGTCAAGCTGCCTGGTTTAAATTTCAAACAATGCTTGGCAGTTAACTGCTATTTAACATCACTGGTGCATTCTCCATGGCAAAGCCTCTACCAATCATAGTTCCCTTGTCAACCAATCAACACCCTCTTCACATACAGTATAAATTGTTGTTTTCCTCTTATATTGGTTTTCTTGCGGTGTCCTGATGAGTGCAAGATGAAAAAATTTGACATGTCTCTTTTTTCAGCAGTACTCTAGTTCTGTACTACCAAACAACAATTAGTCAAGTTTATCAAACAACCCATCCAGACTCGTCCAGTAAATCAGTTAATGGTCTAGATCTCATTACCTTAAGCCTAACTCTTGCGCTCAATCTGTCTCTTCAGCACAGGGCTGTTCCGGATATTATTTCATGTCTACACAATTCCCTCCCGACAAATTACAAAGTCTTAATCGGATCTAACTTGGTCGGCACTAATGGGAGCAATTAGGAGGTGCTGCTATCACTTCACAACTGTGGGTGCAGGCACAGAGTTGGAACTTTGATGCTGTAGCCTAATCTCTAACTCACTGTTAGGTCTAGAGAGACTCCACACCAGCAACAGAGCCTCTCAGTCCCTGCCCTTGGTATCACCCAAGCTGGGGGGCTTTACTGAATTATTTGCGGATGCTTTCATAGGACATAAGAAACAGGAGTAAGCTGTTTGCACCCACTTACCACCAACTGAACCCTCTCCGCCATCCAGTAAGACCATGACTGAACTTCAACCTGAACCTCAACATGGGAATGGGTTCAATGGTTACATTAATGGACTAGTAATACAGAGGCCCAGTTTACTTGTGTTCAAATCTCATAATGGCCACTGTTAGAATTTAAGTTCAAAGAATTAGTCTGGAATCAAAAGCTAGTCTTGGTAATGTTGACCTTGAAACTATTATATCGTTGTAAAATTCCATCTGGTTCGCTAATATCCTTTAAGGAAGGAAATCTGCCATCCTTACCCAGTCAGGCCTATGTTTAATTCTGGACCCACTCAACTACTTTCTGAAATGGCCCAGCCAAACTAGTCGCTAAACCGCTACAGAAAAGCCCAAAAGGAATAAAACCGAACTGACCACCCAATGTCGACTGAGGCACCGGAAATGACAACAGTCGTCCCTGAAAATTTCTCCTTTTTAACATCTGGCTTGGGGACTTGTGCCAAAATTGGGAGACCTGTCCCACAGACTAGTCAAGCAACAGACTGGCATAGTTAGACTCACCTGACAGCCAATGTCCCAGATTAATCCATCATCATGCCTGGGTATGTCCCATCCCCAACGGCAGGACAGACCCACCAGGGGTGGTGGCACAGTGGTGTACAGTGGGAGGGAATTGCCTGGCAACCCTCCACATTAAAGTGTCCTGGCATCAGATGAAACATGGGGTAAGGAAATTTCCTGTTGATTGCCACCTACCACCTTCCCTCAACTGATGATTCAACAGTTGTCCATATTAGACACCACTTGGAATGAGAGTGACATGGACACTGATTGTACTCTCGGTGCATAAATTCAATGCTCAACATCAAGAGTGACTTGATAGCTGGCTGAATTCTGGAGGACATATCTGTCAGTCTTTGCCTGCAGCAGGTAGTGAGAAAACCAATAAAAGGGAGAAACCTATTTGAGCTCACCCTAACCAATTTACCTTCACAGATGCATTCATCCATGATGGCATTAGTAGGAGTGACCACTGCATAGTCCTTGTGGAGACGAAGCTCCCTGTTCACACTGAGGATACCGTCCATTCTGTTGTATGGACCTGACACCATGCTAAATGAGACAGATTTAGAACAGATCGAATAGCTCAAAGCTGGGCATCCATGAGGTGCTGTGGAGCATCAGCATCAGCAGTGCTATATTCAACCACAATCTGTAACCTCGTGGCCCAGCATTTTGTATCCCACACTCTATCAATACTATAAAGCTAGTTGATCAACCCTAGTTCAATGAACAGTGCAGGAGTGTATGCCAGGACTAGCACTAGGCATAGCTAAAATTAGGTGCCAACCTGGCGAAGCTACAACACAGGACTACTTGCATGCCAAACAGCAGAAGCGGCTTGTGATAGACAGAGCTAAGCAATCACACAATTAATGGATTGATCTGGAGTTCTGCCACATCCAGTCAGGAATGGTGGTGGACATTTAAACAACTAACTGGAGGAGGAGGCTCCACAAATATCTCCACCTTCAATGATGGGGGAGCCCAGAATCACAGAGCAAAAGACAATACTAAAGTAATTGCAATTATCAGCTCCAAGTGCTGAGTAGGTGATCCATGTTGGCCTCCTGTTGAGGTCTTCACCATTATGGACGCCAGTCTTTATCCAATTTGATTCACTTCACATGTTATCAATGAAGAGCTGAAGGCACTGGATACTGCAAAGGCTAAGGGTCATGACAACATCCTGGCAATTGTACTGAAGACTTGTGCTCCAGAACTAGCCGTGCCCCTAGCCAAGCTGTTCCCAGTACAACTCCAACGCTGGCATCTACCTGACAACGTGGAAAATGGTCCAGGTATGTCCAGTCCACAAAAAATGGGACAAATCCAATGCAGCCAATTAATGTCCCATCAGCCTCCTCACAATCATCATCAAAATGATGGAAGGTGTTATCCATGGTGCTATCAAGTGGCACTCACACAGTCATAAAACCTGCTCAATAATGCGCAGTTTGAGTTCCAACAGGGCCACTCTGCTCCTTACCTCATTACAGCCTTGGTCCAAAGTTGACACAAAGTGCTGAATTCAAGATGTAGAGTGAGGGTGACTGCACTTGACACCAAAGCAGCATTTGAACGACTGTGACATGAAGGTGCCCCAGAAAAATTGAAGGTAAGGGAAATTGGGGGAAAATTCTCCACTAGTTGGAGTCATATCTAGTACAAAGGAAAATGGTTATAGTTATTGGAGGCCAACCATCTCTGTCCCAGGACATCGTTGCAGGGGTTCCTCTGGGTAGTGACCTAGGCCCAACCATCTTCAGCTGCTTCATCAATGACCTTCCTTCCATCATAAGGTCAGGAGCTGGGAAGTTTGCTGATGATTGCACGTTGTTCAGTACCATTTGCGACTCCTCAGACACTGAGGCAGTCCGTGTCCATGTGGAACAAAACCTAGACAGCATCCAGGCTTTCGCTGATGTGTGACAATTAACATTCACACCACACAATTAACAGGCAATGACCATCCCCAACGTGAGCGACTCCAAGCATCTCCCTTTGAGATTCAATGGTTTTACCATGGCTAAATCCCCCTCTCACAACATCCTGGAGGTTACCATTGACCAGAGCTTAACTGGACCAAGCATATGAATGTTGCAGCTTTAAGGTCAAGTAAGAAGCTGGGAATTCTGTGGCGAGTACACACCTCCTGACTCCCCAAAGCTTGTCCACCATCTTCAAGGCACAAGTCAGGAATGTGTTGGAATGCTCTCCACTTGCCTGGATGAGTACAGCTGAACAACACTCAAGAAACTTGACACCATTCAGGATAAAGTAGCCTGCTTGATCGGCACCCATCCACCAGCTTAAAGATTCACTTCCTCCACCACCAACACACAGCGGCAGCAGTACGTACCATATAGAAAATGCACTGCAGCAACTGACCTAGCCTCCTTCAACAGCACTTTCCAAACCCAAAACCTCTACCACCTGGAAGAACAAGGGCAGCAGGTGCATGGGAACACCACACCTGCTGGTTCCCTCCAAGCCACACACCATCCTGACTTGGAACTATATTGCCAATCCTTCAGTGTCACTGGGTCAAAATCCTGGACCTCCCTTCTTAATAGCACTGTGGGTATGCCTACATCACATGGACTGTGGATGTTCAATAAAATTGTTCGTTATCACCTTCTCAAGGGCAATTAGCGATGGTCAGCAAATACTGACCTAGCCACCGATGCTCACATCCCATGAAAGAATAAAAAAGAATCACTTTCCTGCCTGATCACCATGTCTTGTGATTCATCTAGGGTGCAGAAATTTGTCGATCTCAACCTTAAATATGCTGGACAATTGAGCTTTCAGCCTCTCAACACCAGAGCATGGTTCTTTCTGGCCACAGGCTACTTACTAAGATGGCAATTCTAAGTGAATAGGGAGAGACAAGCCTCTTCCATTAACTTGCCTTTTCCTCGTTCTTCTACCTGTGCTAGGGAATTAAGTTACTATTTCTGCTTCCACATAAGTTTACTCTTATCATTGTATTTTATCTTCTAAAATCTTCAAGCCTCCTTCTGTGCTGTCAAGAATCTATAACTCTGTTTAATGATTCAAAATTAGTTTAAAAAAAACACAAAATTCTTAGGTAATTATCAAAAATAAGCATTCTCCCCTACAATTTGGTTATCTTACTTCAATAAATTGTGCAGCTTTTTTCTGTTTGATGTTGGCGAGGGAGAGGAAGAGAAGAGATAAGGATGTTGAAATTGTGCCGCAGTAGAATACATGCTTTAAGTTGGTGATTAAGCACAGCTATCCCCAATAGGGGAAAGATCAGGGAATCATTGCAAGGGGTATATTAACCAGTTCACTCTGGGTGTCTGAGAGGAACTGGGAGAGTCTGTGATTTTGCTTTACTGGCTAGCTTCAGACTCCTCCTTCCTCAGCATGCAGTTATTGGAATTAATACGGCAGCAATGAATGACCATTATGCTTTGGTGATTGGTTGCTGAAAAGAAGATTTTTGTCCCTAGCTTCCGAGTGAAAATGAAGTAGACTGCTGTTAACAAACTCAGTTACAGAATGATGGGAGGACATTGCAAAACCTCAGGCTTTGTCCATCCACCAATTTATTTATTGTTTTCAGAGATGGTCCCATATCAGCAATGGAAAAATGAAGTCGAGATGTGGACACGAGTTACTTCGTTACCTCGAAAGAAACAAAATATGACTTTGGCTTTGTCATTCTGAGCAATAGTAAGTTTAGGTGTAAATTATTTTCAGAATTGCACATGGATAATTTGGATACTGAAGAGGGATTGACCCGTCTATCAAAGATATTTGGATAAGTTTTACAAAAAGGATGATTTGTTGGAAGCAGATGAAGCATGGTCATCTTTGATAGATTTAAGAAAAAAGATGATCAGTCCACGGCAAAGTACACTATGGACTTTGATGAGTGGTATAAGAGACTGAAAGTTTAACCTTGAAATCCCAGAGTCTGTATTGGCATTTAAGTTACTCAATTGTGCGCATGTTTCTCATGTTGAGAGACTTTTGGTATTGACAGGGGTTCAATTCCATGCGCAAGACTCCTTCTAAACCAAATGGCTGCTTCCCTAAAATAATTTTTGGTTCACAGTCATTTCCAGCTACTTTCCTATCAAATACAGGCAACTCTGTGGTAAAGCAAAGGATGGAGGATTTCATGATTAGTGAATTTCGAGATTACCAAAATATTAAAGGCAGACTTCAGTACAAGGATTGGCTTGCTGATAGGCGGTCTGAAGATGGTCGCACTTTTAGCCCATTTGAGAGTTGAGATGAAAAGCCGGTCTGGGACGGTGACCGTAGGTGCTTGAGTCCGAGCAATGTAGAGGGAATAGTTAATCGATTCTGAGTATTATTATGCTATAAACTGCCGGCAGCAAAATCTTTTTTTTTTCTTAAGGCATGCAACTGATAATTCTGAGGCTGCAAATGATGATGGTGACTGCCATAAAGGAATTTTGTTGGTCACTTAGAGTTTGAACCCGATGATGTGTATTTTGATGGCTGATTTGTTCGACTGTGCAGTTTTAGATAGCAGTTGCACTTTCACAGTGTGTGGAATGAATTGGCTTGTTTGTTACCTGGAGTCTCTCAGTGAGGCAGATCAGTGGAAGGTTAAGGAGTGTGGAAGCTCCACCTGCTTTAGGTTTGGGAATGATGACAACCTTTCAAAGAGCAGTCCTTCCTTGTAATATAGCTGGGATCAGTCTCTTCTCCAGTACTGATGTGGTCTCTAGTGAAATATTTCTATTGTTGAGCACATCTTCGATTAGGCAAAAAGCACAGATGAAGCTAGGTGTGGAGAATGACAGAACGATTTATGTTCAGGAAAACTGTGGATCCACATTTTACTCGGTCAGGCTAAAATGGCAGTCACTAGGAAAGCCAGATACTTCCCATCAGAGTTCAAGCAGTCTGGTTAACTCCTGGGGATAAACATTTGGTGAAGAAAGATTATTTGGACGTTGCATAGACAATTTGCACACCCAATGCCACAAAAACTGAAAGCTCTACTGTGGGATTCTGGAGTGGTTCACTAAGAATATGACAACCTTATTGAGCTAGCCATGGCTCATTGTGACTTTGTGTTAAATGCCAAAAGATATCACCACACCCTGTTGAGTCTGCCACTGGCCAGGGAGTTCAATGATATAGCTGGCAATAGACTTATGGGACAAGCATTGGGTTTTCTCCTCCACTTTGTAGATATGTTGACTACATTTAGCCTATCTATGGTAATAACTGGTAAGGACAGACAGATCATTTTTAAGGTCATGCGGAAATGGGTAGGTACTGGATTAGGAACACCCATGAAATCCCTGATGGATAACAGAGGGGAGTTTGCGAATGATGAATTTCAGGACATATGAGAATTTGAATATCATTGTCATGAATACTGCAGCTGTGAGCCTATTCAGCAATGGTTTATGCGAGTGCAGTGATAGAGGTCATGATGCAATAAGATACTGGCCGAACAACCTGATTGCAAGTTGCAAACAACGTTTGCGTGGGCAGTTATTCTTTACAAATGGTTGGGTGGGCATAGCCCACATCAGTTGGTGTGCAGAAGAAATCTGAAGTTGCCTTCAGTGCTATCAGTAGCTGCCCCTGCTCTTGAAGGAGCTACCAATAGCTGTTTTTTCTGCCCACTTGAATACTTTGCAAGCAGGCAAGAAAGCTTTCATTGAGGTGGATAAATCAGAAAGAATTAGTTGAGTGCTGCATCAGACTTCTATCTCTAGTCACTTAGTTCAGGTGATCTGGTTGGTTATAAGAGAGGGGCAAAGGGGATGGAAAGGCCCAGGAAAGATTATAGGACAAGAAGGGAAAACTGATTACTCAATATGGGAATCAGACAATAAAAGTCCATTCTTCACCGGTCATCGGAATAAATTTTGAATTTGCGAATACTGACGAAGCACCATGTGTATCGCACACTTGCATATATTTTCTGGGGCAGAGCCAGAGGGACAACATATAATGGACCAGAAGTTAGATATCAGCAGAAAATCAGATTGTTATAAACGGGCAGGGCTATTTTGTTCACAGGTCAGCCGCGCAAAGTTGATTCCCAGGTATCATATCATCCAGAAGGATCAGATAACCGGAGGGATGCAACAAGGTGGATGGGAAAAAAGATTTACTGGAAAATATAAGAATCACCTGAATGTCCAGGATGATGGACAAACAGTGAAAGCCATGGAATTAAAACAGAAAATGCTGGAAAAACTCAGCAGCTCTGACAGCATCTGTGGAGAAGGAAACAGAGTTAACGTTTCGAGTCCGTATGACTCTTCTTCAGAGCTCTTGATTTAAAAAGTAAATATATTCTGTCTGAAAAAGGTGTCCATGGTAGGGGAGAGGAGAATTTTAAACAAACCTTTGTTTCAACTGACCAAGGGAGTTGGAAAAGGGAGCCAACACATTCCTCCTCACCCTGTTGTAACAAAATACAGGATTCCATTTACACTTGTCATAGATTATAATTTTAGCTCTAACTACGAAAAAAAGGAACAATTTTTGGAGCTGAATATTTTCATGAGTCAACTGTGCTGTGAATGTGCACACAGTGATACATTAAACAATGATTGTCGAATGTGTGCGTTCCTGTAGAATAATGCAGCTGTTGCGATCATTAAGTACCTATAAGATTTGCTGGTGGTGCGCAGATTTAGAAATTACCACCACATAATATCTTGAAGAAACCACCTTTATTGAAGGAAGGATTGTGTTGCATGTTGTTGGATCCTAGTCACTGGTTAGGTAGGACTTACAGACACAGGTTATATGCTTGTTTCGGGATGGCCGAGTTGGCACCATAGATGGAGTAGATCAGGAGACAGTTCTTAGACAGAGCTCGTTCTATTTATTTACATAGGAATTCAGCAACTACACGTGTGTACTTACAACTCAAACCCTGTCTCTACATTACAGACTCTAACTCCAGACTATTGACTATTGAGATAGCCCGCACTACTCTGCTATTGGATACTAAGATCATGTGATCTCCATTATAACGTTCTTCTTAAAGGTATATTACATATCAGATTACCACACATGTGATCTGGCATCAAAAGCAATGCATAGAAGCCAACTTGATCTGCCATATGTTATACTTCTTAGTCTTAGGTTAATTATATGAAGAAAAACTCAGGGACATTTTGTTATTTTCTGACAAAGAAACTTATCAATTAATTTGGTAGGAGTGCAAGCCAAACCATCTTTGAGTGTAATCTGCCAATCAGGCTCACCACCAGCTTCTCATGGACAATCAGGGATGTGCAAAAAATGCCAATCTTGTCAGCAATGCCCACATCCAAAGAATATTTTTTCCAAAATTGTGCAAACTCTCCTTAGTGCCCTGTAGAAAAGCATTCTTCAGTGAGTCATGAAGTACAAGAAAACTGTAACTATAAAAGCACCAGCATCTGAACTTTTTCCATTTGCCTGTAGTAAAATAAGCATTCCTTTGAGGATTTATTCTATGCTAAGTAGTGTGCATTTGCAGGATAAATAAATATAGCTACACACTTACATAAGAGCAAGGAAATTTTATGACAATATTGATTTAGAGCTTGAATTACAAAATAACTCCCCATTCTCAGTGGGTAGAATTTCTGGTCGACGAGAGCAGCCAGGGAATGGGCTGCCGCCTGCGATCGGTCCCGACGGTGATTTCACGCTGACTGGCCAATTAACGGCTAGCCCGTGTGAAAGGCTCAGTGCTGAAAGGCTCAGTGCTGCCGCGGTGGGGGGCAGGATGAGGGTGAGCCCTGAAGTCAGCATGGGAGAGCGCAGAAGGAAAGCTACCTGGAAGCAGAGAGCTGACAGATTTAAAATCAATGAAGACAATTTAAAATCTGGAAAAAATATCCATGCTTCAAAATGAGTCACCTGTGTGTGCATGTTATAAAAATTTTATGCATAGATTTATTTTTTTATTTAATTACAGAAACCTCATTCCCCCCCCCCACCTCCTTGGATGAGGTTTTCTGAAAAATGCAAAGGCCGCCTGGCCGATTCACCTGCCAGCCAACTGTAAGGTTGGACGAGCAGCGCAACATCCATGTAATTGATACTTTAATGGCCTTATTATGTCTCTTAATTGTCGGCGGGAGCCCTGCTGACTCCTGCACACGGTCACTGACCAAAATATTACGCGAATGTGCAATGACATCGGGACCTTCGACCCTCAGGACCGCCGCTATTTTACAACGAGTGTCACACACCAAGCGGAAAATACTCTCCCTGGTGTTTCTTATTTTTTACAGACTCTTCAGTTCTCTTCTCCAGAGGGAGGTGGTGCTATTGCCACTTGACTAGTAATCCAGAGACACAAGGTAATTCTCTGGGAACCCAGGTTCAAATCCTACCACAGGAGATGGTGAAATTGGAATTCGATCAACAAAAATCAGGAATGAAAAGACCAGGAATGACCTTGGGCAGAATTTTACTGCCCTGGAAAATGTGGTGAGCTGTTCAAAAACCCATTGACTTCAGCGGGACCGAATAATGCAGCTGGTGGGAGGGGCCCAAACATTCTGCCCATGAAACCACTGTTGATTGTCGTTTTTTTTTAACAAAAGCATCTAGTTTACCCATGTCCTTCAGGGAAAAAATATCTGCTGCCCTTACCTGCTCTGGCTGACATGTGACTCCTGGCCCACAGCAATTCCCTCTGAAATGGCCTAGCAAACCCCTCAGTTGTATCAAATGGCTAGAAAGTCTATAAGGAATGAATCTGGATGGATCACCTGGCATCGACTTCAGCACAGGAAAAGACAACAGCCCTGTTGACCCTGTAAAGTCCTCCTTACTTATATCTTGGGGCTAGTGGCAAAATTGGGTGAGCTGTCCCACTGACTAGTCAAGCAACAACCTGACCGAGCCATACTCATGGAATCATACCTTGCAGATAATGCCCCAGGCACCACCATCACAATTCCTGGGTATGTCCGTTCCCACTGACAGGGCAGACCCAGCAGAGGTGGTAGCACAGGTATACAGTTGGGAGAGAGTTGCCTGGGAGTCCTCAACATTGACTCCTGACCCCATGAATTCTCATGGCATTAGGTCAAACGTAGGTAAGGAAACCTCCTCCTGCTGTTTACAGAATCACAGAATTGTTACGGTGTAGAAGGATGCCATGCCCCCTGAGCATTTTAAATTGGTACCAATCTCCTGCCTTTTTCCCGTAACCCTGCACATTGTTTCTATTTAGATAATCATCCAATGCCCTCTTGAATGCCTCAATTGAGCCTACCTCCATCACACTTCCAGTGGTGCATTCCAAACCCAAGCTATTTGATGTGTGGGTAAGAAGGTTTTTTCACTCTTCTCACATTTGCTTCTTTTGCAAAACACTTTAAAACTGTGCCTTCTGGTTCTCAATCCATTTACGAATGAGAACAATTTCTCCCTATCTACTCTGTCCAGGCCCCTCATTATTTTGGAAACTTCAGCCTTCTCCTCTCCAAGGAAAACTGTTCCAACTTCCCCAATCTTTCCTCCTAACTGAAGTGTTTCATCCCAGGAACGATTCAGATTAACCACTTCTGCACTTTCTGCAATGTGTTCACATACTTCCTATAGTGTGGCACCCAGAACTGTACAATACTCCAGCTGAGGTCAAACCAGTATCTTACATAAGTTCATCAGAATCTCCCTGCCCTTTTACTCTATGCCCTTCTTTATGAAGCCTAGAATACTGTATGCTTTAGAAACAGCACTCTCCATCTGTCCTACCACCTTTAATGACTTATGTACAGATACACCCATGTATCTCTGCTCCTGCACACCCTTTAGAATAATATCCTTTATTTTATACTGTCTCTCCATGTTCTTTGTACCAAAGCGTTTCCTCGCACACCTCTCCACTTGGACTTCATCTGTCACCTATTTGCCCGCTCCGCCAAACTGTCAATGCCCTTCTGAACTTCTATAATGTCCTCTTCACAGTTTACAAGTGTCCCAAGTTTTGTGTTATTCGCAAACTTTGAAATTGTCCCCTGCACACCAAGATCTAGATCATTTATATATATCAGGAAGAGTCCGGGTCCCAATACCAATCCCTGGGGAACTCCACTGCAAACCTCCTTTCAGCCCGAAAAATATGCACTAAACATTGGAAACAGCTCTGTTTCCTGTCCCTCAGCCAATTTTGTATCCACATTGTTAATTACCCTTTTAATCCATGACCTATAACTTTCCTCACAATTCTGTTGTGTGGAACTGTATCAAATGCCTTTTAGAAGTCCATATACCCCACATAAATGGCCTTGGCCTCATCAGCCATCTCTGTTCCTCTTCGAAAAAATCTCCAGCAAATTAATTAGACACTATTTTCCTTTAACAAATCAATGCTGACTCTTCCCAATCAATCCAAATTTTTCCATGTGGCTATTAATTCTATCCCGAGTAATTGATCTAGAAGTTTCCCCACCATCGAAGTTAAACTGACTGGCCTGTAATTG
The DNA here is from genome assembly GCF_964194155.1 of Cetorhinus maximus. NCBI lineage: Eukaryota > Metazoa > Chordata > Chondrichthyes > Lamniformes > Cetorhinidae > Cetorhinus > Cetorhinus maximus. The sequence continues at coordinate 166,670,273 of NC_135880.1, forward strand.
CAGGGCAGATCTTTACAACCTTTTTTGAACAAGGGCGTAATGTTTGCAATTCTCCAGTCCCGCGGCACGTCCCTCGAATCCAGGGAACATTGAAAGATTGTTCTGTAATTTCCGCTCTCACTTCGTTCAATATTCTTGGATGCATCTCATCTGGTCCCGGTGCCTTATCAACATTAACTACCAACAGCTTATCCAATATCTCCTCCTTATCAATTTTAAATTCTTCTAGTGACTAAGTGTCCTCCTCTGTCACCGTGGCTTGGGCAGAATCTACCTCATAGGTAAAGACAGATGCAAAGTATTCATTTAACACCTCAGCCACGCCTCTTGCCTCCTCGTAAATCCCTTTTTTGGTCCCGAATCAGTCCTATTTCTCCTTTTTATACTCTTTTTACTATTGATGTGCTCATAGAATACTTTGAGATTTCCTTTTATGTTAGTTGCGAGTCTTTTTTCATAATCACTCTTTGCTTCTTATATTTGCTCTTTCACATCCCTTCTGAACCTTCTGTGGTCAGTTTGGTTCTCAATTTTATTTGCTACCTGACACCTGTCGTAAGCACATTGTTTCTCCTTTAACTTAATTTCTATCTCCTTTGTCATCCAGGGAGCTCTGGATTTGTTTGTCCTCCCCTTCCCTTTTGAGGGAACCTACTGTGCTTGCAGATTTGTTTCTCTATTTACTTCCCACTAGGTAGTGGCCTATACATTACACCAGGCAATGTAATTGCACCCTCTTTATTCCTTAGCTCCAGCCAAATCGATTCTGTCCTTGAATCCTCTGACACATCCTCTTTCTCCAGTACTGCAATACTTTCCTTAATCAAAAACACCACTCCTCCTCCATTTTTTCCCTTTCCTATCTTTTCTGAACACTTTGTAACCAGGAATATTTAGCACCCAAATCTGCCCTTCCTTAAACCAGGTGGGTATCACCACAACATCATAATCCCACAAGGCAATCTGTGCCTGTAACTCCCCAATTTTATTAACTATACTCCATGCATTCACATACATGCAGTGTAACCCTGAATTAGACTTCATTACTTGCTCCCTTAATCCGACTCCATCTATTAACTTACTAGTCTCCATTTTAGTGCTATCTGCCTCTCTGAACATTCCGTGCACCCTGGTATTACTTTCTAATATTCTCTCCTGGTTCCCACACCCTTCCTGAGTTAGTTTAAACCCTCTCCAACAGCACTGGCAAAACAACCCGCAATGAACTCAGTCCTGGCTCTGCTCAGATGCAACCCGTCCAGCTTGTACAGGTGCCACCTCCGCCAGAGCCTGTCCCAGGAATCTAAAGCCCTCCTCCCTGCACTATCTTTCCAGCCACACATTCATCTGTCTTATCTTCCTACTTCTGTACTCACTTGCACGTGGAACTGGGAGTCATTTGGAGATTACCAGTTTAGAGGTCCTGCTTACTAATTTTTTTTTTATCTAGCTCCCCCCTTCCCATGTCATTAGCAGTAATGTGGACCACGACCTCTGGCTGTTCCCCCTCCCCCACAAGAATGTCCTGCAGCCGCTCTGTGACATCCTTGAGCCTAGCACCAGGGAGGCAGCAAACCATCCTGGAGTCACGTTGACAGCCACAGAAACACCTGTTTGCTCCCCTAACTAAAGAATCCCCTATCAGTACCACCCTTCTGCTCTTCTTCCTTCCCTCCTGCGCAGCTGGGCCACCCATGGTGCCACGGGCGTAGCTCTTGCTGCACTCCTCCAAGGATCCATCGTCCTGACTGATATCCAGGATGGAAAACCGGTTAGTGAATGGGACTTCTGGGGACACCTGCATGACCTGCTGTTTATCTTGGACTGCCTGGCGGTCACCCATTCCTTATTTGCCTGCTTGCCCCTAACTTGTGGTGTGACGACCTCTCTGAACATGCTATCCACGTAGTTCTCTTTCTCTCGGACGCACGTCAGTGACTCCAGCCTCTACCCAAGCTCTGAAATGGGGAGCTTAAGTTTGTGCAGTCAGTGACACTTACTGCACATGGGCTCGTCTGGGTCATGAGAAGTGTCCACATCTTCCCACGTGCCACAGGATGGGCATTCCGCTTGGCTGAACTGTTCTGACATGGCTTAACCTTAAACTTTTAAACCATTTAAACTTTTAAATGCTACATAATAAACCTTATGAAAAAACACAGTTCCTACTATATTCTAAACCTTTGGAATAGAATAAACATTAAACACTTACTAGATACTCACCAAACAACTAGCTTCTTCTTCAACCAATCAAATTGCTTCTTTCTGTGACGTCGCAATTGTTTTTTTTAAACTCTCCTTTTGAACTCAGTGTGGGCGCTTCCGATCAGCTGACAGGTCCCCCCACCGGGCTGTATTCTCTCCCTCCTCTGTGTATCTCCTGCAAGTCTACCTCTCTGACTGCTCTTCCCAAAGGTAAGTGATTACCGCGTACTGCACACTCCCCCCCCCCCCCCCCCCACCACCACCCCCTCAGCTCATGAATCAGTACTCCTCCACATTGAACACCATGTGAAGGAAGAACTGAGGGTGGCAAGGGCACAGAATGTACTCCGGGTGGGGGACTTCAATGTCCATCACCAAGAGTAGCTCAGTAGCACCACTACTGACTGAGCTGGCCGAGTCCTAATGGACATTGCTGCTGGATTGGGTCTGCAGCAGGTGACGAGGGAGCCACAGATGAGAAAAACCTACTTGAACTCATCCTCACCAATATGCCTGCCGCAGATGCATCCGTCTATGATGGTTTCGGTACGAGTAACCACCTCACGAAAAAGTGGGGGGCTGAGGGTCCCGCACACGCTATCGAAGAGCCACAGAGAGCTGTCGCTGGTCAGCGCCTAGCAACACCCAGGGACTATAGATACCGCCATTCATTCGTACAGATGACCGAGAACCAGCATCGCTGAGGACTGCACATGTCTAGGGAAAAGTTTGGTTGGTCACACCTGCTACAGGGTTTGGCACCATGGGGACATGGAGGGCATCCACTGCAAGTGGCTGAGAAAGTGACCACGGTGCTCAATTTCTATGGCAGTGGCTCCTTTTAGGGCTCCATAGGTGATCTCTGTGGGATATCTCAAGCCTCCACCCAAAAATGCATCTATGAGGTCACGGATGCCATCTTTGCAAGGGCCGCACAAATTTGTGCATTTTACCCAGGACCAGGACAGCCAGTATCCAAGAGCAATTGGATTCGCCCAGATCTCGGGATTCCCACAGGTACAGGGTACAATTGACTGCACTCACACGGCGCTCAGATCTCCATCATTACACACGGTGGACTGCATCAACTGCAAGGGTTTCCAATCACTGAATGTGCAGCTGGAGTGTGACCACCACAGGTATGCACATGGTTTCCAGGGATGATGCATGACTCCTACATCCTCAGTCAGTCACAGATCTCCTGGGGTCTTCCTGAGTCCACAGAACCTGCAGGGATGACCCCTTGGGGCGAGGGCTGCCCGCTGAAGGCGTGGCTGATGACACACATATGGTGGCCTCAGACGGCAGCAGAGTGACAGTATGGTGAGGCTCATGCTACAACATGCAGCTTGGTGGAGCAGACCACTGGAATGCTGAAGATGAGGTTCCTGTGCCTGGACCGGTCTGGTGGAGCCTTGGACTACAGTCCGTAGAAGGTGTCACACATCATCGCTGACTGCTGCACCCTTTACAACCTGGCACTACAATGGCGAGACTAGCTGGCTGAGGAGGAGATGGAGGAGCTGAGAGGAGGATGTCAACAGGGATGAGGGTGAGGGGGTCCTCTAAGGCAACGACAATAGGGATAAAGCCCTTGCAATAGTGAGACGAGGCAGGCGCGCTGGGGAGGCCCTCATAGTGGCTAGATTTGGAGAGGGTGATGACGACATGCAGTGAGGTGACCCCATAGATCCTCACATTGCATGTGTGAATGTTTGACTCCAGTCTGGCTTATGGCAGCGCAAAATAACCTTTGTGAGAATGCTCCTGTCATGGAAACACAGTGGAGGCCCTAATAGCCACTCGATTGCGGGAGGATGATTACGACATGCAGTGAGGACATTCCATAGATCTTCACATAGCCTCTGAGAATGTTTGACTCCTGTCTGGCCGAGGCAGCTTGCTTACGCTCTGTGATCAGGGTCATATCATAGGGATGCAGCCATGAAACTTTAAAAGCATCTGATCCTTTTTCCCCTTCAGCACCTGAGTCCGTCAGAAGTACGGCATCACTGGTCACAAATGCTGAATAGATGGGGGCCAGCCCCACCTTCAAGATGCTGAGAGCACACAGAATAGCAATGACGAGCACCGTCGAGGTGCAGGCATCAGTAATGTTTCCAGGGAGTACGAGGTCCGGACCATCACTTTGGTCTGAAGGCTGCACAGAGCACAGGGAAGATGCCCTGGATTGAGAAAATGCCTTTGTCTTGTGCAGAGAAGTTTCACATCTCAGTGACATGGACACTGCTCATTAGAACAAGGAGCCATAGGCAGGGAAACATTTTTAGTAGTTTATTGACAATGGTGAACAGTGTGTACAAGTGATTAACATCCATGCTCAGGCTGTGCAACTTTTTCTTCTTGACCTTCGTAAGCCTGATCCCACGTCATGGCATTCCCCGGATATCCACAGCGGAGGTGGAGGCAGCCTGCTGACTGCAATGCCATGTCTGTGATGGCCTTGGCTGGTGTCCTCTGGGGGGCCGAGATTGGAGGGCCCTTACCCGCATATGGGGTCCTGCTGTGTGCCAGTGGAGCTGGAGCTGCTGAGGTCACAGGATGAGGGGACTCGGATGGGCCGGAGACTCCCGGAGTCAGGTGGACCGGGGTGTGCAGCTGCTGATCCTCCTCCCAATTGGTGCTCGAGGCCCCCAGGCTGATGCCTTCAGGAGATGAGATAGCTGGAGTGAGATGGAGTTGCCTGGCACCCTTCTCACATACACACTGTGAAAGATCAACTATGGCATCGGCGATGGAGCTCAGCCCATGCAGCAGTGCAGGAGTGACATCTTGGACCAAGGTCTTCATGGAGGCTGCCATCCTACTAGGGTTGACCTCGGTGCATTGGCGTCCCTGCGCTATTACTTCAACCTGAAGAGAGACGGACTCCACCATCGTGCCCTGCAATCTGAGGAATGCAGCGGACACCCCTTCCTGATGTTCCTGAGCTTGCTTTTGCAGCTCCCGCAGCTGTGACATAACCAGATGCTCAATACCTGACACTGACTCATTAAACCTCTGGCTTACATCAGTCCTCCGCATGCCAGACACCTGGTGCCCGGCCCTGCATCACTCCCCCGGAGGGGAGAAAACTCTCTCCAAAGTGTCTGAATGCGGACCTAAAATGATGCCCTCATAAAATTCCTACATTTGCGGATCAGAACGCCAAGTTTACAAATGTCAAATTCTTCTCTAAACTTGATGCTAAAAACAGCTACTGGTTGGTGCATTTGGAGAAGACATCTCAGGAACAAATGACATTCTGCTCGCCCTTTGGCAAATACGGTTTCCAAAGTTTACCATTTCAGGCTTTCCATGAGCCAGGATATTTTACGACAATATATGGACATGATCACATGCATAGTAGACAACATCGGACAACAAAGCAGGAGCACGATTGGAAGTTGCACCTTCTCTAAGGAAGGTGCACCTGGAGAAGGCCTTGTGTTTAACAGTTACAAATGCAATAGCAATGCAACACTGATGAACTTCTTTGGATCCATGTAGTCAGAGACCGGCACCCATCCAGACCATAGCAAGCTGGGAGACATCAGTGCAAGTCCCATTCTGCAAAACAAAAATGATCTGCAGCATTGCCTCAGTTTGTTTAATTTCCTTTCCTCGTATATGACCTCATTTTATACAGAGCCTCATTTCTTCTTGAAATTCTGAAGAAAGAATTATCTTTTGTTTGGCAGGAGGGTCACTAAAATGGTCTTAAAAAAATCATTGACCAAAGGACCATCAACTCTCAGGTTTTACAAACCGACCAAGGAGCCTATGCTTGAGGTTGATGTGTCTCAGAAAGGACTTTGAGCATGCTTCCTCCAGAAAGGGATGCCAATTGCTTTTGCCTCCAAGGGATTGCGCACTGCAAAAGCAAGTTACTCAAAGATTGAACACAAAATAAGAACACTGGCATTCGTCATCCAACAGTTCCACACTTAATTATTTGGAAAGAAGGTTGCTGTGGAAACTAACCATAAACCATTCAAAATGATCTGCTGCAAACCCTTAACTATTGCACCACCAAGATTACAGTACCTACTGGTCAAAATGCAAGACTACAATTGTGACATATGCTACAAACCAGGTAATTCCATAGTCACATCTGATATGCTAATTAGTTTACTTAACCCATCAAAGACTGCAGACATCTTAGATCTGCAAGCCAATCTCATGGATACTGAAATAGAAGACATTCTGCACATTGATTTGATGCATATTGGGCAGTATAAGTGCCAAATGTTGCAATGTCCAGTGGTCCTGTGCTACAAAAGTTATGGACTACAATGATTGGTGGATGGCCAGAGTCCTTCCAGGATGTTCCAGCCGCTATAAGACCATTTTGCTCTTAGAGATGAAGTCGGTATATCTCAAGGAGTCATCTGCAAGGGAAAGCAAGTCACCATCCGAGGGTTCATGAGACCTGCTCTCCTTCAACTGTTGTATCATGTATACAAGGGAGTCAATCAACTCAAAAGATTGGCAGACCAATGGTGTATTGGCTAAGAATCCACCAAGGCATTAAAAGACCGTGAGGGAATGTGAGGCATGTCAAATGTTCATGTCCAGCAGGGAGAAAGAAACACCATTTGCTCACAAAGTACTTACTCATCACATGGACCAGACTTATAACTGATCTCTTTGGTGTTCATGGAGATGATTTCATGGTTGTAATGGATTACTTCTCAAAATTTCCCATTGTACGTCAATTATACCACACACCCAGTTCATGAATTGCAGAAAACTTAAGGTCAATCTTAGTTTATTTGGGGAACCACAAGGGATTGTTTTGGATAACTGATCCCACTATATTGGAAAACCATTCAAGGCAAATGTGTGAGAAGTGTGGAGGCAACCATACCACTCCATCACTGCATTACCCCATATCCAATGGAGTAGCGAAATGTATGTTGCGATTCACAAAACCTCAAATCATGAAGCTTTGTCAAAAGAAACAGGATCTGCATGAGGCCATGCGACATAAGAACATACAAATTAGGAGCATGTGTAGCTCTCTCGAGCCCGCTTATTCAATAAGATAATGGTTGAAGAGCGTGGTACATCTTAGACTGACACCATTCAGTGGGTCTGTTCCCTCACCAACGGAAATATTATTTGCCAGACAAGTGAAGACAATCCTTCCCAGTCATTGCACATCGATACTCCCAAGAGAACTTCAAGTGCTTAAAGGGCGGGAAGGAAGGGGGGTGTCGCTCTTCAGGATCAGATACGGGGCGCCCCCCCCCCCCCCCCCACCACCCACCATCCAGGTTGAAACCCCTCCCACCTTCCTTCCGAACTGCTCACTTCCCTAAACCTACCCCTGTCGTCATCGTTGTCATCGTCGTCGTCCCCTCCTCCTCACCCTCCTCCTCAAACTACCCAAACCCTCCTCCTCACTCTACCCAAACACTCCCGGCTCAGGACCCTGGACTTACATGCTCCAGGGATCCAAGGCTCTGTTGTTCTCCAACAGTCTCAGCAGCAGCCACTGACGCCTCCTTGGTGCTGCTAGGACTAAAGGAGCTGCCGGCCAATTCGATTACTCTGAGGCCTCTGTGAAGGCAAAGCATGTGAGTGGACAGGAATAGAGAATTCCTGAATGCCAGAGGCATTAACGAAGATCCAGCAGAGGTCAGTGCTTTGACCCTCACTATTTCTGAATGCTGTGTTCGCAGAGTTTCCAAGGCTTGTTCAATAAATTGAGGGTGGCCAGGAAGGAACACCCTCCATAGAAATTCAGTCCCAGAGTATGAAAGAGATGGGCTTCAATGGGTTTAATGGTCTATGTTACAATTAATGGTATTCCAGTTACATGGTACATCTGGTTTTGAGTTCATTTACATCTGGAACCAATTTCTGTTGATAGGCAGTGTAACTAGCCTGTTCCTGAAAGAAACTTGTTTGGACAAAAGTTTATCACACGAGAACATCATGTCACCTTCATCCCAGGCAGATTTTTGTCCCTTCTATTCTTGCTCGAAGGGCAGTACTTGTTTTATTGTGAAATTATAAAATACCATAATCCAATATCAGATTATATAGTCGTTTATTCAAGGATTGCTTTGCAATTGTATGAAAAGCCTCATACACTTAAATTCTCACCTGAAACTTACTGAAAGGTAAGAGAGCATTAAATTGTCTGTATGACAATGTGCAGAGCATCAATGGCAACAAGTATGATAAGAAATAAACTGTGAAAAATACACTTTTAGAGTAGGGACAGTTACCCAAATCAGTCTTGTATATAACTGCATGGATCATAAGAAATAAAAGAGAGGTGTTGTAAGGGTGTTGGGCATAGTTCAGTAGGTCTTATTAAGGTATTCGTAGTCTTAGGCAGTTCAACGGTAAATGTTTATTGACTACTAAAAACTATATACATAAGTACAGCAAAGATCCAAGTTAGGAGCTGTCTCCATGCTTGCTTCTACACATGGCTCTGTCCTACACTACACTGACCCCTAGGTGTGGGTCATATGTTCTCTTACACCATGTGTGAGTGGTACTGTACTCAGTCCCATGTTAACTCTTTATGTGCCAGACCTGTATGCTGCAGTAAGTATAAATTCCGCTTAAAAGGTGTCATGCATTAGTCATTACAGACACCTGGATATGAGCTGGGAATAGCTCACAGCTAAATATGCCAGGCTACAGGATCTTTGGAGCTCTTGTGGCCCAGTTGGTTGTGTGATGTCTCTTGAGCCAGATGCATCGAGCTTGATTCCCACCCCAGGATATGATGGCCAAGGAAGATTTGTTCATAATGTGGCCAAACAGGTTTATTATCAACCTGCAAATCCTTCCAGCACACACCAATGGCAGGTGGTAAGAAAGCGAGAGATTCCTGGTCAGCCTCTCCCAGGATGTCAGCATACTTGTGCTCTCACCACCCACTTCACAGTGCCCTTGTCAGTGCCACACAGCCAATTGCCATGCTACAGTCTGCAGCCAGGGTCTCAAACCTCAGAGCTGCTGGAGACTGTACACCACAGTTGGATAAATATATTTTGTTCTGTATTTGATACTGATGTTAATATTTGTTGCTAAAGAAGGGCAAGACCCATGCGACTGGACTGAAGAAAAAGAATCTGCTGGTAGTTGAGGATGTTTGTTACAAGGAAAATGAAATCATTGATGTTTTGGGGAGGGAGGAATCAGAGAATCACAGAATTCTTACAGCACAGGTGGAGGCTATTCAGCCCATTGTTTCTGCACCAGCTCTCCGAATGAACAATTCACTTTGTGCTATTCCCCTGCTTTCTCCCCATAACTCTGCACTTTTTCCTTTTCAGATAACAGTCTAATTCCCTTTTGGTGCCTCGATTGAACCCATCTCAACCACAATCTCAGGCAGTGCATTCCTGACCTTAACCACTTGCTGTGTGAAAGCATTTTATTCCTATAACCGTTTCGCTTCTTTTTGTTAAGTACTTCCAATGTACCCCACTCGTTCTTGAAGTTCCTTATCCCTGGAGCCATTCCTGTGAATCCTTTCTGTACTCTCTCCAAAGCCTTCACATCTTTCCTAAAGTGACGCGTCTGGGACTGGATGCAATACTCAAGCTGAGGCTGAACTCATGTCTTATACAAGCACAACATAACCTCCTTGCTCTTGTACTCCATGCCCCTATTAATAAAGCATTGGATACTGGATGCCTTATTAACCACTCTATCAATCTGTCTTGCCAACTTCAATGTCTTATGCACATATACACCCAGGTTCCACTACTCCTGCCTTCCCTTTAGAGTTGTACCCTTTGCTTTACATTGTCTATCCATGTTCTTCCTACCAAAATGAATCTCTTTGCATCTCTCTGCATTGAACGTTTTTTGCCACTCGTGCCCCGAATCCCCCCAACTAGTCATTTTGAAATTCTACACTATCTTCCTCACAGTTCACAATGATTTCAGGATTCATTACACTGTCAAATTTTGAAATTGAGCCCTGTACATCAAAGTTTTGGTTATTCATGTCTATCAGGAAAAGCAAAGTCCCAAAACTAACCCCTGGGGAACTGCACTATAGATCTTCCTTCAGTCCAGAAAACATCCATTAACCACTACTTGCTGTTCCCTGTCACTCAGCCAATTTTGTATCTAAGTTATGACTGTCCCTTTTATTCCTTGAGGTGTAACTTGGCTCACAACCTATGTGCGGCACTGTATCAAATGTCTTTTGGAAGTCCACGTACCCCGCATCAATAGCATTACCTCCACAGCCCTCTCTGTTATCTCATCATCAAAATCACAATGTTCTCTTCAATCTGTGCCAGCTTTCCTCAATTTCCCTGCATTTGTCCATGTGACTATTCATTTACTCCGAATTATTGTTTTTAGAAGTTTCCCTGCCACCAAAGTTAAACTGACTGGTCTGTAGATGCTTCAAATGAAATTTGGAAAATTATGGCCAATGCCTCTGAAATTTCTACTCTTACTTCGCTCTGTATCCTGGATGCATCTCATCCATTCCTGGTGCTTTGTCAATTTTAAATCTGTCTAGTGTATTAATTACCCCCTCTTTCACCATGGTTCACCGTACCCTGGGTAGCATCTTCCTCCTTGGTAAAGGCAGATGCAAAGTATTCATTTTATACATCAGCTATTCCCTCTGCCTTCATGTGTAAATCCTCTTTTTGATTCCTAGTCATTACCATTCCTCCTTTTATGACCCTTTTGCGATTTAAATGACTATAGAAGACTTTGGAATTCCCTTTTGTGTTGGCCATCAGTCCCTTTTCTTACTCTCTCTTTGCATCTCTTCCTTGCTTTTTCACTTCTCCTCTGAATCTTCTATGTTCAGCCTGGCTCTCTGTTTTATTATCCACCTGACATCTGTCAAAGCACATCCTTTCTTCTTCATCTTCATTTCTATCTCTTTTGTCATCCAGGGAGCTCTGGGTTTGTTTGCCTTATCGTTCCCCTTTGAGGAAAAATCCCTTAACTGTGCCTGGACTATCTCTTTTTTGAAGCAAGCCAATTATTCAAGCAGCGTTTTTTTGCAGGCCTTTGATTCCAATTTATTCAGCCCAGATCTCCTCTTAGCCCGTTGGGTTTTGCCCTAGTTTATTGTTCACATTCTATATTGTTCTTTGACCTTTTCCATAGCCTGCCTAAACATCATACAAATATAAAAAAATAGGAGCAGGAGTAGGTTATTCGGCCCTTCGAGCCTGCTCCACAATTCAATATGATCATGGCTGATCCTCTATCTCAACGCCATACGCCTGCACTCTCACCATACCCCTTGACGCCTTTAGCGTCTAGAAATCTATCTATTTCCTTCTTAAATATATTCAGTGACTTGGCCTCCACATCTTCTGTGGTAGAGAATTCCATAGGTTCATCACCCTATGAGTGAATAAGATTCTCCTCATCTCAGTCCTAAGTATCCTACCCCAAATCCTGAGACTGAGACCCCCCTTGTTCTAGACATCCCAGCCAGAGGAAACCTCATCTTTGCATCCAGTCTGCATTCATGAGATAACAGGTGCCCTTTTTGCCAAAGCCCACAATTATGTCAAACTTGACAAAGATCAAGCAAGGCAGGATAAAAGAGCACAGGCTTTGCTGAGATTGCCAGATTCCCAAGGTGCAGGGTCCCTTCGACTGAACTCGTGCGGCTATCACAGCTCCGTGGCAACATGCACTGCAATACATAAACTGGAAAGGCTACCACTCGCTCAATGTGCAGTGTCATGAAGCTATTATTGTATGGAATATTTTGGAAAATATTTCTCTTTTAAAATAGAGGTATAGTCTGCGGGTGTGTCTTAATTGGATTAATGCAGCTAGTCTGGGCACTTTGAAATGTACTAGTTTTGATATGTAAGAGAGATAGCATGTATTTGCATTTTTAAATAGAATGTTCACAAAGTGGTGAAAACTCATGCCTTTCTAGCAGCTACCAAGCAATATTACTATTTATATTACTAATAAAATTGGTACTATGAAAGGGGTTTCATTATTAAAAGGTAAAGTTCAAAGAAGCTGGTGAGACAATCAGTGGCGGTAGGTATAATTTCAGCAGTTTTCGGGTGTGCAGGGCAGAGGCAATGTGAGATCAAGAGGCAGCTGTAAGCCTCCAAGTGGCTCCACAGCAAGCAAAGTGAAAGAACCTCATTTGGAATTCGTAAGGTGACAATGCTTTGCCTGGTGTCTGGCTAAGTCTATGGGTTGCTGTTGCCTTCATGGATATTAGTTTGGGAATTTGCTAAAAGTTATGATAGCAATAATTTGTAGCCATGCGTACATATATTTTAACCTGTTTAAATTAATAAAAAGTTTCATTTAGTTTAATGTAAAACCTCGAGAACTGGGGGGTCTGTTTCCTGAATTTAGAGTTGCATCTAAAACATAACACTTAAAATTATAGGTTAAGACAGTTATTTAAAGTTTCCCTCTGGGATTTTTAAACAATTCCGCTTTACTATCTGCATCAGTCATGACATACAGCTTAGTCTGCGACCATAAGAAACTGATCGTGCAGGCTTGTCCCATATACACAGGAAGCGTTCACAACTCATACACCTTGAGTAGATCTCAGACCCCGCTCATCTTCGAAGGACCAAACAGGATCCAGGGTTGGCTTCTTGGTGACAAAGGGTAACTGCAAAGGATGTGTCTGATGACGCCTGTGCGGCAGCCTCAGACTCCTGTAGAGAGAAGTTACAATGAGGCTCCTGGCATGTTCCACTGAGCATTGATTGAGCACACCGTCAGGATGAACAAAGCCCTTGATAATGCATCTGCAAACAGATTCTCTCTACCAGCAACATGTATAATCCATAGATTAAATGGCTGTAATAATAAACTTCACATCAAAAATGTGGAAATTCTGTCTCGAAAGTTGTCCAAAAACTTCAAAGGATTGTGGTGTAAATAAACAATTGTTTCTGATGAATTGTTTGCAACATAAATTTCAAAATGCTGCAATGATAACACCAAACCCAAGGTCTCTTTCTCGATCTTGGAATATCTTCTCTGTTGTACACGCAGCTTCCGTGAAATATACCTTATTGGTTTTCAATTCTAGTGTCATCCTCTTGTAACAGTAAATGCCCAATGCCAATACCGCTTGCATCAATCAATGGCCAATTTAAATTGCTTGGCATAATTGGGTACTGCCAAAACTGGTATCGGAGATAATACAGTTTTCAAACTGTCAGGTGACTTCTGACACTCCAGTGCCCATTGAAATTTCTTGAACCTTTTTAATAATTCAGTCAGTGGAGCAACCACACTACTAAAAGTTGGTACAAATTTCTGGTGAAACCACTTATGCGCAGAAATCTCAACTTCTCATTTTTGTTGTAGGCACTGGGAAATCCACGCTAGCCTTGACTTTTGCATCTCTCAGAGCTGTCTTACCATATCCAATGGTATGGTCTAGATACTTAACTTGCGCTTTGGCAAATTCACTTTTAGCCAAGTTCATCACCAAATTAGCTTCTTGTAATCGAGAAAATAATTCTTCCAGATGCCGCAAATGCTCCTCCCATGTCTGACTGAAATCTATCAGATCATCAATATAAACAGCACAATTGCATAGGCCTGCAATTACTTTGTTTCTCAGTCTTTGAAATGTCGCAAGTGCATTCTTCATACCAAATGGCATAACTTTAAACTGATATGGTCCATTTGGTGTCACAAAAGCTGATATCTCCTTTGCTCTGTCTGATAACGGTACCTGCCAATATACTTTTAGCAAGTCAATTTTTGTCATAAATTTTAATTGTCCCACTTTCTCAATACAATCCTCCAGCCATGCTATAGGATAGGAATCTGCTTTTATCACCGTATTCACCTTTCAATAGTCTGCACACAGTCTTTGTGTCCTATCTGTTTTCACTGCCAGCACAATAGGTGATATCCAGCTACTGCAGCTAGACTCAACAATATCATTTTGACGCATGAAGTCTATTTCTTGTTGTACTTGTGATAACTTTGCCGGATTTAATCAATAAGGATATTGTCTGGTTGAAGATGAAACTTGTACAGACATGTCATGTATAGATAAATTGGTTCTCCCCAACTTATTCCCACAAATAGGTTTGTATGACTGCAATAGCTTTTCCACATGACTTGACACTTGTCTGAAAGGTAACTCAATATTTCATTTACATTTTCAAGCACCTCCTCATTATCCAATTTGATTAGAGGAAAATCAATTTCAGAGTCCTGCACTTCTACCTCTTGTCATCAACCATCACTAATACCTCTTTTTGTTCATCGTCCCTGTCAAAGTACTTTTTAAGCATATTTACATGACACACGCTCTGCTTCTTTCTTCTATTTGGAGTGTTTATTAAATAATTTACTGCACTCAATTTCTTTTCAAGCCTGTAAGGTCCACCAAATGTTGCATTTAATGAATCACCTAGTACAGGTAACAGAACTAGCACTTTCTTTCCAGAAACACAACTGCGAGCTGTCACTTTCTTTTCTGCCTTAATTTTCATTACTTGCTGTGACACCTTTAAATGTTCCCTGACCAACTCACATGCTCTGTCCAATCTCTCTCTGAAATTTGATACAAAGTCCAGGGGAGTAGTTTGTGGATTTTGACCCACCAACTTCTTATAAATCAATTTCAGTGGTTCCCTTACCTCATGACCATAAACTAGTTCAAAAGGGCTAAAACCAGTCGATGCATTAAGAGCATCTCTAAAAGCAAATAACCAAAATTGAATTCCTGTATCCCAAATCTGTGGATAATCCTGACAGGATACTCTTATCATGGTTTTTAAAGTTTGATGCCATCTTTCCAAAGCCCCTTGAGACTCCAGATGGTACGTTGTTGACTTAAACTGTTTTATCCCCAAAGTGTTCATTACTTCATCAAATGGTTGTGACATGAAATTTGACCCCTGATCTGATTGTATTTCCTTAGGTAATCCATATCTTGTAAAAAATGTAGTTAACTCCTCCACAATTTTCTTGGTTGTAATATTTCTTGAAGGTATCACTTCAGGAAACCTGGTAGACACATCTATTATTGTCAATAAATACTGATTTCCACTTTTAGTATTAGGGAGGGGTCCTACACAATCAATCATGATGCTAGTAAAAGCTTCGTCAAATGCTGCTATTGGGATGAAAGGTGCCGGTTTAATCACTGCTTATGCTTTCCCCATTACCTGACATGTGTGGCCCGTTCTACAGAATTTGCCTACATCGCTATGCAATCCTGGCTAATAAAAATATTGCTGTACTTTTGCCTGTGTGTTTCTAATTCCTAAATGTTCCCCCATTGGAATTCCATGAGCAATCCTCAGAATCTCATTTCTATACCCTAATGGGATAACAATCTGATGTACCTCCCTCCAGCTTTCATTTGCTGAGACATGATCCGGCCTCCATTTTCTCATTAAAGTATCACCCTTAAGGTAATAACATTTGGGAATATATTTTGCTTCTGTTTCTGAGTAAGTTTTCTGATATAACTGTTTTATTTGCAAATCCTCCTGCTGCAAATTGATTAACTGCCTTGAGTTAAACACTTCAGCTGAGTGGTCCTCTCCTAGGCTTTCTTCCTGAACAATGTTATCAAACACAATCCCTGCTAATTGGATTTCAATACCTTCTTCTTGCCTTTGAACTGCCTGCCCTTGTTTTACTTGTGTCAACCTGTGCACCTGTGATCTGATTATCACACAATCTGGACACAATCCAGGATGCTTCTTCTGTAACACCTCTGTTGAAACTATTTCTACAGGCTGTTCAACAACCATAGGCATCACCCAAATCTGGGACCCAGCTATATAATTACCCAGAATATATTGACCCCTGCAATGGGCAATTTTACCACTACTCCAACAATAACTTCACCTGCCTTCCATTTATTCATTAAATTTATCTTCCACAAGGGGATAGGTATTACATCTCCATGAACCCCTACTGCAACACTCCTTCTGAGCAACAAATGCCACTAGCCCTCAACATTAAGGATTGACTATCCCCTGTGTCTCCTAAAATCGTAACGTCCTTCCCTGCTCCACACTGTTCACATGGAAAGACTTTCCCTTCATACACAAAGTCTTTAAACATTTCTGCAACCTGCCCCTTAGAATTCTTTTGGGTAAATTGTGAACAAATTCCCACTTCTTTAACTATTGCTGTCTCTTCCTGTTTTACCTGTACATACATCACAGGCTTTTCCTGTGCCTGAACCTCAGAACCCACAGTACTTTTACTTCCAGAACTTTTATACACCCCAATAATTCCAACAGATTTTCTCTGCAAGTTCCAATGCACTGACGGCGTATGCCCCACTTTATTATTACAATGAAAACACCTCAATTTTTGAATGTCACTCGTAGCCCCAGCACCTTCCTTTTTATTCTGAGAGAAAAAGTTTCATGGGAATTTCCAGCTACTCCTTCTCTTCCCTGACCACCTACTTTCTTTTCACCTTTTCCACTTTCTATCCTTTATCAATTTTAAAGGGTGACAATAAAAGGTTTAGCTCTATGCACTAACTCATAATCATCAGCTATCTCTGCTGCTTGCCTTACAGTTTGAACCCTCTATTCAACCATATGTGTTCTCACTACTGAAGGGTTTGAATCTTTAATTTCTTGTGAAAAAATTACTTCTCTAAGACCTGCATATGTTGTCTCTATTTTTAACACCCGTATTCAGCGGCCAAAATGACTTTGTTTTACTCTCTCAAGCTCGTTAAATTTTGCCCAGGCTGTTTTCTCATATTCCTAAATTTCTGCCTCTATGCTTCAGGAACCAACTCATATGCACTCAAAACTGCCTTTTTCACCAGACCGTAATTGACTGATACTTCTGCACACATCAAAGCACATACCTCATGCGCTCTACCCACCAACCTGTATTGCAATAACAATGTCCAGAATTCCTGTGGCAATTTCATCTGTTTAGCTATATGCTCAAATGAAATGAAGAATGCTTCAACATTTCTTTCCTCAAATTTTGGAAGAGCTTGTACAAATCTAAACATCTCCCCACTTGGTTTCAGGTTAAAGACATTTTCATCATCAGAACTCTCCTCAGAATATGAGATCTCTTGTTTAACTTCCAGTCTTTTAAGCAGGTATTCTTTTTCTCTTCCTTTCTCTTTTTCCCTTACGTCTCTTTCCTTATCCTTCTCTCTTGCCTGAAATTCTAGTTCCAGCTTCCTTTCTTTCTCCTGCCTTTCTGCTTGCTCCCTCTGAAATGCCTTTTCTCTCTCCTTTGCTTCTAATGCATGTTTTTTCAGTTCCTTTACTTGTTAAAATTCAAGCATCTTCATTTGTAAATAAAGCTTCACTACTACCACTTCTGACTCACTAGTCTCAGGTATCACTTCCAACTGTAGATGCTATGCTCTACCTTTAATTATATCTGCTTTCTTCATCCCTACAGGTAATCCAAATTTGAATTTATCTGCCAATTCTGTTCCCTTATTCTTGGATACTTTTTGTAAACCAATCAGATTTATATCTTCTACCCTTAAACAAGTCTTAGCAATTTCCAAAGCCATCTTGCACTTACAAAAAAACCTTACACCCACTCCTTAATTCAATGTGCTTCTTGTACTCGTAGCCTTAAGATTCACCAATTCCAAACCAATCAAGGAATTACAAATATTATCCCACCAAGAGCCCCCAATCATTACGACACAGCAGTTGGGAAAGGCTGAGCTGTTTAAATCCCAAAGGGAAACTTGAATGACTGTCATAACCTATATTTTCAACTGGTATGTTTGAGATGCAGCTCAAAATTCAGGAATAAGACCATCGAACCTCAAGAGGATTTTATATCAAACGAAATTAAAGTTTTATTAATTTAACAACAAATTAAACACATACACATGTCTACAAATTACTACCATAATAACTTTTTAAACAAATCATCAAATTAGTCACTCCCAGCAAAATTTTCATCGATTAACCCATAGACTTTAAACAGACACCATGCAAAGCACATTTGACCTTATTAATTCCAAATGAGGTTCCTTGCAATTTGATTCATTTGCAGACGTAGTTGTACACCTACAGGCTGGTTAGATCTTAAATGTCTCCGCCTTACACACAGAAACTCCATTCTGTTAATACCTAGACTTTCCTTTGAATGTAAATTTTCCATTGAATCCTTGGCTTTTAATGTCACATCTTCTAACAATAACATTTTCATCCCACTAATTTTATTGGTAATGTAAACACGTTGCTTGGCATCTCCCAGCTAGGTGCAAGATTTCACCCATTCTTTTGAATAGCTTATTTAAAAAAGCAAATTGCCCCCTTGACACCTCTGTTTCTAAATTTCTCCCTGTTTATCAAATTACCATTTCAAACCTACTTCTCTCTGTACATCAAAGCATCCAGACCAGCTGGCTTTAACCCAATTAAGGCACATACAGACACACAACCCACTACATTTATATTTAAATAATAATTTCCAATAACATTATATACATTAATACCTCTTCATGACAATAGTTACACATTAGGCTCACATTGTACCGATCCTTTGAAGGATAATGAACCATCGGCAGCATGTGTCCTAGCTGAAATGAGGTGCTAATTGGATGAGAGCAACCGGGCATCAGAAGGAGCTGCCTCTTCCAGTGTCTCTCCAGTATCCCAGTCAAAATGACAGCCTCCAAAAGCCAAGAGCTGTTGGTCGATCGTCAGTGGTCTCGTAGTTGCCTGCCTTCAATGTGACATGGCTCCTCAAAGGAGATCCATCTGAAGCTACAGAACTGCACACTCTGTGTAACCTCGATGGTGAATGAGATAATTCACACTTGGAACAAGGCAGCCAATAACTTTCTGCAGCTGTGAATCCATTTTGAGATGATTCAGTCGTCTGTAATGCATTCTTCCAAATCACACTGACATCAGGCCCTCTCAGTTAGGGACCCTGGGCTCCATTTATCCTGAGCTTGATATGGATGTGAACCACCTGAGCATGATGACATCAAACACTTGCCTACCAGACATTAAAATGCCTCCTTTTTAACACTGACTTTGTGCCCTCATGGTCAGCCCTGGCCCATGCCAAGTCCACAATGCACACACACCATGAAGCCCTCAAGGCTCATTGCGAATAAAAAGCACATTTCAGCTTCAGTACATCTTTGCTCCTACCCCACTTCCCCCCTCCACACTGTCTAAAGTAACCATGTGCATTTCCAGAGCATGCTCAAAGCCTCTATTGCCTGTCAGAAATGACCATTTGGAATTAGCATCAGTGACCTCGGCGAGTGTTCAAGTGAGGGGACGCACAGCGCTGCATCCCGAGTTTGTGGAGAGAGCCGTTTCCCCACAAAATACACAATCGCAAGGTGAGAGACACACAAAGTTGGACGTCTGAGTGCCAGGGCAATAATATGGCTGAGAGGGGCCGAGTTTCGTCACCTTGAGGTGACAAGGTGTTCTCACTTATTGGTGAGCTTAGCAGATGTACAATCTGAAAGTCAAAAACGCGGTTGGCTGACAGCATTGCTCACAAACGCTGAGTATGGGCTCATGGCATGGCCCTGCTGAGGGACAGACAGCACATGGAAATGCACCATATGTGACCCTTCTCCGTGCTTGGACACAACTCTCCTTGTACACTGCACCATCACCTTTAAGAATGCAGATGCGTTAGGAGAACA
Organism: Cetorhinus maximus; assembly: GCF_964194155.1. Taxonomy (NCBI): domain Eukaryota; kingdom Metazoa; phylum Chordata; class Chondrichthyes; order Lamniformes; family Cetorhinidae; genus Cetorhinus; species Cetorhinus maximus. The sequence continues at coordinate 166,690,101 of NC_135880.1, forward strand.
CCTCTGCCTCAATCAAGAGGAATCATGACATGACCATGCAAAACATGTGAATGAGGTTCTTTCCACAAGCACACTTAACATTAAGATTGAGATATCACTGATGTCAAGAATGATGTACAAAAAGGGCACACACAGTGGCAATATGGAAGCGCACTATATAGGTGAGAGGCCAATAAAAGCGACATGTGCGATAAGTTGGGGAGGGACCATGGTATCACACCTGGTTGACAGCAACACAGCTCATCAATAAAAAGGAGGTTTACGTAAGAGGAGATGTGAAATGGGTGCAAATCTATTTACATTTGTGTACATTTTATTCATGTTATGAAATCTCATTCAACCATTGTGCTCCTAGACCTTTGTAACTTTCCTAACCCTACCACTACTTCTTGGTTCTTCCTGGATATCCACAGCGGAGGTGACTACCTGCTTAATATTGCACCCTGTTGCCTGTGATTACTTTGGCAGGCGTCCTCTACAGGCCCGAGAACTGGAGGGGCCTGACCTGCTTTGGGTGCCTTGCTGTGGGGCAGGTGCACCCTCCTTGGCCTGTGGAGCTGGAAGTGATGGGGTCACAGGTAAAGGGGGAATTTGGATTGGCTGCCGAGTCTTGGAGTCGCCTCGGTGGGTGGTTTTAGAGTGTCCAGCTGCTGGTCCTCTTCCCTACGGGTGCCTGGGAGCCCCTGGCTGACTTCTTGAGGATAAGGGACAGCTGGAATGAGATCAAGGTGTCCTTCCCCCTCTCTTGCATTTACACTAATAGATGTCACCAAGGGCTACAGTGATGGAGTGCAGCTCCTGCAGCAGTGCAGGGCCAATGTCCTGGGCCAAGGTCTCCGTGGCGGCCACCATCCTGCCAGTGCTGACCTCAGCATGCTGGCTCTATGACCTCAGACTGAACGTGGACGAACTGTTCTATTGTATGTTGCAATCTGAAGACTGCAGCTGTGACTCAGCAGATGATGTGTGCCAGGCAGGCCAAATCCACATAGGAAACTTGGTCCTGCTATCACAAATTGCTTTGCAATTTGTATTTATTATGAGATGCATGAACTGAATTCAGAAGTAATAAGTCCATCAAGACTTCTAGAGATTTTAAAAAAAAAATTTAGAATATATATTGACAAAATATAAGATTCCAAGCACATACATAAGACTACAAATTACTTACTATTATATTAACTCTTAAAATCCCAAATTAAACTGACTCCTAGTTACACTCCCTTTAAGGCAATGGTTGAAAAATAGATTTTAGGTTTTAAACAGATCCCGAAAATTAACACAATACCCTGGGCAGTGGAATTCCAAATGGCTTTTCTCCAGCTTCAGCTTCAGTAGACAGCAGATTTATGCACAAATGCTGGAGCTTTCATTGAGACTATTTCACACACTTCTGTTGAATCTCACATGGCTTTCTCCTCACACATAGCCCTTCGTTCCCCTTTATATATGTACCTCTCTTTTTAATATGTAAATACTATTGCTTCATGTATCTTTGAAACGACATATTCCTCACAATATAAAAACTTTCATATTGCTAATATTTATTGTCAGTATCCTTTGGGAAAAATAAACACCTTCCTTAGCCTTGCCTATCTGGCTAGTTGTAAATAGACTGCGATTCCATTGAAATCCAAATCTCACTTCATTTATCTAAAAATGCAAATCCCCATCACACCTTACCCACTCAACCAGCATCCATGTTTACTCATCAGCATCTCAAGCACATTTCTGCACCTAGCATCTTTTCATGATTTCAAGCTTGCAGTCTAATTGACTCCAAATGTAATTAAATCACGCATTTTATTAATTGCATAACAGAGCTAACTATATTTACCCTCATAAACCTACTTCACAATAATCCAGAAAAATATTATGAAAATTATTATACTTACATGACACCCTTACTGATGATCCATGATTGTTGCTGCAGCTCCACCAATTGATTTAGGACCGAGTCCAAAGGCTTGTCACCTGACTCAGGCTCAGCAGAACTGTGGCCTCCAGCAGTCCTCTAAGTGCCGGCGACCTCGGATGTCCCTGCCTCCAACTGCTGTGGAGCAGATTGTGTGCTGTGCTCACCAGATTGTGACCCAGAGGCTACTCTAGAACAAGGTCCCCACCAAGGTATGTGTCTCTGCGCTGGAGGAGGGTGTGGATGAATGCTGTCCTCATGTTCATCATCTGAGGTGCCCTCGGAGCTGGAGCTAAGGACCTGGCTGGCTGAGGGCCTTGGGCATTTGGCAGAGCTGCCTATGAAAGAAAATAGACATAATTAGTGCATGACAGCCAGACAAATAACAGGACATTGCACTCACAGGAGTGTTGAGTGATGGATTAACTGGTGCTGGATCCTCATGTGAGCATTTGTTGCTGACCTCACCATCACTGCAGGCATGGTCCACATCCTCTCCGGCCAGATCAATATCACAATTTTCAAAGGGAGTGACAACCTTGAGTTCCAGCAGTCTACCGCCGGTCTGGGACCTCTCCTTTTTATTGTGCGTGAGCTTGTTCTGCCTAAAGACTGGCGGAGAAAGTGTAAGCAAGACACATGCCAGGGCTAATGATAAGGATGTCTGTCATATCTGGGTGCTGAGTGGAGCCATGCACGGGATGAGGACGTGATCTCCATCAGAAATGAGGTCACAAGGAGATGTGAAGATGTGTGTGAGAGTGAGTGGTGGTGACCCTTGAGCTGGAAGTGAGTGAGAGCCCTGTGATTGTGTGATGGGTTTGTGAGTGTGCGAGTTGAGAGTGATGAGACTTACCCTGGTGGCCTGGATGAGATCATTCATCTTCTTTCTGCACTCGGTGTCTGACCTCTTGTGGGCAGCATGAGCACTGACCACTGCGGCCACACGCTCCCAAGCTGGAATGGTGAGGCTGGTGGACCTCCTGTGTCCATCACAGGGGTAGAGGACATGGTGATGGGCCTCCATGGCACCCAGCAGGCATTCAAGGGAGGCATCACTGAACTTGGGGGCCGCTGCCTTCATCCTTTCTGGGGCCACCTGTGGTATCTGTAGTAGGCTTGGGCTGAAGAGATTGAAAAAGTTGTGCACTGGTGTTATTTATACGAGTGTAATGAGTGGAAAAATCCACCCAATGATTTTGGTCTTCCCTGTACTTAGTTGGAGGAAATTTCTGCACATCCAGTACTAGGCGTTGGACAAGCAGTGTGACAAATGAGAGACAGTGGAGTGTGGACAGTGGGACAGTGGGGCCAAGAGAGGTGCAGGGGAGGAAGAGCTGGGTATCGTTACTTTGGTAATGCATTCAACAGCCTCAACACTCTGTGCGAAAAAAATCCTATGCCCTGCGCTAAAGCTCTATGTGATTCCTGTTTCTACGCTTCCTTGTTCGAGATCTCTCAATCAGAATAGACCAACTGTATTTTAATCTATTGTTTTGTATCCCTTTATAAATTTAAACACACCTATCAAACCACACTTATTCAGTTGATTTGAACACAGTCCCTAATTTTCAGGTCTTTCTTCGTATTTACATGAATATTGCTGAGCATGAACAATAAGTTTAATTGCCCTATCACATATATCAACCAAGCTGTAATTAAGCTTTGATTTTTGTCTGTGAACTACATTTTTGTGATCAGACTTGTTTTCAGCCTATATAATTTTATCTTGCTTTAGAAAAAGCGTATCTGATAATTACAGGACCCTTACTGCATTCGTTATTGGATGTTGTGGTAATCTGCTGCGTAATATACCTTTAAGAAAATGTTATTAAGGAAGATCACATGATCCTAGAATCCAGTAGCAGAGTAGTGTGGGCTACCTGTGTAGTTAGTAGTCTGTGGTCTGTAGCTAGAGTAGCTTAGAGATAGAGTTTGAAGTGTAAGCACATGTTTAGTTGCTGCTGAGTACCTTTGTAAATAAACATAGAGTTTCTACCTATGAAGTGTCTGCTACTCAACTCTATTAATAGTACCAGATTGGCTACCACTTAGAACAAGTGTGCAAAGAGGATCCAACAAACTGGCAACAAGGGTTAAACACGCTAAACATAAGAAATCAAAAGAAACAAAATAGGCAATGTACCTCGCACAGCAATTGTAAGTAGAAGTTCCATTCAAATCATCAAAGGAAGCTCCCCACAGAATGCCGCATTTTGGAAGAATTGATCCTTTCGATCCAGCAACAGACAATTGGTCCCACTGCATTGAGTGTTCTCGTTCTTTTTCCAAGCAAATGGGATTAGGGGGAAGAGAAGAGGCAGGCGATCCCCTTAAGAACTTAAGGCTTGATTCGAAGTTTGATGGTGCCCAGTGACCCAGATTTGAGAAATTTTGATGGATTAGTGGACCTGGTGAAGAGCCATTACCAGCCAAAGCCCTCAGTAATGATGCAACGGTTCATGTTTAATTCAAGAAGTAGAGCCCTGGGGAAGACAGTTGCAAGTGATGTGGCAGGTTTGAAGCAATTAACGGAGCATTGTGAGTTTGGTACATCCTTAAACGACATGCTTAGATTCTTTTGTGTGCAGTGTGAATGAGAACACAATTCAGAAGCGATTGTTATCTGAAACAAGTTTGGAATTTAAAAAGGTGCTAGAAATTGCACTGGCAATGGAAAGTGCAGTGAGAGATTCAAAAGCCATACAGGGCGCCCACAATGACGCTGTCCTCCACATTGGACGGGAAGCCCCAGACAGAAACGGCGCAAAAACGCAAGACTCTGTGGAGGGGTGGGAAACAACCCCTGCCATCAGGATAATGAGGAAAAATGACTTAGTAGTGAAAACAAGGAAAATTATCAACAGATGTGGAAACAAGCAGTCTTTGAACGATTGGCAATTTAAAAAAATAGAATGTTTCTATTGTCATAAATACGGACACATAATGAGACAGTGTAAGGAAAGAATCAAGCTGACTTTTAAACAAAATTAAAAAACAGTGAAATCTACAGTGTAGGAAGAGCCTGGAGCAACAGATTCAGATATTTATTCACTGTATAATTTAAAGGTTGGAAAAACAGAACCAATATATGTAACAGTGAAAGTGAATGGTAAAGCTGTTCGAATGGAAGTGGAATAAGACCTATGGCTTGATTCAAAGTTATATGGTACCCAGTGCCTCAGACTTGAGAAATTTTGATGAATTAGTGGACCTGGTGAAGAGCCATTACCAGCCAAAGCCCTCAGTAATGATGCAAAGGTTCAAGTTTAATTCAAGAAGTAGAGCCTTGGGGGATTCAGTTGCAGGCGATGTGGCAAATTTGAATCAATTAACGGAGCTTCCACTACAGTAATTGGGGAACATACCTTCAAATATCTGAGTAATGACGAACATCAATTACATTTAGAAGACATGACTGCCCAATTAAAAACATACATGGGTGAAGACATCCAAGGCAAAGGCATAAGTAGAGCAACTGTTCATTATGGGAGCCAATCGGTAAAGCTACCCTTGATGGTGGTAGCAGGTGAGGGTCCAAGCCTCCTAGGGCAAAACTGGCTAAAGGAGATTAAGTTAGAATGGGCTGAAATTTTCCGATCAAGAGCAAGTGCGTTACCAAAGCCAGTACAAAAGCACACCACTGTCTTCAGGGATGAACTTGGGAAGATGCAGGGGCTGCAGGCAAAAAATCATGTGGATCCAGAGGCAACCCTCCGATTCATGAAGGCCAGACACATACCTTAAGCATAGAGAGAAAAGGTCAACACCAAACTGGACAGACTAGAAAAACTGGGTGTTATACAGCCTGTGCAGCTCTCAGAATGGGCAGCACCCATACTCCCCATCCTTAAACCCGACCAGAGCGTCCGAATTTGTGGAGACTACCAATTGACGGTTAATGAAGTAGCCAAGCTAAACAGACACCCCATATCAAAAATCAAAGACTTGTATGCCAAGCTGACAGGTCGGACCACCTACACAAAGCTTGATATGAGTCATGCTTATCAACAACTAGAGTCAGATAATGATTCCTGGGAATTTGTCACAATTAATACTCACAAAGGGTTGTACCAATACACTCAATTGCCTTTCAGTTTCTCCTCAGCTTGTGCCATTTTCCAGAGAACAATAGAAAGCTAATTGCAGGGACTGCCCCAGGTTGTAGTCTATTTAGTTGATTTTTATTTGACAGGATTCACTGAAAAAGAGCACGTGACAAACTGAGAAGAGGCCTTGACACGTTTCTTGCAGGCTGGAGTGTGTTTAAATAAAGATAAGTGCATGTTCCAAGTGAGGGAGGTAATCGATTTGGGTCACTGGCTAGATTCCGGGGCCTCCACCCGGTTGAGGAGAAAGTGAGAGCCATAAGAGAGGCACCTGCACCAATAAACACCTCCGAGATCAAATCATTTCTAGGAATGATCAATTATTATGGGTGTTTCTTACCAAATTTGTCTACAGAACTGGCCCCCCTACATTGTCTACTCAAAAAGAACCATTGTTGGCCTTGGGAGGTCACTCAGAAAGAAACTTTGAAAAAGATCAACGAATTGTTGCACTCATCCAACCTATTCATACATTATGACAAGAGAAATGAATTGGTGTTGACTTGTGACACATCCCTCTACAGGGTGGAATTTTCCCAAATTTGCACTAAGTGCGGGAGTGAGCAGTCAAAACGATGTATTAACTGCCGGCCACCATGGTGGGTTTTCACGCCATGTTGTCCCAAACACACCTCATAATTTATGCACCCCCGGGAAACACGCCGTTTCCATGGCGGGTGGGCTCTCATTCACTCGCCCGCCATCGCCCTGCTGCGCGCATCACGCCTGGCGCCATGTTTAAAGTCCACCCACAAGAACAGCACTCACTGCTTCCAGCTCACCACTGCTGCACAGAAGACATGGCCGCAAAGGAAAAAAAGGCCGCAGCTCCCCGCTTCAATGACGGGTCTCTCAAGTGGCAGCTGGATGCCGTGGAACCCTGCCGGGATGTCCTGTACCCCCGCTCTGGCCGCAGGATGCGCAGTAACATGATACTCCAGCTTGGGAGGCGGTGGCAGCGGTGGTCAGCACCAACACCCTTCAGAAGAGGACAGCCACCCAGGGCCACAAGAGGATGAATGATCTCCTCCGTTCCACCAGGATAAGTCCCTCTTCTCATCACTCTCAACTCACACACTCACAAACCCATCACACATCCACAGGGCCCTCACTTACCACCAGTTTAAGGGACATAACCATTCACTCTCTCACACTCACTGTCATTGTCCTCATCCAATCCATGGGACCACTCACCACCCACACAGGCCAGGCATACTTATCATCTGGCCTGGCAGGTGTCCTGCTTACATTTTACCCATCTCTATCTATGCAGGAGAAGCTGGTACACAAGAGGGAGAGGTCACAGACCGGTGGCTGAATGCCTGAAATCAAGGTCCTCACGCACTTTGAAAACAGAGCCATCCAGCTGGCCGGCCATGACCTGGACCGGTCCTGTGCTAAGAGCGAGGTCGGCAGCGCTCAACCAAGTGAGGATCCAGCAGTGCGACATCCGTCAGACAACCCATGCTGTGAGTGATGTGTCCTGTTTCACAGCCCACTGCCATGCAATAATTATCTCCCCTTGCTTTCGCAGGCACAAATGCCAAACAGCCGACTGAATCCGTGACCAAGGGCCTCTAATCAAACCCCGAAGAAACCTCTGGAGATGAATCTGGAGGCATCCTCCCTGAAGTCCCATCACAGCGCACAGCCACACCCTCCACCAGTGCATAGTTAGCCTCCAACAGTGTGTGCGCGAGAGGGGTGCTGGGCAGCTCAACCTCACTCCAGCTACCCCTGCTCCTCAAGGAGTCAGCTTGGGGCTCCCAGGCAGCTTCACAATCCGGGCCCATTCATCCAGGTGACACCCAGAGTGTCCAGCCCATCCGAACCCCCTCTTCCTGTGACCTCAGCAGCTCCAGCTCCACAGGCTGAGGAGGGTGACACTGCCACACAGCATGACCTCGAAAGCAAGCCAGGGCCCCCCAAGTCTCGGCCTTCCAGAGGACGCCTGCCAAAGTCATCACAGACAGGGTGTCGCAGTCAGCAGGCTGCCTCCACCTCCACTGTGGATGTCCAGGGAGGAATAAGACGTAGCAGCAAGGTTAGGAAAGTTAAGAAGAATTAGTTGCACTGCCTGGGCATGGGTGTTAATCGCTTGTACATAATGTTCACTATTGTCAACAAACTGCCAAGAAGGTCTCCCTGCCTATGGCTCCTTGTTCTGATGAGCAGTGTTCTTGTCACTCAGACGTGAAACCTTTCTGCAGAAGATAAAGGAAGGTGTCTCAGACCAGGGCCTATTCCCTGTGCACTGTTCAACCTTCAGGCATAAGTGATGCTCCTGCCTCGCACTCCCTGGAAACATTACCGATGCCTGCACCACAGCGGTGCTGGTCATTGCTGCCAGAATGCATTGGGCAGACGCCACAGAGTTCTCTCATTCTCTCTGTGTGCTTTCAGCACTTTTAAAGAGGGGCTGGCCCCCAACTCTTCAGCATTTGTGGCCACTGATGCTGTACTCCAGCTCCTGAATGGCTCAGGTGCTGAAGGTGGACAAAGGATCAGATATTTTCAAAGTTTCATGGTTGCATTTCTATGATATGACCCTGATCACAGAGTGCAAGTGAGCTGCCCTCGGCCAGACAGGAGTGAAACATTCTCAGAGGCTATGTGAAGATTTATGGAGTCTCCTCACTGCATTTCATCATTATCCTCCTGCAATTGAGTGACTCCGCTGCATCTCTATGACCGGAGCATTCTCAGAAAGGGTATTCCCGATGCCATATGCCAGATGGGAGTCTAACATTCAGAAATGCGATGTGAGGAGCTATGGGGTCACGTCGCTGCATGTCGTCATCATTGTCCATGAATCTAGTAGCTATGAGTGCCAACCAAGAGCACTTGCCTTATCTAGCCAGTGGAGGACCTCATCCCTGTCATCGTCACCTCCAAGGACCTCCTCACCCTCATCCCTATTGGCGTCCTCCTCATCAGAGGAGACCTCCAGCTCCTCCATCTCCTCAGCCAGCTCATTTCTCCATTGCAGTGCCAGGTTGAAAAGGGCACAGCAGACAATGATGATGTGTGACACCCTCTGTGGACTGTATTACAGGGCTGCACCAGACCAGTCCAGGCACCAGTGTTCACGACTGGGTCAGAGTTTCCTGTTGAGAGAACTCAACCCAGTCCATCTGATCTTCCTTTAAGAGTGGAGGATATCGATCTGCAGGAGCCCACCGAAGCACCTGATGTTCAGACAACTCCGGAAAAGGAGGTTCCTAACCACGCATCTGAAGTTGTAGAGCTGAGACACTGCACGCATAAGGCTGAATTTGTAAATTACTCACCAGTGTAAATATTTTGTGCTTTTGAGAAAATTGTGATTGTAAATATAAAATGTGTTCCTGAGTGAAGGGGGAGGGATGTGGTAACCTGATGTGTAATACACCTTTAAGGAGAATGTTATTAAGGAATATCACATGATCTTAGTCTCCAAGAGCAGAGTAGTGCAGGCTCCCTCTGTAGTTAGTAGTCTGTAGTTGTAGTTAGAGCAGTGTAGAGATGGAGTTTGAAATGTAAGCACATGTTTAGTGGCTGCTGAGTACCTTAGTAAATAAACATAGAGTTTCTACCTATGAAGTGTCTGCTACTCAACTCTATCATTAGTACCAAATTGGCCACGACTTACAACAAGCGTGAGAACAGGATCCAACAAACTGGCATCGAGGATCCAACAGTGGCATTGGAACTTCCTAACATCATTTTTCTTAGTTTATATTTTGAAGAGTACCTCTCACATTAGAGCACCTCTCTGGCTAAATAATAGTTAAACTCATTTGGCATGTTGTTTGACGATGTCTTTAAATTTATTAAAGGTGCAATATAAATCCAAGTTGTTGCTGTAAAGGAGGAGCACCTGAATCAGATTTGGAAAACTGCAGTCTTAAGTTTGCCAGTATTTGATCTTGCCTATCAGGAGGAAGGCATTGCAAATTATTCTTTACTGTTCCAGCTAATATAAGAAGTTAAGAGTTGAAACCTTGACAGCTGTATTTTATTTTATTTAAGAGGTTCAGGATGATGAACACAAGCCTGTCACACAGACCACACACATTTGTGAGGTATTTAATAGACTACATGGTTTAAAATCTCACTGAAACATGTGTACAGAATAATCTATGAGCAGAGATGTACATTTTTCAGCAGAACCGAGCGATTTGTTGTTGGGTACATCCTTGGTTGCAGCACTGAAGTGCGATTTTTGATAACGTTTTCATCCTGAAGGATTTATCCAAGGGTAGATGCTGCATCTGTGACGATGCAAATGCGTGGTCCTTATTGCTGCCTCCATCAACCTGGCAGGTGTGCTCACTGAAATCCACCGGTATCTGATCGTACTGGTTGTCTGGCACAAAAATAAAACTCCATTGAGATTATGTATCAGATTGATGTTATATCGTTCACTCTATCCCGATTGTAGATGGCCATCTCCTGCTCTCCTCTGCCTGACACAGAACTGTTCTAGCACCTGGACTCTCAAAAGTCACCTGCTTTAATTGGGCTGCACTGTAATTTGACTGCTCAAATATAGTTGGTTAAATATACATTGCTGTATAGTCAGAGAAATAATTGACAGCCATCGCTAAGTGGATCAGCAATGTTTGGTTAGACAATTGACCTGCATTACACTTCAGTTGTGATAGAAAATTGATTAAAACTCCAGTCAATGGAGCACCAAAACTCAAGAGGAGCAACTTCACGAGAGAGTCTATCCAATCAAACACGTGTTTGAATAAACATTGCAGTCAATTGATTAGATCAATTCTAAATCTTAGAAGGTAGCGCTCTCTTTGCTCCTTTTCATTCCCTGACTAACCCCACCCCTGCCATTGGGAACTTCGTGTATGTAGTTTTGATTTAAAAGGTACAAACTAGGTGTAGAATTTACTAAATGAAGTTCACACTAAACTAAAAAATGCTGCTATCATGTCAAAACACGAGCAGATTCCATTATAATGTGATCAGGACGTTTGCTGATTGATTTACCCAGGAAAAGTCCTGCACCATGAGCATGGAAACTTTGCTCTGTGGTAAATGCTGTAGCTCCAAATAAACTGCCACTGCTGACTGACAGGACTGCACCCAACTCTCCCCACCCAGAAAGCCCTCATCAATGCTGTAGAATCTGAAATAAGAACTGACAGTCCTGGAAATAAATATCAGGCCAGGCAGCAATTGAAAGTCAGCTGTCCCCTCCTGACAGTAACTGTGCTGATAACAATCCTCAGGTTAACTGGTATTTCAGAAGTTACCAGCATTGTTTCTGTGTTTCCAGCATTTGTACTCACCCTTGTCCACACGGCAGCAGTCCACACACTCTTTCCATCATGAGATATGGTAATAATATGGTTATAACAGGTACATTGTCCCCACAAGAGGGACAGCGATTCGCAAATAAAGTTGGCATAAACATTTTCTTAATCACTGTTTTGGTACTCACCGTTATTTTGAACATTGGGTCTGTTAGGTAAAAACGATGATGATTCCAGTTACAATAGTCTAACTAGTATCACAATTATTAACTCAATGAGAGACTCCATAAATAGCACTAAGACATCTCGGTTGCAATGATGTTAGAACGGCCAACTTCCTGGACAGGGGCAGAGCAAAGGGAGAATTTTTTTTGAATACTCACCGTTCTGGATATCGAGAAGTCTTTTCGGGACGTACCCCCCACAGATCCTGGAGACGGTTCGTATGAAATCCCGACCGCACAGCCTCACCTGATTATCGTTACTCCTTAAAGACAGGGATAAGATAGGAGTGGGAAAGGAGGTGAGGAGCATGTTGATTACCAGAACACACACTAGACACTTCATCTCAGCTCACGAGTGTTGAGCCTGGGCTTCTCTGTAAACCTCGCAGTAAGTGTTCCCCTCCCTCACTGGTACTCAGGCTTTTGGTGAGATGTCTATATTGTTCTGGCTCTCTCCCTCTGGTCTTCTATATGCCTGACCCCTCTCCCCTTATATACTGTTTTTGCTCCTTTGCTCTGACTCATCACAGCTTTTGTTTTTTTTAAATCACTTGTCCCACCTCTTTCCCTTGGAGATTCTTGCACCGTTTCAGATGAGACACTCCCCCCGGATCCTTATCACATTTACAATTTATGGAATAAGTGCCTCGATCCGCAATACATTTATCTCCTCTCATCCTCCATACACTTTGCCATGTTTTCTAGTTTTAATCGAACTTCTTTGAAAAGGTACTTTGACCTCACTTGTTAAATATTTTTCACTCCATTTTTTCTCGGTTTTCTCATTGCAGACTCCTCAGCTTACACCTCAGTGTCTTGGACTAAACTTTTATTCGGACTGTTTTTCCCATTGCTCACTCATGTTTCTCCCTATTCTGTTCTCCTCCTGATGAATCTGTTATCACTAAAATTGATTTTCCAGATTGTGGTTTTACCATTTGTTGTCATTCTGCTCGTCGCCTTTTGAACCGTGTGACTGTTGGTAAATGTGCTTTAAGTTGGTACTTATTAATGCTATTTGGTCCACTGTGTCTATTCCAGTTTTACATGAGAACATAAGAGCATTAAGAAACAGGAGCAGTTCTACACCACATCGCACCCAGCCTCCTCCACCATTCAATACAATCATGGCTGATCTTCGGCTTCCAACAGTCATCAACTAATCCCAGTGCACAACTCCCCCCATAATCCTGTATGTGTCTCTGTTTCATATATATATATCACATTGTTTCCCTTAAATTATACAGTGGTCTCTAACCTGTCTCCCCACTCTCAGTGACAATTTTAAACTGATGACTCTCTTATCTTTGGCTCCCTAATCAGAGCAACTTTTCACTCTAAAAAACTCTCCTCAATTTTAAAAATGTCTGTTAAATCTTCCCTGGCACTTTGCTCCAACAACAACAGTCCCTGTAGCACAGATCTCTCTTCGTAGTTTCTATGCCTGTCATGGAGCGGGTGTATCAAAGCTGCAAGTTCTCAATGGCTTTAACATCCTTTGTATAAGAGGGCAGTTAAAACTCTACTCAGTACTCTCTGGCATCAATAATACTTGTGAAAATTCTTTATTTACTCTTGTACTCAATGCTATTATTTACAAAATCCAAAGTGCTTTTGGCATGTTTATGGCTTTATTTACCTATATTTGCACTTCTGTGTTTTGAAACCAATTGGGAAGTTTTAACGTGGATGAGGAGGTGAGATTGGGTGAATGGGGGTGGGGGGGGCTGGGTGGTGAGGGAAGGGAGCGCAGATGGGGATGTGTGTTAAATGGGCAAAAATTCCGTGTAGGGTAGGGTTATGATGAGGCAAGGGTTAAGAAAGAGGTGCAGGCTTCCACTATCTGCAGCTTGTAAATCAGAAGAGATTTTGGGATGAATGGCAAGTGAGAAGGAGGAATCGGCCAATGATTTTAGCCCCACCACTGGCCAAGGAAATTACAATGGCCTGACCAATCAGGGTCATCACCATTTCTTCCTTGGGGATTAGGATACATGGCTAGCCTATCCCCCAGCAGTTAGCTCCTCCAACTTGTGGATCTCTATCACAATGTACTGCAAGAGAGAGAGAAGAGCTGTAGTGAGTGTGGTGCAATCTGTTTGGGGTGATGAGGCGGGCATGATTGAATAGCTGGCAGTGTGTACAAGCTGTGAAAAGTGGATATGAAGATTGCGACAACGCTAAGTGTGTAAGGGTGATGTACATCTATGAACCTGAAGGAAGAGTCCTGATTGACACACATTTTTGCCAGATGTGTAATGGGGTTGTAGGTGTATTGAGCAGTGTCTGACGTGAGTGGTGTAATTGGTGAGATATGACAGTTGAAGATTAATTCACTCACCTTGACAAATTTTGTGAGATCACTGAATACATTGCAGCACTGCATCCAAGTGCTAGATTCCTGCATTGACTGCCATGGCTATCCAGTTCCAAGGTTTGCAAAGTTTTTTCTGAATATTGTCCTGGCCCCCTTCATTTTTTTAATGGTAAAAACACATTTTATTTAAGCCTTATACATTGAACACAGAATAATCAAAAACCATAGTTCAGATTTCAAATCCCTGGAAAACTACAGCACTTAAGCTACAACCTTTACCCAACATGTGTGATAGCACACTTCTCTCCTCCTTTGCACCCCCTCCACCATGGCCTCCATTTTTTGACCGAGATCCCTAGAGACTGTTCTGTTCAAAGTTTTGCAGTTATTCAATCTTTTTCCCCTGATCATATTGACTTGTACGGTGGCTTTCACCACCTACCCCCAGCCACAATGCACTTCATATTTAGGATGTGCGGACTAACTTTAAGTAATATAGGCTTGCTTTAACTTGTATTAAAAACAGGAAATTCTAAAACTACTCAGCAGGTCTGGCAACATCTGTGGAGGCAGAAACAGAGGTAATGTTTCAGGTCAAGGAGCTTCCTTCATTTCTGAGGAAAGGCCCTTGACCTGAAATGCTAACTCTCTTTCCTTCTCCACAGATGCTGTAAACACGCTGAGCTTTTTCAGCACTTTCTGTTTTTACTTCAGATTTCCAGCATTCACAGTATTTTGCTTTTGTTTAGCTTTAACTGGAGCTAGCCTCGTGATTTTGAAACCCCTGCTGAGCCTTGCAACTACTCACTGGCATGGTTATTGCTGGCTGCACAGTTCAACCATGTACATGACTATACAGCACAAAGTTGATGTGCTGCCTGCATCCCATTGAATAGACAGGGGGGGTAAGGGTGTCCCACCATCCCCACACTTGTTTACAGGGGCTCTCCAATTTAGCCATCCAGAATCTCTAACATTTCTGTCATGCAGCACAGGCAGTACAAGGAAGAAAATATCGCATGACATGGGAGCTAATGGCATAGTGGTGATGTCACTGGACTAGTAATCTGGAGGCCCAGGCTATGGGTGTGGCAGCTGGTGGAATTTGAATTCAATTCATAAACTGAAAGCCAAAGTTAGTCTTAGTAATGTTGACCATGAAACTATCATCGATTTTCTTAAAAACCCATCTGGTTCACTAATGTCCCTGAGGGGAGGGAATCTGCCATCCTTACCCGATCTGGCTTACATGTGACTCCAGATCCACAATGGGTTGTCTTTTTACTGCCCTCTCTGAAATGGCCTAACAAGCTACTCAGTTCAGGGGCAATCAGGGATGGGCAACAAATGCTGAGCTTGCCAGTCACACGCAGATCCCAAGAATGCATAAAGGAAAACAAAATGGCAGAATGACAGAACTATAGGGTAAATCTTACAGCACAGAAGAAGGCCACTCAACTCATTGTGCCTTTTCTAGTTCTTTGATAGAATTATCAAATTAACTCCACTTCACTGCTCTTTCCCCAGAGCTCTGTAAATGTTCTTCCTTCCAATATTTATCCTGACCTTTTCAGGCAGTGCATTTGAGGTCACAACAACTTGTATCAAAAAAGGTTTCTGCATGTTGCCTCTGCTTTCTTCCGTCAAATCACCTCAAATCTCTGTTTGCTAGTCACTGTTTTTTTCTGTCACCAGAAACAGTTTCTCTTTATGTACTCTATCAAAACTTCTCACGATTTTCAATAGCGCTATCTAACCTCCTCTTGGAGCTTTTCTGCTTTAAAGAGAATGATCACAGCATCTTCAGCCTCCACACATAAGTGAAATTAAAATTAAACAATGCCATGAAGGGTCTCTGGCCGATTTTCCAACTTCTGACCAGGCTTTACACTGTGGGCTGAGCCTTACTTATATTAGACAGTTAGATAAGCAGCCTCATGAAATCAGAAGTTAAAATCATTTTATTTTAGGGTTTCAGCCTGTTATTCTAGGAAATCTCTTCTACATCCTCTCCAAGGCCACAGCATCCTTCCTAAATTGTGGTGCTCATAACTGAACACAAGGCTTCAACTTGGGCCTATGCTTTATAACTGTTTGGCCTAATTTGCTCTCTTTCCCAATTTAGCAAACCAAGGATCCCACGTGGTTTTATGAACAGCCTTCTCAGCTTGTCTGCCAGCTTTATAGATGGGTGTGCATCCACCCACAGGTCTCCTTGCTCCTGAACCCACTTTAAAATTGCACCATTTAGTTCATATTGGCTCTCCTCATTCTTCTCCCTAAATGTATCAGGTCATCTGCAAAGTCATAACAGAATTGGGTGCTCTTTGCAGGATATTTGAAATCCCTTGATTGGTTTGGAGTTGGTGAATCGTAAGGCTACAAGTACCCTCCTTATGTTAGTAAGGAGGACATTTCAGGGTTGACAGGGCTGAGTGTGCCATTGTTGTTTTCGATGCTTATGTTGATGCTATGTGGTCTATCAGGTTTTATTCCTTTTGTGAATTTACCGTCGTAGTGTGGTAGGCCATTTCAGAAGGGCAGTTAAAAGTCAACCACATTGCTGTCAGTGAACAAGAACTCAATGGGCAGAATTTTGCTCTTGATGGGCGGGCGGGCACTCCACACTCCTTAGCCTTGCTTATCTGGCGCATTTGTAAACAGACTAACATCCCTTTGAAATCCAAACAATCCATTCACTTATCTAAAAATGCAAATTCCCGTCACACCTTACATGCTAACCCAGCATCCGTGTTTCGCCATTTGCATTTCAAGTACATTTCTACACCTAGCTCCTTTTGATAATTTCAAGCTTGCAGTCTACCTGACTCCAAATGTAATTAAATCACACAGACAGAATCATACACACTCATACCCATAAACCTACTTGACATTAAACCAAAATAATATTATGAAATCTATTACACTTCCATAACAAATAGTTGCATGGTCACCATTCCCTGTCGCCGATGCAAAAGACAGTTCATTCCAACAGTCAACCAGCCAAGCATCACATTTGCACCATTTCCAACATAAAGACTGATAATACCATTGACTTAAAGGCTATTGTCCAGGGTTAATAGCACATGCATCAAATTAGAGGCCATGAGAATGAAGAGCTCCAATAAAGTGAAATTTAAATCACTAAAAAGTCAATAACATTCACGCCAAACAAGTGTCAGGCAAAGACCTTCTCCACCAAGAGAGAATCTTGGTGGTACCCTGAGAAACTCCTGCAGTGATGTTTAGGAAGTGAGATGATTGACCTCCAACAACCACAACCATATTCCTTTGTGCTAGGTGTGATTCCAACCAACAGAGAATTTTGTCCCTGATTCCCATTAATGCCAGTTTTGCTAGGGCTCCTTGGTGCCAAATGCTGCCTTGATGTCAAGGGCCTTCACTCTCACCATACCTCTGTAGTTCAACTCTTTTGTCCATGTTTGAATCAAGGCTGTCATGAGGTCAGGAGCTGAGTGACCCTGGCAGAACCCAAATAGAGTGTCAGTGAACAGGTTATTGCTAAGAAAGTGCAGTTTGATAGCAGTGTTGATAACCCCTTCCATCTCCTGACTGATGATCATGAGTAGACTGATAGGATGGCAATTGTCTTTTGTGTACAGGACATGCCTGGGCAATTTTCCACATTGCTGGATAGATGCCAGTGTTGTAGCTGTACTGGAACAGCTTGGATAGTGATATGGTGGTGGGGGGGTGGAATTCTGGAGCACAAGTCCCTGCCCCTGACTTTTACATCCTTCTGTTCTTTCTCTCTTTTCGTGTAGTTTTGCTCCATTACAGTGACTTATCATTATCGTTCATTAACTTCTGTACCTTTTTCTAAAAAGTTAGACATTCCTCCCACACTTCAATTCTGTACTGTCCTAATCAAACATAACCATAACAATTTCTTTGATTAATGTTTAGTTTAACCAGCAGGAGTTTGTAATTAATATCTAACAGCTCATTTATAGATGAATAATGGATAAACTTGCTATTATGCTGCATGATTGGGGGCTCCTGAAATGAGGACATGCCGGGAGCAGCAGGAGGCATAACTAAAACTGAGGTGCCAACCTGCTGAATTTATAAGACAGGACTGCATGCATGTTAAGCAGTGGAAACAGCATGTGATAGAGAGAGCTAAGTGAACTCATAACCAATGCATCGATCAAAGCACTGCAGTGCTGCCACATCCACCTCTGAATGGTTGTGGATAAGTAATGAGAGGGGAGACCACTGGAACATTCCCTCCTTGATGATGGTGGAACCCCGCTCAGTAGGGCAAATGACAAGGCTGAAGGGCTTTCCACCATCTTCAGCCAGAAGTGCAGGGTGGATGATCCACCTCAACTGCTCCAGAGCTCTCCACCATCACAGCTGCCAGTCTTCAGCCAATTCGATTCACTCCATGTGATATCAACAATTGGCTGAATGTACTGGATACAGCAAGGGGTATGGATCATGACAACATCCTGCACACAGTGCTGAAGACTTGTGTTCCAGAACTAGCTGCGCTGCTAGCCAAGCGTTCCAATATAGCTACAAAACTGGTATCGGACCAACAATGTGGGAAATTGCCCAGCAATGTCTTGTGCACAAAAAAAGCAGGAAAAATCAAACCCAGCCATACCTAACATAAGGCAAGATAGTTATAGAAACCAATTATTTCAACCCAGGGCATCACTGCAGGTGTTCTTTCGAACCATGTCCAAGGCCTAATTATCTTCTGCAGCTTCATCAAAGAGATTCCCCCAAACATAAGGTCAGAAAGGTGGACGCACGCTGATGACTACGCAATGTTCAGGTTTAGTCATAACTCCTCAGATACTGAAGCAGTCTGGGTCCACATGCAAGCTTGGACACCATTTTGGCTTGGGCTGATAAGTGTCAATTGACATTCATGTCATACAAAGTGCCAGAAAATGTCCATTTCCAAGAAGAGAAAATCTAACCACTTCTCCATTACATTCAGCGGCATTAACATTGCTGAATCCCCACCAGCAACATCCTGGGGGTTTTCATTGATCAGAGGCTTAAATAGAGCAGCCATATAAATATTGTTGCTGCAAGAGTAGGTCAGAGGCTGGGAATTTGGTGGCAAATAACAGACCTCATGACTACTCAAAGCTTGTACAAAGCACAAGTCAGCAGTGTGATGGGACGCTCTCCATTTGCCTGCATGAGTGCAGCACCAACAATGCTCAAGATGCTTGACTCCATCCTGGAAAGAGCAACCCTTTTGATTGGCACCCCGTCCATCACCTTCAACATTCACTCCACCCAGTACTGGCGCACAGTGGCAGCAGTGTGTGCCATCAACAAGATGTACAGCAGAAACTCACCAAGGCTCCTTCAACAGCACCGCTGAAATCTGCCATCTCTACCACCTGCAAGTTCTCCCCCGAGCCACATACCATCCTGACTTGAAACTATATTATCATTACCCCAATGTCATGGGCCCAAACTCCTGGAACTCCTTCTCTAACAGTCCTGTAGGTACACCACATGGCCTGCTACCCTTCAAGAAGGTGGTTCACCATCATTGTCTCAAGGGCAGCTGGGGATCGGTAACAATTGCTGGCCTAGCCAGCGATGCCTACATCCCATGAACAAATAAAAAGACTATGGCATGCAGAGATATTTTTCAAAAAAATTTAGTTGCAAACTGATCACAAGAAGAACATTCAAGCAGCATTTTGCCTCCTGAGGAGCCAAGATAAAACTACAGCTCACTTGAATTGTCAGTAAGTATCCAAACTTTTCTTCTGCAGCTGTTTCTCATATGTATAGTTCACATAAGGAATTGAATGGAAAGTATAAAACTAACTACTGTATTTAAATACCAGCTTCCCTTCCCCTCCCCCACCCAACCTATATTTGGGTGTCATAGACACAGGGCACAATTCCTGCATCTAAGTAGTGAGGCCTGTGGTTCCCCCAATCTTGGGCATTAGGCCTCATTTACATTCAAGTGATGAGCTACCAAGGGCAACTGGAGGCTTGCTGGGTAGTCGTGACTGAAGATCAGGCACTCTGGCATTACAGCAGCCCTCCAGTAAGTGAGGAATAGAGGGTAACAGGCAAAGGGGATTTACTGGTTTTGGAAGTCATGGCATCAATCAGTGGGAAATTGGGGGTTTAGTGGTGACTGGTATTGGATTGTAATGAAGATGACGTTGATGAGGAGATAGTCTCAATTGCTGGCGGTGGCTGACAATGATTTGTCGGTGGTAGGGTATACTGCCAATCTGCAGTGGGGGTTCATGACAATTATTTACCAGGGGTGTAGTGGTGATTTTTTAAAATTCTTTCACGGGATGTGGGCTTCACTGGCAGGGCCAGCATTTATTGCCCATCCCTAGTTATTCTTGAGAAGGTGGTGGTGAGCTGCCTTCTTGAACCACTGCAGTCCACGTGGTGTAGGACTTCCCACAGTGCGTTTAGGAAGGACGTTCTAGGATTTTGATCCAGCGACAGTAAAGGAATATCGCTATAGTTCCAAGTCAAGATGGTGACTGACTTGGAGGGGAACTTGCAGGTGGTGGTGTTCCCATCTATCCGCTGCCCTTGTCCTTCTAGATGGTAGTGGTCGTGGTTTTGGAAGGTGCTGCCTAAGGAGCCTTGTTGAATTCCTGCAGTGCATCTTGTAGATGGTTCACACTGCTGCTATTGTGCGTCGGTGGTGGAGGGAGTGAATGTTTGTGGAAGTGATGCCAATCAAGCAGATTGCATTGTCCTGGACAGTATCCAGCTTCTTCAGTATTGTGGGAGCTGCACTCATCCAAGCAAATAGGGAGTATTCCTTCACACTCTTGACTTGTGCCTTGTTTATGGTGGACAGGCTTTGGGGAGTCAGGAGCCGAGTTACTCATTGCATGATTCCTAGCCTCTGACCTGCTCTTGCAGCCACATTACTTATATGGCTAGTTCAATTTAGTTTCTGGTCAATGGTATCCCCCAGGTTGTTGATAGTGGGGGGATACAGTGATGGTAATGCCATTGAACATCAAGGGGCAATGGTTGGATTCTCTCTTGTTGGAGATGGCCATTGCTTGACACTTGTGTGGCGCAAATGTTACTTGCCACTTGTCAGCCCAAGCCTGGATATTGTCCAGGTCTTGGGTGCATTTGGACATGGACTGCTTCAGCATCTAAGGAGTTGCAAATGGTGCTGAACATTGTGCGAACATCCCCACTTCTGACCTTATGATGGAAGGAAGGTCACTGATGAAGCAGCTAAAGATGGTTGGGCCTACCCTGAGGAATTCCTGCAGTGATGTCCCGGAGCTGAAATGACTTACCTCCAACAACCACAACCATATTCCTTTGTCCTAGGTATGACTTCAACCAGTGGAGAGTTTTCCCCTGATTCCCATTGACTCTAGTTTTTCTAAAGCTCCTTAATGCCACACTAGGTCAAATGTGACCTTGATATCAAGGGTAGTCACCCTCACCTCAACTCGGGTGGTCAGCTCTTTTGTCCATGGTAGAACCAAGGCTGTAATAATGTCAGGATCTGAGTGGCCCTGGTGGAGCCCAAACTGGGCGTCAGTGAGCAGGTTATTGCGAAGTAGGTGCCGCTTGAAAGCACTGTTGTTGACCCCTTCCATTCCTTTACTGACGGTCGTGAGTTGCCTGATGGGCATTAATTGGCCGGGTTGGATTTATCCTGCTTTTTGCGTATAAAACATGCCTGGCCAATTTTCCGCATAGCTAGGTAGATGCCAGCATTGTAGCTGTACTGGAACAGCTTGGCTAGGGTCACGGCAAGTTCTGAAGAACAAGCCTTCAGTACTATTGCTGGAATATTGTCAGGCAACAGCCTTTGTAGTATCCAGTGCCTTCAGCCGTTTCTTGATATCATGTGGAGTGAATCGAATTGGCTGAAGACAGGCATCAGTGATGCTGGGGACCACCGGAGGAGGCCGAGATAGATCATCCACTCAGCACTCCTGGCTGAAGATTGTTGCGAATTCTTCAGCCTTATCTTTTGCATTTATGTGCTGGCCTCCTCCATCATGGGGGATGGGGATATTTGTGGAGCCTCCTCCTCCAGTGAGTTTAATTGTCCATCACCATTCTCAACTGAATGTGACAGGACTGCAGAGTTTAGATCTGATTCATTGGTTGTAGGAACGCTTAGCTCTGTCTATCACTTGCTGCTTATGCTGTTTGGCATACAAGTAGTCCTGTGTTATAACTTTACCAGGTTGACACATCATTATTTTTAGGTATGCCTGGCACTGCTCCTGGCATGTCCTCCTGCACTCTTCATTGAGCCAGGGTTGATCCCCTGGCTTTATGTTAATGGTAGAGTGGTGGATATGCTGGGTCATGAGATTACAGGTTGTGTTTGAGTACAAATCTGCTGCTGTCCCACAGTGCCTCATGGATGCCCAGCCTTGAGTTGCTACTTCTGTTCAACATCCATCCCATTTTG
This sequence comes from Cetorhinus maximus, assembly GCF_964194155.1. NCBI lineage: Eukaryota > Metazoa > Chordata > Chondrichthyes > Lamniformes > Cetorhinidae > Cetorhinus > Cetorhinus maximus. The sequence goes on from NC_135880.1 coordinate 166,712,364, forward strand.
CATGGTGGTGGTGTTGCACAACACTATGGAGGGTACCCTGAATGTGAGGATACAATGTCTGTGTGGTGGACACTCCTACCAATATTGTCATGGACAGACGCACCTGCGGCAGGCAGATTGGTCAGGATGAGGTCAAGTGTGCTTTTCCCTCTTGTTGGTTCCCTCATCACCTGCCGCAGACCCATTCTAGCAACTATGTCAGTTAGGACTTAGCCAGTAGTGATGCTACCGAGCCACTCTTGTTGATGGACATTGACGTCCTCCAGCCAGAGTACATCCTGCATCCTCCCCACCCTCAGTGCTTTCTCCAAATGATGTTCAACATGGAGGATTCATCAGCTGAGGGAGCGCACTTCGTTTTAATCCTTGCCTATGTTTGACCTGATGCCATGAGACTTCATGGGGTCCGGGTCCAGAGTCGATGTTGAGGACTCCCAAGGCAACTCCCTCCCAACTGTATATCTATCACTGTGTCACCAACTCTGCTGGGGCTGGGCCAGGACAGGACATACCCAGAGATGGTGATGTCTGGAACATTAAGGAATGATTCCTGATATAAGAAGAACGGTAGCCAACAAGAAAGAGCGACTCCGTCAAACATCAGATGAGAGGCACCCTCTACATGGTCATACTCCTACACCCAGCCGCCTAAGTCAAGGAAGAGCCTCATGAACTGTGTTGTTCCATTACAATCAACCCCATCCGAAGCCTTGTGGAAAGACCGGTTCACCACTCTCAAAACAACCCCCAGCAATGGAAATTCTACCAGATGAAAGCATTCCCCCAGGAGCTAATTGCAACTGGACAACCTGGAAGTGCTATAACAGACTTAGAACTGGTGTAGGTCATTCAAAGGTGTCACTAAGCAAATGGGGATATACAACCAGCCCGACAACTTGTGGATGTGGAACTGAGCCACAGACTATGCAACATCTCCTGCAATGCCTATCACTAGAGGAACCCTGCACTGTTGCAGATCTTGCCGAATTCAACAACAAGGCGCAAAAATGTGTCCAGTTCTGGCTGGGCCATGTATAGACTGTCCGTGGACACGATAAGAAGAAGAAGATTCCATGAGGATGACTATATCAGGCTGTTGCTAAACTAGTCTGTGAGAAAGCTCTCCCAATTTTGGCACGATCCCCAAATGTTTGTAAGGAGGGCTTTGCAGGGTTGACAGGGCTGCAATTGGTCATTGTTGTTTCTAGTGCCTAGGTCTGATTTGATGTCATGTTTGCTTTCAGAGAGCATTTAAGAGTCAACCACATTGCTGTGGGGCTGGAGTCACATGTAGGATGACAGATTTGGGTTTTCACAACAATTTACAATGGTTTTATTGTCATCATTAGACTTATAACTCCAGATTTTTACTGAATTCAAATTCCACCAACTGCCATGGCTGGATTTGAACACAGGTCCCCAGGTCTCTGGATTGCTAGTCCACTAATAATACCACTATGTCATTGCCTCTGCATTTGCCAAAATATCATTTGTTAATGGGAGGTAGAGATGATTGATGGTAAGCTGTGGTGACTTTGAGCAGAGAGAATTCTTTGAGAAGGATGTTTTGTTTTTAATGTGATTTTCTATGACCAGCTGAGTGGGCAAGAGAGGGTTTAGCATGAAAGATGACCTGTTCAAGAGTGCAGAATTCCCTCAGTACTGTACTGAATTATCAGCTTAATATTATGAGCTCAAATCTCTGGAGTGGGACTTGAATCCTCAATAAATTCTTATATTCCTTACAATTATCAAATAATGTTTCCTTTTGGGGACTCTGGGAAATGGGGCATGTGCCTGTGAATTGGAGAAGAGGGACATGACATCAAATCTATCAAATGGAATGAAGAGATCACTCAGTCCAGTTAGACTGAAGTCCATTATCAAGAAGGCACTGGAAATTGTCCTGAAGGAATGAATGATGAACCACCTGGAGAAATATAGGCCAAGAAATCTTGTAATCATTTAATAGATTCAAACGCTTCCAGCAATTGCTTGACACCTGGTTTCACGTGTGAAGGTGGTAATGTTGCCGCAACATATGTCTGAAACAGAAGGCAAAAGACCAGCCCAAAATTGTGCCTCAGGCCCACCTGTCACTTTGTAACCCATTCCTCTATCTTATCAATGTCGATTTGCAGCTTACTTTTGTATTCTATAGAATTGACTGTTATTAATTTATGACTGTACTGTTTTTCTTAGGCAGAATCTTCCAAATACACAACCTCTACCACCTAGACTGACAGCAGATGCACAGGAACACCATCGCCTGCAACTTCCGCTTCAAGTCACATACCATTCTGACTTGCAAGCATAGCGCCATTCCTTCACTGTCGCCGGGTCAAAATCTTGGAACTCCCTTTGTAACAGCTCCATGGGTGTTCCTACAACACATGGACTGCAGCAATTGAGGAGGGCAGCTCCCGATCACATTCTCAAGGGCAATTTCTAAAAATACTTCCTATTCTGGTATCATTCCCAAATATTGACACCACTTTCTTGAGACGTGTGTCCAAAATATTACTATATACAGTGAACAGATGCGTTTGCAGAGCTGAACCCTGTGGGACACCACTAGCCAGTCATAACGATTCTGACAAACCATCCTTAAACTGCTACACTGTGCTTTCTTCTCTCAACCAATGTTTAATCTAGTTTGCTATTCTATCCCTATTATATATCCATTAGTATTTTCAAAGTAATCTTCCTCATGCTACCTTGTCAAATGCTTTTCGCAAGTCTACGAAAACTACAGCCCTTGTATTTCCCTCATTGAACAGCCTGTTACTCCTTCAAAGCATTCTAGGTGCATCACCTCCAATAAAACCCTTCGAATTGTTTTTTCCTTTTTGTAGATGTGATCATTTCCTGCTATATTGAGGACTCTAAGATTTCACCTAATATAAACAGTTAGCTGCATGGCAGGTTATTGGTATTACATTGACCACTCCCCAGTCATCTTCCAAGCATCTCATTCAACAGAACCCTGAAATACAATATTCTCAGGAAGTCCCAAAGTGCCAATGAATTACTTTTGAAGTGTAGTCACTGTTGTTATGTAGATAAACACACAACAGCTAACTTATGCACACCAATGTGCTAAATGACCAGAATCTCTTTATATTGCCATCTCTCCTTCTTCCTTTAAGATGCTCCTTAAAGCCTGCCTCTTTGACCGATTGTCACCATCTGCCGACAGGTCACCTTATGTGGCTTGGTGTTGAACTTGGCTTTATAACGCCTTCCTGTGAAGCATCTTGAGAAATGTTATGACATTAAAGATGCTATAAATATATATATATAACCAAATTCCAACAATGGCCGTTAACATTTTACTAGGACCTTCATGCGATAGTTTAATTTATTGGTGAATTTTATCAATTTTACTTTACCAGCATTGTGTAATGTTGTTAATTTGACAGGAAAATATCCCATTAGTTATTTATAACACTGGACAGATGATAACACTGATTTCAGGGACAGCCACAGCCCTCATTAACATGCTTTGGAAAATGGAAATGAGTATATCCATTATCTCTACAGCTACTTCTTTTAAAACACTAAGATGTCAGGTCCTGGGGGTTTGTCGGATTTTACTTCCATCTGTTTCTCTAATAATTCTATTCTGCTAATATTAATGACCTAAAATTTCTCACTCTTATTAGTCCAATGCTTACCCCTTATTTTTGGTATGTAATCTGTATCTTCTACTGTGAAGTCAGACATCAAATATTTGTTTCATGTCTCTGTCATTCCCTCATTCCCCATGATCATTTCTCCTGTCTCTGCCACTAAGGGACCAAAGATTAATTTAGCTACTTTCCTCCATTTTATATACTTGTAAAATCTCTTACAATCTGTAGGACAATTTGACACAACATTTTTCAAGGCACCAGAGCAGCAGTCAATAGCAAATGATCCCATTCCATCAAACTGATGTGCAATCACTGCAAACAATAATGCAAATCTGTGCCAGTTTTGCTGCAGCTGCCAGAACATGTACCTGCTACTGGAAAGGAAATGGGACCACAATTGTCAGTCTCTCAGGGCCTATACAGTGCTGCTGAAATCTGGACCTCTGGGCTGCTACTATAATTTATCTGGGAGCTTAATTCAAAATTTTTATTTGCCTGCTCCCAGACTCTGTTTAATGGCACACCCACTTACAGTAACTGCGAAGCTTCAGAAAATGCCAGAAATGCACCATTAGTGTAGAGTTCTGACATTACAGTCTTTATCCTTTTTTCCTCTTTCCTGTACATAGCAGATGTCAATTCTCCAGCACAGAGAAGAGGAAATATAGCTTGTGCTTTTCTGCTTCTCTCCTTTAATCGTAGTCTGGGCTACAGACAAGAATGGATTTTACCATGTCCATTCATGATAAGTCCATCTGACACTGCAGATGAACTTCAGAATAAATAGGTAGGTCGGCTTCAGTAAGAGACAAGGTTCCACAAATTTGTCCAAAGGGAACACGTCCTGTGCTTGAGTGGACAATTACGCCACTTACGATAATGTTTCTGATTTTGGGTTCAGACCTTCCTGTCAAGTTTTCTTCAAAATATCCTGCAAAATAACAGGGAAAATATCCAAGGGAGTTCGCATTCAGGTTCAACATTCAATGGAAAATTCCAAACTGTTAATGTTGAATTTGAGTTTTATAGGTATCCTGTTTCTTGTCATGGATCTAACAAGCATTAACAATCTCAGTCTGTGTTTGAATGACATTTTATGAAACAGATCCAAGATTCAGAGATTAATGGCAATTTACTTTTTACCTACAAACAGCATACAGTGGTTGATGGAGATGTTATTGGCATGGTGCAATTTTTGATCCATGTGTTTTAATGAACTGGATAATCAGGCAGAGACATTTTGGTGGAAGAATGAGGAGATGTGATATAAACTAAATGGAGACGTTTAGGCATGAAGATGTGTGGAGATTAATATGGATTTGGCAGGCACCAACATAGTGCAAGACTTTGGCGAGAAAAGAGAGGTTGGATATATGGTGATCCTTTGTGATGACTGAAGGGACATGGTTGGGAATGGAAGGAGGGGTTAGACTTTAGAAAATTTGAAAGGGAGGAAGATAGGGAGGAAAGAGGGAGCTGGTTACATTAACAGGTAGCATGGGGCCAGATCTGGCTCCTCACCTGGTTCAATTTCTTGCCCACCTAGCCATAGCCAGAGAATCTTCTGCAATGACTTCACTTCATTACTCCTGGATGTCCCTTCCAAGCTCTCATCTACATACTGCCCCTCAATCACACATTCCAAAAATGTCAAATTTCACAGGTTTGCTGAAAATATCCAGTTTTCCCTCACTACCACTACTCTTAACTCCTCCAGTGCCTATGATTTGCCAAGCTGTGTGTCCAAACTACAGCATTCGACAGGTTAACATTTCCTCGGATTAACTATTGACAGGACCAAAGCCTTCAATCCTCATCACAAACTGTCAAGAAGATGTAATAATTCTCATAATGTTATTGGTATTTACTGTAAAATAGATTAATAGTGGGATGTGTCTAAGTGTGTCTGTGTGTGAGATTTAATTGAATTAGAGGCATCTATTCTGGAGCTTTGATCTAAGAGGAGAAGTTAGGTTTGAAATGTTAATTAAATAAACAAAGGGATGCTTAGAAATATGCGTGTCAAGGGAACATTAGCATTTTGAAATAAACCAGGCTAGAATGTTCTCAAAGGGATGGTGAAATATGTCACCTAGCCTGGTGAAGTTTAGAAAAAGTGTGTTTATTTTTCCCAAAGATTACTGGTAAAACGTAATGCTATGAGAGGGTTTTATTATCAAGGAGATAAAGTGCAAAGAGATGGTGAAGCAATGGGTATTTGAATTCAAAGAGGAAGTTATGTATAAAGAAGAAACAAGGGCAGTATGTAAGCGTAGGCATTTTAAAGATCTTACATGCATGTGAAAAAGCCTTCAGCATCTGTGCCTCAAGCTGTTGTCTTCAAAGGGCTGAAGTTAAGGAAATTCACTTGCAATTGGACATGTTCAGGGTGTCATGTTTCTTTGTCTGGGTCCTTTAAAATTTATGTGTTTTACTGAAGCCTTAACAAAAGTGTAACTGGGAGTTAAGGGATTTAGAAATTATCATAGTAGCAATGTGTAGATCTATGTATGTATTTATAATCATTTCTATTACTAATAACTGTTTAATCTAGTTTTATAAAAATCTATAAGACTTGAGTGGTTATTTTTTACGGAATTCAAGACCCGCATCTCGAAATTTAGACAAATCGCATGTTTGTTGTGAAAGTTGTTTCAAGTTTCCCTCTGGATTGGGGCAGTTCAGCAATTACCATCTGCTGTGTCATAGCAAAACTATTCCATAGTCACCATCTAACTTGCATTTATATAGCACATTTAATTTGGTAGAACATCACAAGGTGCTCCAAAAATGTGAAGCAGGTGTAAATTATGGGATGTGCAGAGGTCTCAGAGAGTTGCTGGTCTAGGTCAGGTGACAGTGAAGTGGAAAGTCAAAGTCATACAGGGATTTGAACAAAAGAAGAGAAGTTTAAAATCAAGTTAAGCATTTGTGCTCTTCAGCTTCTGAGCTACCATGGTGAGCTGGTCCATGTTAGGTGAGTCTATGATCTAGGATCACGCCAGGATTTTGTGTCTTAGCGTCATGTTGCAGCTGTATCCGGCCCATCTGCTGCGCATCTGCCCTCACACCTTCCTCTCCCTCCCAGAACCATGATAGGGACCCCTTGTTCTCACTTATCACCCCGCCAGCCTCTGCATTGAAAGGATCAACCTCCGCCATTTCGGCCAACTCCAGCATGATGCCACCACCAAACACATCTTCCCTTCACCCCCCCCGGTGGCATTCTGCAGGCATCATTCCCGCCGGGACACCCTGGTCCACTCCACCATCACCCCCTACACCTCAACCCCCTCCCACGGCACCTTCGCATGCAACCGCTGAAGGTGCAACACCTGCCCCTTGACTTCCCCTCTCCACAACGTCCAAGGGCCCAAACACTCCTTTCAAATGAAGCAGCATTTCACTTGCACTTCCCACAATTTTGTTCACTGCATTCATTGCTCCCGATGTGGTTTCCTCTACATTGGAGAGACCAAACGCAGACTGGGTGACCACTTTGCAGAACACCTTCGGTTTGTCCGCAAGCATAACCCAGACCTCCCTGTCGCTTGCCATTTCAACACTCCACCCTGGTCTCATGCCCACATGTCCGTCCTTGGCCTGCTGCATTGTTCCAGTGAAGCTCAACGCAAACTGGAGGACAGCACCTCATCTTCCAACTATGCACTTTACAGCCTTCCGGACTGAATATTGAGTTCAACAATTTTAGAACATGAACTCTCTCCTCCATCCCCACCCCCTTTCCAATCCCCCCCCTTTTTTTCCCCAATAATTTATATAGATTTTTCTTTTCCCACCTATTTCCATTATTTTTAAATGTATTTCCATACATTGTTTTATCTCTACCTTTTAGCCTATTTCGATCCCTTCCCTTCACCCCACCCCACCCCCACTAGGGCTATCTGTACCTTGCTTGTCCTGCTTTCTACCCTTAATTAGCACATTCCTTAGATAATATCACCACCTTCAACACCTCTTTGACCTTTTGTCTATGACATCTTTTAGCTATCTCCACCTATCACTGGCCCTCAATCCAGCTGTACCCTCCCCCACACCTGCCTTAAACAAGCTTATATTTTACCTCTTTTCTATTTTTCCCTTAGTTCTGTTGAAGAGTCATATGGACTCGAAACATTAATTGTGTTCCTCTCCACAGATGCTGCCAGACCTGCTGAGTTTTCCCAGGCATTTTTATTTTTGTCTCTTTAAATCTATTAGTTTTACTGTTGCCTTAACGGGGGTGTAACTGAGAGTCAGATTAATTAGGGGTTTTTTGTAGGTATTAGAGTAGTAATTTTGTCGACATATATATGTGTTTACAACCTTTCTTGTATTAATAAATGTTTAATTTAGTTTTATAAAATCCTCTTGAGACTCTGTTGTTATTACCACAGAAATCAAAGCCTGTGTCTCGAAACATACAAAATGCAAAAATGGTTTATGACCGTCGCTTCAAGTTTCCCTCTGGGATTTGAACAAATCGTCCTTCATCATTGGCTGTGTCATAATACCAATCCTTGGGAAACATCACGGGACATTTGCTTGGTCCAGATAGTGGCCGTTTACCATTACTCACTGTCCTGTCTCTAATTCAATCTTGTATAAATTGTGACTGCCCTCCTAATCCCATGGAATCTAATTTTGCTAAAATGTCTATTATGTGGGATAATGGTTACATTTTGTAATTTGACTGCGAAAGGAGCTGGGATGGGGACACATGGCACCTGATGTGTTCCAATTTTATCCTAGCCTTTGATGTGTGAAGAAACAAATATGATGCTGTTCAGTGTTCCAGTTCATTGCTTTCAATGGCAGGTGTAAGGTAACACAGTTAGTGTTACAGAAAGTAACGGAACACAATGGGCACAGCCAGAACCAGAACAATATAGTGCACCAAATCAGCCAGGATTATTGTTATGTTGATGTATCTCTCCAATGTTACTGCACAAATGTGATTTCCATAGTCAAAATGTGTACAGATAGCTGCACCTGAAGCCTATGCTAGGGCCAACAATTACCCTTAAACCTAATACATCAGACAGGAATCCATGTAAGGGTCCCACTAGGTTCTCCTGCCCACTTTGAAAACAGCAGATTATTATATCAGATTATTATGTTCAGGCAAATTAATAGATTTATTCACACAATGTGACACAGAAGCAGGACAGTACAGAAAAATGAAAACAAGCTGTACAGTCCTGGGACCATGTGAATTTGGCAGCCCATTTATAATACTTTTGATGTGTAGCTGGTTGCACCTGTTTTATTCATCAGCTAAAACTGTGTTTATGACAGTGGAACATCACATGTTTCTGAAAACATTTTAAGGTAACCAGCTTCTCTTAAAGGGTTGATGGCGAACTCTGGCTGTAGACAACAGGAAAACTTCTGAGATTGAAAACAATGGCTGGAAGAGGCACAGAGACAACTCACAGGAAATAAAAAAGGTAGGATGAACTGAAAAGGTCAGTTTATTGCACATATTCATAAACTGTGAAAAGGGGGGTTTGCATGTCCACCTCCGCACACATACAGTAAAGAAAGGGATAGAGAAAAGAAGACATTACAGTACAGAGACCACAGGGAAATAAATATTGGTTCACATAATGTCCAGAGTCCTGAATCAAAGTCCCATGAGGAATTCCTTCAGAGAGGTTGGTGGGCCCAAAACCAATGGTGCAAATTTCACTTTTCAGGTGGTGGCGACTTCACAAGATGACATGCACACAGAGATGAATCAGTTTATGGGTGATGTTACAGAACTTGCAGGAGAGGCAGGGTAGATGGGGCCGGACTCCAACCTGAGCAGAGCACCTTCTGTGTGGCCTGCTAGTCAGATATTGAAGCAGCAGACTGGCTTGCAACTCAGACAGGCAATGTTAACTTGCTCAATAAGCCAGAGTCTTAGGTCATGTGACTTTGCCCTTCCACAAGGTCTTGAACAAAGGGAGGTTATCTTTATCTAGAATATGCCTTGGTCTTCAGAGCTGTGAACATCCCCACCATTATTGGTTTTAAGGGCAGTTTGAGAAGCCATAGTCTTAGTAGGCTCCCTGACTTCACATGTAAGCCTGGTCTATCAAATGCAAATGGCCTTCTTGTAGCTCGCGTTGAAGTTGTGCTATGCAGTACCTAGGGGGTCTGGTAGGGGCTCCTCAGATATAACGAGGTGTGACATTTTCGAAACTGAGAGGTGGCTTCTTTTGTTCTGGTGACTCACGGTCAATAACTCTCAGGCAGGGGGGTCAATCATCTTAAAGGTCTTTGTTTAAACAAAAGGAACAAGTTAAAATTAAGAAATAGTAATGAGCATATATTTTTATAAAAATAAACAGTGTTAGGTTCTGTTCTGTCACATAAACCTAGTCTGACTGACCTTTCTTCATAAGACAATCCACACATTCCAAGTATTAGTCCAGTAAGCCTTCTCTGAACTGTTTGCAATGCATTTACAACCTTCCTTAAATAAGGAGACCAATACTGTAAACAGTATTCTAAATATGGTCACAGCAATGCCCTGTATAACGGAAGCATAACCTTCCTTCTTTAGTACTCAATTCCTCTCGAAATAAATGCTTGTATTAGCATTCCTAATTACTTGCTTTCCTTACAAACTAAACTTTTGCATTTCATGCACTAGGATACCCAGATCCCTCTGTATCTCAGAGCTCTGCGTTCTCTCACCATTCAGTTAATAAGGTTGTTTTTTATTCTTCCTGCCAAGATGGACAAATTCACATTTCACAACTTTGTACTCCCTTTGCCCACTCACTTAACCTATTTACATCCCTTTGTAACCTCCTTATGTCCCCTTCACAACTTACTTTCGTACCTATCTTAGTATCATCATCAAATTAGCAACCATACCTCTGGCCCCTTCATCCAAGTCATTAATATAAACGGTAAAAAGTTGAGGCCACAGCACTGATTCCTGTGGCACAACATTCGTTACATCTTGCCAACCAGAAAATGACCCATTTATACCTACTCTCTGTTTCTTGTTAGCTTGTCAATATTCTATATATGTCATTATATTACCCCCCCCTCCACCACATCCCATGCCATGAGATTTTATTTTCCACAATAATCCTCATACTGGCTATGCAGTATCTCTTTCACTGTCCTGCCTATGTTGTTGGTACCTACTTGGACCACAATGACTAGATCCTCCCCACCTCACTCCAAGTTCCTCTCCAATGCTTGGCAGATGCCCCGAATTCTGGCACCGGGCAAGCAACGCAGCCCCTTCGATGCTCGCTCTTTGCTGCAGAGAAGAGTGTCAATTCCCCCTCACAATACTGTCCTCTACTAGCACGGCATTCCTTTTTGTTTCTCTCCACTTGAATGGCTTCCTGTACCATGGTGCCATTGCCAGTCAGGTCATCTACCCTGCAGGCCTCACTCTCATTGAAACAAACTAATGGTACCTCAAACCTGTTGGAATATGGCAAAGGCTGAGGCTCCTGCAGTCTTGCCCTCTAGCTCCCCTTATCTGCCTCCTTTGTGGTCACACCCCACCCCTTCTGTCCCTGGCCACTGACCAACTCAGCAGACCCTATGCTAAGGGTGTCACCAATTCCTGGTACGACGTGTCCAGATAACATTCCCCTCCCTGATGCATCGCAGATCGGCCTCCAGCTCAATGATTTTTTGCTGAATCTCCTTGAGCCACAAAAACTTACTGCAGATGTGTTTGCACTGGATCATAATGGCTTCCATGAGCACCCACATGCTGCAGTCTTGACATAGCACCTGTCTTGCCATCCTTAACATGTTTTAATTGACAACTTAATTCCTTTATTCAATTAATTATTTCCTTTTATTATTTAAATTTTTTTGCCTTACCATTAGTTTATATCGTATTTTAATCCTCAGGAAGAGAATAAAGCTTAACTTAACAAATATTGACCAGATACTCCCCAAACAGCTGACGTCTTCCCCTATTGTAGAGAAAGAACCAATTCCTACAGGATGAATAAGTTACAAAAGACAAAGGGGCACCTCCTTCACCTCTTTGCCCAAATCCCTCCCTCACCCAACTTGCAGAATATTGTTCAAAGTTGCACTGAGAGGCCTGTATTTATATGCTCTGACATTAGCTCAGTCCCAGGTACAGGAAAAAAAGCAGTTTAAGCGAGTTGCCTGAATTTAATAACTTTAACTGCTCTCCAGTGGAGACTGTGTACATCCCTGCTTAAGCCAGGATGAAATTCAGAATCTAAACAGGACCCTTAACAAGACCGCAAAGTCTTGGAGAACGGTTACAACATGATGCTAAGACACTAAATCTTGGATCTAGATCATAGACTCACCTAACAAGGACCAGCTCACCATGATAGCTCAGAAGATGAAGAGCATAAATGCTCAACTTGATTTTAATCTTCCCTTCTTTTGTTCAAATCCCTATATGACTTTGCCTCTCCATATCACTGTCACCTACCCTAGACCAGCAACTCTCCGAGAATTCTGCACATCCCATAATTTACACCTGCTTGCACATTTTTGGAGCATCTTGTGATGTTCTACCAAATTAAATGTGCTATATAAATGCAAGTTAGATGGTGACTATGGAATAGTTTTGCTATGACACTGCAGATGGTAATTGCTGAGCTGCCCCAATCCAGATGGAAACTTGAAACAACTGTCGTAACTAATTTTCAATTTATCTAAATTTCAAGATGCATGCCTTGAATTCAGTAGTGATAAGACCCACCAAGTCTTATAGTTTTTTTTTTATAAAACTGGATTAAATAGTTATTAATAAGAGAAATGATTATAAATACATGCATAAATCTACATATTACCACTATGATATTTTGTAAATCCCTTAGTCCATCTAACTCCCAGTTACACTTTTGTTAAGGCAACAGTAAGACACATAGATTTTAAAAGACCCAGACAAAGAAACATGACACCCTGAACATGTCCAATTGCAAGTGAGTTTTCTTAACTTCACTCCTTTGAAGACAACAGCTTGAAGCATGGATGCTGAAGGCTTATTCACATACTTTTAAGATCTTAAAAATACCTTCCCTTACACACAGCTCTTGCTCCTTCTTTTTACATATCTTCCTCTTTGCATGCAAATGCCCATTGTTTCACTATATCTTTGGACTTTATCTCCTTGATAATATAACCCTCTCATAGCACTAAGTTTTACCAGCATTCTTTGGGAAGAATAAACACGTTGTTTCTAAACTTAACGGGCAGAATTTTCTGCCTACCAGGTGGGCAGGCCTGACCCAATCTCCGGCGGGCAGGGAACCAATCCCCGCCAGAGAATCGGGCCCCGCTGCCATTTTACGTGTACATGCCAATTAAGGCCCACCCAGCGTGACATCTGCCAGAAACACGATATGATTGAGGGGCTCAATGTAGATGAGAGCTTGGAAGGGAAATCCAGGGGTAATGATCGAGGTGTATGAAGCAAAGTCATTGCAGAAGATTCTCTGGCTATGGCTGGGTAGGCAAGCAATTGAACTAGGCGAGGAGCCAGGTCTGTCTCCATGCAGTCACAGAGCACGAGGCTAAAGGGTTCACAGGTAAGGGGGATTCAGAAGGGATGGACAAGCACAGAGAGCGCTGAGAGGAAGACCCAGGGGTGTCCAACTGCCGTTCCTCCTCACTTTGGGTGCCCGAGGGCCCCTGCCTGACTCCTTGATGGGAAGGGGCATCTGGAGGGAGGTTGCAGGGCCCCATCCCCCTCTTGCAAAGCCACTATGAAAGCTTACCCTTGGCTACATCAATGGGGTGCAGGTCTGCGCACATCTCCAGCAGAATCTGCTGGACTAGATTCTCCATAGAGTCTGCCAACTTCCCCATGGAGATCTCCATGTCTGCACAGGTTGGCACCAGTTCATCAGCCAGCAGGTGGACAGGCTCCTCCGCCTCATGTGCCACTCTGCTGAGGGAACCTGGCACCGCTGACTGATGTTCTCCCATCTCTTGCTGCCTATCCAGCATCTCTTGGAAGGGTAATTACAGAGGCCCATCATCGAACATAAAACTTGCAGATGCCTCTTCTCCAGCAACCATCCAAATGCTGGGAGCATGGCTTCATCCTCCTGCTGCGGACATGTATCCATGCAGTGACCAGCAGAACAGAGACCCTTCCTATACTAGATCTAATACCCACCAAGGTGTGTGCCTCTGGGCTGGTGGAGGGTGCAAGCGACTGCTGTGATGCCTCTGGAGGTGCACTTTCTTCCTCCACAATGTCCTCGGTCCTCTCCGGGCTTGTCCAAGTGTTGGGCAGGGCTTTGTCTACTTCGGGTCTTGCCCTCTTCCTGCTGATACCTGAAAGTGAGAGAGGAGAGAGAAAGTGACAGCATGAGCCGCCCCCAACATGGAGGAACGCACGACCCTTAGGTTTCAATGTGACATTGATGGATCCTTACTGGATGGAGGCCACAAGCCAGTCTCTCTACCTCCGCAGGCTCTGTCCCGGCACACTCCAGCGAAGGGGTTCCCCGCTCCTCAAAGTCGGTAATGTCTCTGAAGTGTGGCTGCGCCCACCGAGCTCCTCGCATCTACTCCCTCTCTCTCCGATTATGGCTCAACCTCTCCTGCACAAAGAGAGAAGACGGGGTTGAGAGAAATCGGGTTTCATGTATCATTCTCATGCTTCCAGTCTTACAAATAACCCACTGGATTGTGTACCATCTGATTGATGCACTGCAGCTTGTCCACAAGGGCCCTGGGGCAGCACCCTCCAGAGCAGTGATCTCATGTAGATAGAAGGATAAGCCACAAGTGACAGCCATTTGCTGACTCATTCCTCAGGGCAATGCCTTGACCAATCAGGGTCAAGTTGCCTGATTTAAATTTCAAACAATGCTTGGCAGTTAACTGACAGTTACCATCACTGGTGCATTCTCCATCGCAATGCCTCTACCAATCATAGTCCACTTGCAAACCAATCAACGCTCTCCTCCCATACAGTATAAATTGTTGTTTTCCTCTTATATTGGTTTTCTTGCGGTGTCCTGATGAGTGCAAGATGAAAAAATTTGACATGTCTCTTTTTTCAGCAGTACTCTAGTTCTGTACTACCAAACAACAATTAGTCAAGTTTATCAAACAACCCACCCAGACTCGTCCAGTAAATCAGTTAATGGTCTAGACCTCATTACCTTAAGCCTAACTCTTGCGCTCAATCTGTCTCTTCAGCACAGGGCTGTTCCAGATATTATTTCATGTCTACACAATTCCCTCCCGACAAATTACAAAGTCTTAATCAGATCTAACTTGGTCGGCACTAATGGGAGCAATTAGGAGGTGCTGCCATCACTTCACAACTGTGGGTGCAGGCACAGAGTTGGAGCTTTGATGCTGTAGCCTAATCTCTAACTCACTGTTAGGTCTAGAGAGACTCCACACCAGCAACAGAGCCTCTCAGTCCCTGCCCTTGGTATCACCCAAGCTGGGGGGCTTTACTGAATTATTTGCGGATGCTTTCATAGGACATAAGAAACAGGAGTAAGCTGTTTGCACCCACTTACCACCAACTGAACCCGCTCCGCCATCCAGTAAGACCATAACTGAACTTCAACCTGAACCTCAACATGGGAATGGGTTCAATGGTTACATTAATGGACTAGTAATCCAGAGGCCCAGTTTACTTGTGTTCAAATCTCATAATGGCCACTGTTAGAATTTAAGTTCAACGAATTAGTCTGGAATCAAAAGCTAGTCTCGGTAATGTTGACCTTGAAACTATTATAGCGTTGTAAAATTCCATCTGGTTCGCTAATATCCTTTAAGGAAGGAAATCTGCCATCCTTACCCAGTCAGGCCTATGTTTAATTCTGGACCCACTTAACTACTCTCTGAAATGGCCCAGCCAAACTAGTCGCTAAACCGCTACAGAAAAGCCCAAAAGGAATAAAACCAAACTGACCACCCAATGTCGACTGAGGCACCGGAAATGACAACAGTCGTCCCTGAAAATTTCTCCTTTTTAACATCTGGCTTGGGGACTTGTGCCAAAATTGGGAGACCCGTCCCACAGACTAGTCAAGCAACAGACTGGCATAGTTAGACTCACCTGACAGCCAATGTCCCAGATTAATCCATCATCATGCCTGGGTATGTCCCATCCCCAACGGCAGGACAGACCCACCAGACGTGGTGGCACAGTGGTGTACAGTGGGAGGGAATTGCTTGGCAACCCTCCACATTAAAGTGTCCTGGCATCAGATGAAACATGGGGTAAGGAAATTTCCTGCTGATTGCCACCTACCACCTTCCCTCAACTGATGATTCAACAGTTGTCCATATTAGACACCACTTGGAATGAGAGTGACATGGACACTGATTGTATTCTGTGTGCGTAAATTCAATGCTCAACATCAAGAGTGACTTGATAGCTGGCTGAATTCTGGAGGACATATCTGTCAGTCTTTGCCTGCAGCAGGTGGTGAGGAAACCAATAAGAGGGAGAAACCTATTTGACCTCACCCTAACATATTTACCTTCACAGATGCATTCATCCATGACGGCATTGGTAGGAATGACCACTGCATAGTCCTTGTGGAGACGAAGACCCTTGTTTACATTGAGGATACCATCCATCCTGTTGTGTGGCACTGTCACCATGCTAAATGAGACAGATTTAGAACAGATCTAATCGCTCAAAGCTGGGCATCCATGAGGTGCTGTGGACCATCGGCATCAGCAGTACTATATTCGACCACAATATGTAACCTCGTGGCCCAGCATTTTGTATCCCTCACCCTACCAATACTATAAAGCTAGTTGATCAACCCTAGTTCAATGAACAGTGCAGGAGTGTATGCCAGGACTAGCACCAGGCATAACTAATATTAGCTGTCAAACTACAACACAGGACTACTTGCACGCCAAACAGCAGAAGCAGCTTGTGATAGACAGAGCTAAGCGATCACACAATTAATGGATTGATCTGGAGTTCTGCCACATCCAGTCATGAATGGTGGTGGACATTTAAACCACTAACTGGAGGAGGAGACTCCACAGATATCTCCACCTTCAATGATGGGGGAGCCCAGAATCACAGAGCAAAAGACAATACTAAAGTAATTGCAATTGTCAGCTCCAAGTGCTGAGTAGGTGATCCATGTTGGCCTCCTGTTGAGGTCCTCACTATCATAGATGCCAGTCTTTATCCAATTTGATTCGCTTCACACATTATCAATGAACAGCTAAAGGCACTGGATACTGCAAAGACTAAAGGCTCAGACAACATGCCGGCAATAGTACTGAAGATTTGTGCTCCAGAACTAGCCGTGCCCCTAGCCAAGCTGTTCCCAGTACAACCCCAACACTGGCATCTACCTGACAATGTGGAAAAAGGTCCAGGTATGTCCTGTCCACAAAAAATGGGACAAATCCAATGCAGCCAATTAATGTCCCATCAGCCTCCTCTCCATCATTATCAAAGTGATTGAAGGTGTCATCCATGGTGCTATTAAGTGGAACTCACACAGCCATAAAATCTGCTCAATATTGCGCAGTTTGAGTTCCAACAGGGCCACTCTGCTCCTCACCTCATTATAGTCTTGGTCCAAACGTGACACAAAGTGCTGAATTCAAGATGTAGAATGAGGGTGACGCACTTGACATCAAAGTAGCATTTGAGCAAGTGTGACATGAAGGTGCCCCAGAAAAATTGAAGGTAAGGGAAATTGGGGGAAAATTCTCCACCTGTTGGAGTCATACCTAGTACAAAGGAAGATGGTTGTAGTTGTTGGAGGCCAACCATCTCTGTCCCAGGACATCGTTGCAGGAGTTCCTCTGGGTAGTGACCTAGGCCCAACCATCTTTAGCTGCTTCATCAATGACATTCCTTCCATCATAAGGTCAGAAGCGGGATGTTTGCTGATGATTGCACATTGTTCAGTACCATTTGCGACTCCTCAGATACTGAGGCAGTCCGTGTCCATATGGAACAACACCTAGACAACATCCAGGTTTGGGCTGATGTGTGACAATTAACATTCACACCACACAATTAACAGGCAATGACCATCCCCAACCAGAGCGACTCCAACCATCTCCCTTTGAGATTCAATGGTATTACCATGGCTAAAATGCCCATCTCACAACATCGTGGAGGTTACTGTTGACCAGAAGCTTAACTGGACCAAGCATATGAATGTTGCAGCTTTAAGGTCAAGTAAGAAGCTGGGAATTCTGTGGTGAGTACACACCTCCTTAATCCTCAAAGCTTTTCCACCATCTTCAAGTCACAAGTCAGGAATGTGTTGGAATGCTCTCCACTTGCCTGGATGAGTACAGCTGCAACAACACTCAAGAAACTTGACACCATCCAGGATAAAGTAGCCTGCTTGATCGGCACCCATCCACCACCTTAAAGATTCACTTCCTCCACCACCAACACACAGCGGCAGCAGTACGTACAATATAGAAGATGCACTGCAGCAACTGACCTAGCCTCCTTCAACAGCACTTTCCAAACCCGAAACCTCTACCATCTGGAAGGACAAGGGCAGCAGGTGCATGGGAACACTACACCTGCTAGTTCCCTCCAAGCCACACACCATCCTGACTTGGAACTATATTGCCAATCCTTCAGTGTCACTGGATCAAAATCCTGGACCTCCCTTCTTAATAGCACTGTGGGTATGCCTACACCACATGGACTGTGTGTGTTCAATAAAATGGTTCGTTATCACCTTCTCAAGGGCAATTAGCGATGGTCAGCAAATACTGACCTAGCCACTGATGCTCACATCCCATGAAAGAATAAAAAAGAATCACTTTCCTGCCTGATCACCATGTCTTGTGATTCATCTAGAGTGCAGAAATTTGTCGATCTCAACCTTAAATATGCTGGACAACTGAGCTTTCAGCCTCTCAACACCAGTGCATGGTTCTTTCTGGCCACAGGCTACTTACTAAGATGGCTATTCTCAGTGAATAGGGAGAGACAAGCCCCTTCCTTTAATTTGCCTTTTCCTCGTTCTTCTACCTGTGCTAGTGAATTAAGTTACTACTTCTGCTTCCACGTAAGTTTACTCTTATCATTGTATTGTATATTCTACAATCTTCAAGCCTCCTTCTGTGCTGTCAAGAATCTATAACTGTTTATTGATTCAAAATCAGTTTAAAAAAACCTCAAAATTCTTTGGTAATTATCAAAAATAAGCATTCTCCTCTACAATTTGGTTATCTTATTTCAATAAATTGTGCAGCTTTTTTTTCTGTTTGATGTTGGCGAGGGAGAGGAAGAGAAGAGATAATGATGTTGAAATTGTGCTGCAGTAGAATACATGCTTTAAGTTGGTAATTAAGAACAGCTATCGCCAATGGGGGACGGTTTAGAAAATCATTGCAAGGGGGATATTAACCAGTTTGCTCTGGGTGTCAGTCTGTGATTTTGCATTACTGTCTTGGAAATAAATGTGATTTAATGTAGAGGCTAGCTTCAGATTACACCATCTAAACATGCAATTATTGGAATTAATATGGTAGCAATGAATGACCATTAAGCTTTGGTGATTGGTTGCTGAAAAGAAGATTTTTGTCCCTAGCTTCTGAGTGAAAAAGAAGCAGACTGCTGTTAACAAACTCAGTTACTGAATGACGGGAGGACATTGCAAAATCTCAGGCTTTGACCATCCAACTATTTATTTATTGTTTTCAGAGGTGGTCCCATATCAGCAATGTTAAAATGAAGTCGAGATGTGGACACGAGTTACTTCGTTACCTCGAAAGAAACAAAATATGACTTTGGCTTTGTCATTCTGAGCAATAGTAAGTTTAGGTGTAAAGTATTTTCAGAATTGGACATGGATGATTTGGATACTGAAGAGGGATTGACCCGTCTATCAAAGATATTTGGATAAGTTTTACAATAAGGATGATTTGTTGGAAGCAGATGAAGCATGGTCATCTTTGATAGATTTAAGAAAAAAGATGATCAGTCCATGGCGAAGTACATTATGGACTTTGATAAGTGGTATAAGAAACTGAAAGTTTAACCTTGAAATCCTGGAGTCTGTATTGGCATTTAAGTTACTTGATTGTGCGCATGTTTCTCATGTTGATAGACTTTTGGTATTGACAGGGGTTCAATTCCATGGGTAAGACCCTTCTAAACCAAATGGCTGCTTCCCTAAAATAATTTTTGGGTAACAGTCATTTCCAGCTACTTTCCTATCAAATACAGGCAACTCTGTGGTAAAGCCAAGGATGGAGGATTCCATGATTGGTGAATTTCGAGATTACCAAAATATTAAAGGCAGACTTCAGTACAAGGATGGGCTTGCTGATAGGCGGTCTGAAGATGGTCGTACTTTTAGCCCATTTGAGAGTTGAGATGAAAAGCCGGTCTGGGACGTTGACCGTAGGTGCTTGAGTCCGAGCAACGTAGAGGGAATAGTTTATTGATTCTAAGTATTATTATGCTAGTAATTGCCCACAGCAAAATCTTTTATTCTTTAATAAGGCACGAAACAGATAGCGGTTACACTTTCACAGTGTGTGGAATGGATTGGCTTGACTGTTACCTGGAGTCTCTCAATGAGGCAGATCAGTGGAAGGTTAAAGAGTGTGGACCCTCCACCTGCTTTAGGTTTGGGAATGATGACACCCTTTCAAAGAGCAGTCCTCACTTGTAATATAGCTGGCATCAGTCTCTTCGTCAGTATTGATGTGGTCTCAAGTGAAATATTTCTATTGTTGAGCACATCTTCAATTGGGCAAAAAGCACAGATGAAGCTAGTCGTGGAGAATGACAGAACGATTTATGTTCAGGAAAACTGTGGATCCACATTTTACTCGGTCAGGCCAATACTGGCAGTCATTAGGAAAGCCAGATACTTCTTGTCCGAGTTCAAGCAGTCTTGCTAACTTCTGGGGATAAACGTTTGGTGAATATAAAGATTATTTGGACGTTGCATAGATAATTTGCACATCCAATGCCACAAAAACTGAAAGCTCTCCTGTGTGATTCTGGAGAGGTTGATTAAGAATATGACAACCTTATTGACCTAGCCATGGCTCAGTTGGACTTTGTTAAATGTCAAAGATATCACCACACCCTGTAGAGTCTGCCACTGACCAGGGAGTTAATGGCAATAGACTTATGGGACAAGCATTGGGTTTTCTCCTCCACTTTGCAGATATGTTGACTACATTTTGCCTATCTATGGTAATAACTGGTAAGGATAGACGGACCATTTTTAAGGTCATGCAGAAATGGGTGGGTACTGGATTAGGAACACCAATGAAATCCCTGATGGATAGCGGAGGGGAGTTTGCGAATGATGAATTTCAGAACATGTGAAAATTTTAATATCATAATCATGCATACTGCAGCTATGAGCCTATTCAGCAAAGGTTTATGTGAATGCAGTGATAGAGGACATGATGCATAAGATACTGGCCGAACAACCTGATTGCAAGTTGCAAACAACGTTTGCATGGGCAGTCATTCTTTGCAAATGGTTGGGTGGGTATAGCCCACATCAGTTGGTGTACAGAAGAAATCCGAAGTTGCCTTCAGTGCTATCTGATGCTGCCCCTGCTCTTGAAGGAGCTACATTTAGCTGTTTTTTCTGCCCACTTGAATGCCTTTCATGCAGGCAGGAAAGCTTTCATCGAGGTGTATGTATCAGAAAGAATTAGGTGGGTGTTGCATCAACCTGTCTGGAGATATAACTTAGTTCAGGTGATCTGGTTGGTTGTAAGAGAGGGGCAAAGGGAATGGAAAGGCCCAGGAAACGTTATAGGACATGAAGAGAAAACTGATTACTCAACATGGGAATCAGACAATAAAAGCCCATTCTTCACCGGTCATCGGAATGAATTATGAATTTGCGAATACTGACGAAGCACCATGTGTATCGCACACTTGCATATATTTTGTGGGGCAGAGCCAGAGGGACAACATATAATGGACCGGAAGTTAGATATCAGCAGAAAATCAGATTGTGAAAAACAGGCAGGTCTATTTTGTCCAGAGGTCAGCTGCCCAAAGTTGATTCCCAGGTATCATATCGTCCAGTAGGATCAGATAACTGGAGAGATGCAACAAGGTGGATGGGAAGCAAGATTTACTGGAAAATATAAGAATCACCTGAATGACCAGGATGATGGACAAACAGTGAAGGCCATGGAATTAAAAACAGAAAATGCTGGCAAAACTCAGCAGTCTGACAGCATCTGTGGAGAATGAAACAGCGTTAGCGTTTCGAGTCCGACTGACTCTTCTTCAGAGCTCTTGTTTTAAAAAGTAAATATATTCTGTCTGAAAAAGTTGTCCATGGTGGGGGAGGGGAGAATTTTAAACAAACCTTTGTTGCAACCGACCAAGGTAATTGGGGGAAAAGGGGAGCCAGCTCATTCCTCCTCACCCTGTCCTAACAAAATATAGGATCTCAATTAGACTTGTCATAGATTATAATTTTAGCTCTAACTACGAAAAGAAAGGAACAATTTATGGAGCTGAATATTTTCATGAATCAACTGTGCTGTGAATGTGCACACAGTGATACATTAAACAATGATTGTTGAATGTGTGCATTCCTGTAGAATAATGCAGCTTTTGGGATCATAAGTTCCAATAACATTTGCTGCTGGTGCGCAGATTTAGAAATTACCACCACATAATATCTTGAAGAAACCACCTTTAATGAAGGAAGGATTGTGTTGCATGTTGTTGGATCCTAGTCACTGGTTAGGTTGGACTTACAGACACAGGTTATATGCTTGTTTCGGGATGGCCGAGTTGGCACCAAAGACACAGTAGATCAGGAGACAATTCTTAGACAGAGCTCGTTCTATTTATTTACAAAGGAATTCAGCAACTACACTTGTGTACTTACAACTCAAACCCTGACTCTACATTACAGACTCTAACTCCAGAATACTGACTATTGAGGTAGCCTGCACTACTATTGGATACTAAGATCATGTGATTTCCATTTTAACATTCATCTTAAAGGTATATTACATATCAGCTTATCACACATGTGATCTGGCATCAACAGCAATGCATAGTAGCAACTTGATCTGCCGTATGTTATACTTCTTAGTCTTAGGTTAATTATATGAAGAAAAGCTCAGGGACATTTTGGATTTTTCTGACAAACAAACTTATGAATTAATTTGGTAGGAGTTCAACCTAAACCACCTTTGAGTTTAATCTGCCAATCAGGCCCACCATCAGCTTCTCATGGACAATCAGGGATGTGCAAAAAATGCCAATCTTGTCAGCAATGCCCACATCTAAAGAGTAATTTTTTCAAAAATTGTGCAAACTCTCCTTAGTGCCCTGTAGAAAAGCATTCTTCAGTGAGTCATGAAGTACAAGAAAACTGTAACTATAAAAGCACCAGCATCTGAACTTTTTCCATTTGACTGTAGTAAAATAAGCATTCCTTTGAGGATTTATTCTATGCTAAGGAGTGTGCATTTGCAGGAAAAATAAATATAGCTACACACTTACATGGAGAGCAAGGAAATTTTACGACAATATTGATTTAGAGCTTGAATTACAAAATAACTTCCCATTCTCAGTGGGTAGAATTTCTGGTCGACGAGAGCAGCCAGGGAATGGGCTGCCGCCTGCGATCGGTCCCGACGGCGATTTCACGCTGACTGGCCAATTAACGGCTAGCCCGTGTGAAAGGCTCAGTGCTGAAAGGCTCAGTGCTGCCGCGGTGGGGGGCGGGATGAGGGTGGCCCTGAAGTCAGCATGGGAGAGCGCAGAAGGAAAGCTACCTGGAAGCAGAGAGCTGACAGATTTAAAATCAATGAAGACAATTTAAAACCTGGAAAAAATATCCATGCATCAAAATGAGTCACCTGTGTGTGCATGTTATAAAAATTTTATGCGTAGATTTATTTTTTATTTAATTACAAAAACCTCATTCACCCCCCCCCCCCCCCCCCACCCCCCCCCTTGGATGAGGTTTTTTGAAAAATGCAAAGGCCGCCTGGCCGATTCACCTGCCAGCCAACTGTAAGGTTGGATGAGCAGCGCAACATCCATGTAATTGATACTTTAATGACCTTAATATGCCTCTTAATTGTCGTCGAGAGCACTTTCGACTCCTGCCCACACCCATTGATGAAAATATCACGCGAGCGTGCGATAACATCGGGACCCTTGACCCTCGGGACCGCCGCTATTTCAGGCAGGGTGTGTCTGGCACACGCCCGCACATCAAGCGGAAAATACTCTCCCTGGTGTTTTTTTATTTGTTACAGACTCTTCAGTTCTCTTCTCCAGAGGGAGGCGGTGCTATTGCCACTTGACTAGTAATCCAGAGACACAAGGTAATGCCCTGGGAACCCAGGTTCAAATCCTACCACAGGAGATGGTGAAATTGGAATTCGATCAACAAAAATCAGGAATGAAAAGACCAGGAATGACCTTGGGCAGAATTTTACAGCCCTGGAAAATGTGGTGAGCTGTTCAAAAACCCATTGACTTCAGCGGGACCGAATAATGCAGCTGGTGGGAGGGGCCCAAACATTCTGCCCATGAAACCACTGTTGATTGTCGTTTTTTTTTTAACAAAAGCATCTGGTTTACCCATGTCCTTCAGGGAAAAAAAATCTGCTGCCCTTACCTAGTCTGGCTGACATGTGACTCCTGGCCCACAGCAATTCCCTCTGAAATGGCCTGGCAAGCCCCTCAGTTGTATCAAACGGCTAGAAAGTCTATAAGGAATGAATCTGGATGGATCACCTGGCATCGACTTCAGCACAGGAAAAGACAACAGCCCTGTTGACCCTGTAAAGTCCTCCTTACTTATATCGTGGGGCTAGTGGCAAAATTGGGTGAGCTGTCCCACTGACTAGTCAAGCAACAACCTGACCGAGCCATACTCATGGAATCATACCTTGCAGATAATGCCCCAGGCACCACCATCACAATTCCTGGGTATGTCCGTTCCCACTGGCAGGGCAGACCCAGAAGAGGTGGTGGTACAGGTATACAGTTGGGAGAGTGTTGCCTGGGAGTCCTCAACATTGACTCCAGACACCATGAATTCTCATGGCATTAGGTCAAACGTAGGCAAGGAAACCTCCTCCTACTGTTTACAGAATCACAGAATTGTTATGGTGTAGAAGGAGGCTATGCCCCCTGAGCATTTTAAATTAGTACCAATCTCCTACCTTTTCTCCATAACCCTGCACATTGTTTCTATTTAGATAATCATCCAATGCCCTCTTGAAAGCCTCAATGAAACCTACCTCCATCACACTTCCAGTGGTGCATTCCAAACCCTAACTAACTCGCTGTGTGGGAAGAAATTTTTTTGTTCTCACCTCACGTTTGCTTCTTTTGCAAAACACTTTAAAACTGTGCCCTCTGGTTCTCAATCCATTTACGAATGAGAACATTTTCGTCCTATCTACTCTGTCCAGGCCCCTCATTATTTGGAAACTTCAGCCTTCTCCTCTCTAAGGAAAACAGTTCCAACTTCTCCAAGCTTTCCTCCTAACTGAAGTGTCTCATCCCGGGAACCATTCTGATAAAGCCCTTCTGCACTTTATCCATTGCGTTCACATTCTTCCCATAGTGTGGAGCCCAGAACTGTACGCAATACTCCAGCTGAGGTTGATTAAGTGTCTTATATATTCATCATAACCTCCCTGCTCTTGTTCTCTACGCCCCTGTTAATGAAGCCTAGATTATTGTATGCTGTAGAAACAGCTCTCTTCACCTGTCCTGCCACCTTTAATGACTTATGTACATACACACCCAGGACTCTCTGCTCCTGCACACCCTTTAGAATAGCATCCTTTATTTTATACTGTCTTTCCTTGTTCTTTGTACCAAAGTGTATCTTCTCACACCTCTCCACTTGGACTTCATCTGCCACTTATTTGCCGGCTCTGCCAAACTGTCAATGCCCTTCTGAACTTCTTCAACATCCTCCTCACAGTTTACAACTCTCCCAAGATTTGTGTTATATGCAAACTTTGAAATTATCCCCTGTACATCAAGATCTAGATTATTTATATATATATATATCAGGAAGAGTAAGGGTCCCAATACGGGCCCCTGAGGAACTCCACGACAAACCTCCTTTCAGCCTGAAAAATGCGCACTGAACATAGGAAACATCTCTGTCTCCTATCCCTCAGCCAATTTTGTATCAACTTTGCTAATGACCCTTTTATTCCATGACCTATAACTTTCCTCACAATTCTGTGTGGAACCGTATCAAATGCCTTTTTGAAGTCCATATACCCCACATAAACGGCCTTGCCCTCATCAGCCATCTCTGTCACCTCTTCAAAAAAAATCCAGCAAATTAGTTAGACACGATTTTCCTTTAACAAATCAATGCTGACTCTTCTGAATCAATCCAAATTTTTCCATCTGACCATTAATTCTATTCCGAATAATTGTTTCTAGAAGTTTCCCTGCCACCGAAGTTAAACTGATTGGTCTGTAATTGCAGGGCAGATCTTTACAACCTTTTTTGAACAAGGGCGTAATGTTTGCAATTCTCCAGTCCTCCGGCACCTCCCCCGAATCCAGGGAACATTGAAAGATTATTGCCAGTCCCTCTGTAATTTCCGCTCTCTCTTCCTTCAATATTCTTGGATGCATCTCATCTGGTCCCGGTGCCTTATCAACATTAAGTAACACCCTGGTCCACTCCTCCATCACCCCCTACTCCTCAACCCCCACTTATGGCACCTCCCCATGCCCACGCAGAAGATGCAACACCTGCCCCTTCACTTCCTCTCTCCTCACCGTCCAAGGGCCCAAACACTTCTTTCAAGTGAAGCAGCATTTCACTTGCATTTCCCCTAACTTAGTCTACTGCATTCGTTGCTCCCAATGCGGACTCCTCTACATTGGAGAGACCAAACGCAAACTGGGCGACCGTTTTGCGGAACACCTGCGGTCTGTCCGCAAGAAAGACCCAAACCTCCCTGTCGCTTGCCATTTTAACACTCCACCCTGTTCTCTTGCCCACATGTCTGTCCTTGGCTTGCTGCATTGTTCCAGTGAAGCCCAACGCAAACTGGAGGAACAGCACCTCATCTTCCGACTAGGCACTTTACAGCCTTCTGGGCTGAATATTGAATTCAACAACTTTAGATCTTAAACTCCCCTTCCCCCCATCCCCACCCCGTTTCTTTTTCCCCCCCCACCCGCCTTTTTTTTCAATAATTTATATAGATTCTTCTTTCCCCACCTATTTCCATTATTTTTAAATCTAAAACTAAAACCTTTAGTCTTTCCACCCCACCCCCACTAGAGCTGTACTTTGAATATCCTGTCTTGCATTCTTAATTAGCACTTTTCTCAGACAAAGACCACCACCTTCAACACCTCTTTGACCCTTTTGTCTCTGACATCTTTTGATTATCTGCTCACACCACACCCTCAATGTGTCTCTTCCCCCCCACCCACCTTAAACCAATTTATATTTCTCCCTTGTTGAAACTATGCTTCAGTTCTGCTGAAGGGCCATGAGGGCTCGAAACGTTGACTGATTTCTTCTCCACCGATGCTGCCAGACTTGCTGAGTTTTTCCAGGTAATTCTGTTTTTATTTTGATTAAGTAACAACAGTTTATCCAATATCTCCTACTTATCAATTTTAAACCCTTCTCGTGACTGAGTGTCTTCCTCTGTCACCATGGCTTGGGCAGAATCTACCTCATAGGTAAAGACAGATGCAAAGTATTCATTTAACACCTCAACCATGCCTTTTGCCTCTGTGTAAATCCCCTTTTTGGTCCCTAAAAAGCCCCACTTCTGCTTTTTACCACCTTTTTTATTATTGATGTGCTTAGAGAATACTTTGGAATTTCCTTTTATGTTAGTTGTCAGTCTTTCTTCATAATCACTCTTTGCTTCTCATATTTGCTCTTTCATATCCCTTCTGAGCCTTCTGTGGTCAGTTTGGTTCTCAATTGTATTTGCTATCTGACATCTGTCGTAAGCACGCTTTTTCTTCTTTAATTTAATTTCTATCTCCTTTGTCATCCAGGGATCTCTGGACTGTTTGTCCTCCCCTTCCCTTTTGAGGGAATGTACCTTGACTGTGCCCAAGCCATCTCCTCTTTGAAGGTAGCCCAGTGTTCAGCTACTGTTTTCCCACCAACCTTTGGTTACAGCCTATCCATCCCAGCTCTCTTCTTGCCCCATTGAAGTCCACTCTGTGCCAGTTGATTATTCTGACTCTGGATTGAACAATATCCTTTCCCACCGTCATCCTAAACCTTATGATACAATGATCACTGTCCCCTAAATGTTCCCCTACTGTCACTTGATCGACTTGGCTCAGCACATTCCCAAGATACCGGTCTAGTAGTGCCTCCTTTCTTGTTGGACTGGAAACATGCTGCTGTAGGCAACCTAGGAACGCTTGTCCCTCACTGCCCCTTACACTACCACTATCCCAGTCTACATACAGGCAATTCTCCCATTATAGCTGCTCTACAATGTTTACACCTCTCTGTAACTTCCTTGCAGATTTGTTTCTCTCTGTCCTTCCCACTAGGTGGTGGTCTATACATTACACCAGGCAACGTAATTGCACCCTCCTTATTCCTTAGCTCCAACCAAATCGATTCTGTCCTTGGATCCTCTGACACATCCTCTTTGTCCAGTGGTGCAATACTCTCCTTAACCAAAAACACCACCCGTCCTCCTTTTTTCCCTTTCTTATCTTTTCTGAACACTTTGTAGCCAGGAATATTTAGCACCCAGATCTGCTCTTCCTTAAACCAGGTCTCTGTTATCACCACAACATCATAATCCCACAAGGCAATCTGTGCCTGCAACTCCCCAACTTTATTAACTATACTCCATTCATTCACATACATGCAGTGTAACCCTGAATTAGACTTCATTACTTGCTCCCTTACTCCGACTCCATCTATTAACTTACTAGTCTCCATTTTAGTGCTATCTGCCTCTCTCAACATTCCGTTCACCCTGGTATCACTTTCTAATATTCTCTCCTGGTTCCCACACCCCTGCTGAGTTAGTTTAAACCCTCTCCAACAGCACTAGCAAAACAACTCGCAATGAACTCAGTCCTGGCTCTGCTCAGATGCAACTCGTCCATCTTGTACAGGTGCCATATCCACCAGAGCCTGTCCCAGGAATCTAAAGCCCTCCTCCCTGCACCATCTTTCCAGCCAAGCGTTCATCTGTCTTATCTTCCTACTTCTGTACTCACTTGCATGTGGCACTGTGTGTAATCTGGAGATTACTACTTTAGAGGCCCTGCTTGCTAATTTTTTACCTAGATCCCTTAATTCCGATTGCAGGCCAAATCCCCCTTCCTACCCATATCGTTAGCACTAATGTGGACCATGACCTCTGGCTGTTCCCCCTCCCCCACAAGAATGCCCTGCAGTCGTTCTTTGACATCCTTGACCCTAGCACCAGGGAGGTAACAAACCATCCTGGAGTCATGTTGAGAGCCACAGAAATGCCTGTCTGCTCCCCTAACTAAAGAATCCACAATCAGTATTACCCTTCCGCTCTTCTTCCTCCCCTCCTGTGCAGCTGGGTCACCCATGGTGCCACGGGCTTAGCTCTTGTTGCACTCCTCCAAAGATCCATCCGGAATGATATCCAGAATGGAAAACCAGTTAGTGAGTGGGACTTCTGGGGACTCCTGCACTACCTGCTTGTTTCTCTTGGACTGCCTGGCGGTCATCCATTCCCTATCTGCCTGCTTTCCCCTAACTTGTAGTGTGAACACCTCTCTGACCATGCTATCCACGTAGTTCTCTGTCTCTCGGATGCCTCAGTGACTCCAGCTGTTACTCAAGCTCTGAAACGCGGAGCTCAAGCTTGTGCAGCTGGAGGCACTTCCTGCACATCGTCTGGGTCATGAGAAATGTCCACGACTCCCCACGTGTCACAGGATGGGCATTCCGCTCGGCTGAGCTGTGCTGCCATGCCTTAACCTTAAATCACTTAAACTTTTCAATCCTACTTCATAAACCTTCTGAAAAAGAACAGTTCCTACTTTATTCTAAACCTTAGGAATAGAATGAACCTTAAACACTTACTAGATACTCACCAGATACTCACCAAACAACTAGCTTCTTCTTCAACCAATCAAATTGCTTCTTTCCTGTGATGTCGTGATTTGTTTTTTTAACTCTCCTTTTGAACTCAGTGTGGGCGCTGACGATCAGCTGACAGGTCCCCCCGGGCTGTATTTATTCTCTCCCTCCTCTGTGTATCTCCCACAATTCTGCCCCTCCAACTGCTCTTCCCACAGGTGAGTGATTTACCGCGTACTGCACCCCCTCCCCACACCACCACCTCAGCTAATGAATCAGTACTCCTCCATGTTGAACACCATGTGGAGGAAGCGCTGAGGGTGCAAAGGGCACAGAATGTACTCCGGGTGGGGGACGTCCATGTCCATCACCAAGAGTGGCTCGGTCGCACCACTACTGACTGAGCTGGCCGAGTCCTAAAGGACATTGCTGCTGGATTGGGTCTGCAGCAGATGATGAGGGAGCCACAGATGAGAAAACTTACTTGAACTCATCCTCGCCAATCTGCCTGCCACAGATGCATCAGTCCATGACAGTTTTGGTAGGAGTGAACACCTCAGGAAGAAGGGGCTGCTGGTGCTCCCGTAGATGCCACTGAAGCGCCACAGCGAGCTGTCGCTGGTCAGTGTCTAGCAACACCCAGAGACTATAGATACTGCCGCTAATTCCTGCTGATGACTGAGAACCAGCATAGCTGACGACTGCCCATGTCTAGGGAAAAGTTTGGTTGGTCACATCTGCCACCTGCTGCTGGATTTGGCACCATGGGGACATGGAGGGCATCCACTGCCAGTGGCTGTGAAAGTGACCACGGCGCTCAATTTCTACGGCAGTGGCTCCTTTTAGGGCTCCATAGGTGATCTCTGTGGGATCTCGCAAGCCTCCACCCACAACTGCATCTATGAGGTCACAGATGCTATCTTCGCAAGGGCACATATATTTGCACATTTTGCCCAGGACCAGGACAGTCAAGATGCAAGAGCAATTGGATTCGCCCAGATCTCAGGATTCCCACAGGTTCAGGGTACATCGACTGCACTCACATGGCGCTCAGATCTCCATCATTACACACGGTGGACTGCATCAACCGCAAGGGTTTCCAATCACTGAATGTGCAGCTGGAGTGTGACCTCCACAAATGCATCCTGCAGGTATGCATATGGTTTCCAGGGATATAATGCATGACCCCTACATCCTCAGTTGGTCACAGACCCCTGGAGTCTTCCAGCTTCCACAGAAGCTACAAGGATGGCTCCTTGGGGCGAGAGGCCATGGCAGACGGCAGCAGAGCGACAGTGTGATCAGGCTCATGCTACAACAAGCAGCTTGGTGGAGCAGACCACTGGGATGCTGATGACGAGGTTCTGGTGCTTGAATCCGGTCTGGTGGAGCCCGGGACTACAGTCCATAGAGGGTGACACGCATCATCGCCCAATGCTGCGCCCTTTACAACCTGGCACTACAGTGGCAAGACTAGCTGGCTGAGGAGGAGATGGAGGAGCTGGAGGTCTCCTCTGATGAGGAGGATGCCAACAGGGATGAGGGGAGGGCAACGATGATGGGGATAAAGCCCTCGCAATGGCTAGATGAGGCAGGCACACTTGGGAGGCCCTTATAGCTGCTAGATTTGGGGAGGATGATGATGACATGCAGGGAGGTGACCCCATAGATCCTCACATTGCACTTGTGAATGTTTGACTCCAGTCTGGCTTATGGTAGTGCAAAATACCCTTTCTGAGAATGCTCCTGTAATGGAAACATAGTGGAGGCCCTAATAGTCGCTTGATTGCAGGAGGATGATTACGACATGCAGTGAGGACATTCCATAGATCTTCACATAACGAGGCAGAAGTCAAACATTCTCTGAGGCTGAGGGGCAGCTCACTTGCGCTCTGTGATCAGGGTCGTATGATAGAGACTCAGCCATGAAACTTTAAAAGCATCTGATCCTTTTTCCACTTTCAGCACCTGAGTCCTTCAGGAGTACGGCGTCACTGGTCACAAATGCTGAAGAGACGGGGGCCAGCCCCGCCTTCTAGATGCTGAGAGCACACAGAGAATGAGAGAACTCTGTGGCGCCTGCCCACTACATTCTGGCAGCAATAACAAGCACTGTCGAAGTGCATGCATCTGTAATGTGTCCAGGGAGTGTGAGGCCGGACCATCACTTTGGTCTGAAGGCTACACAGAGCACAGGGCAGAGGCCCTGGATTGAGAAGCCTGCCTTTATCTTGTGCAGAAAGGTTTCACATTTGAGTGACATGAACACTGCTCATCAGAACAAGGAGCCATAGGTAGGGAGACATTCTTGGTAGGTTATTGACAATGGTGAACGGTGTGTACAGGTGATTAACATCCATGCCCAGGCTGTGCAACTATTTCCTCTTAACCTTCATATCCCTGATCCCACGTCATGGCGTTCCCTGGTTATCCACAGCGGAGGTGGAGGCAGCCTGCTGACTGCAACGCATTGTCTGTGATGACCTTGGCCGGCGTGCTCTGGAGGGCTGAGACTGGAGGGCCCTGGCCTGCATTCAGGCTCCTGCTGTGTGGCAGTGGCACCCTCCTTGGTCTGTGGAGCTGGAGCTGCTGATGTCACAGGATGAGTGGATTCGAATGGGCTGGACACTCCCGGAGTCACATGGATGGATTGCCCCGGGGTGTGCAGCTGCTGTTCCTCCTCCCAATGGGTGCTCGAGGCCCCCAGGCTGATGCCTTGAGGAAAAGGGGTATCTGGAGTGAGATGGAGCTGCCTGAAACCCTTCTCGCGTAAATACTGCTGGAGGCCAACTATGGCATCGGTGATGGAGTTCAGCCCACGCAGCAGTGCAGGAGTGACATCCTGGACCAAGGTCTCCATGGCAGCCGCCATTCTACCAGTGTTGACCTCGGTGCGCTGGCATCCCTGAGCTATCACCTCAGCCTGAATAGAGACGGAGTTCACCATCGTGCCTTGCAATCTGAGGAGTGCAGCGGACATGCGTTCCTGATGTTCCCAAGCTTGCCTTTGCAGCTCCAGCAACTGTGACCTGAGGAGGGGAGAAAACTCTCCCCAAAGTTTCTGAATGCAGACCGAAAACGATGCCCTCATAAAATTCTTACATTTGCGGATCAGAATGCCAAGTTTACAAATGTCAAATTCTTCTCTAAACTTGACTCTTAAAACAGGTACTGGTTGGTGCATTTGGAGAAGACATCTCAGGAGCAAATGACATTCCGCTCTCCTTTTGGCAAATACAGTTTCTAAATTTACCATTCAGGCTTTCCATAAGCCCGGATATTTTCCGACAATATATGGACATGATCACATTAGCAGACAACATCGCACAACAAAGCAGGAGCACGATTGGAAGTTGCACATTCTCTATGGAAGGTGCACCTAGAGAAGGCCTTGTGTTAAACAGTTACAAATGCAATAGCAATGCAACACTGATGAACTTCTTTGGATCCATGTATTCAAAGGAAGACACCCATCCTGACCATAGCAAGCTGGGAGACATCAGTGCAAGTCCCATTCTGCAAGACAAAAATGATCTGCAACATTGCCTCAGTTTGTTTAATTTCCTTTCATCGTATATACTCATTTTGCCCAGAGCCTCATTTTTTCTTCTTGAAATTCTGAAGAAAGGATTATTTTTTGTTTGGAAGGAGGGTCACTAACATGTATTGGATGGCCTTAAAAAACTCATTGACCAAAGGACCGTCAACTCTCAAGTTTTACGAACCGACCAAGGAGCCTATGCTTGAGGTTGATGTGACCCAGAAAGGACTTTGAGCATGCTTCCTCCAGAAAGGGAAGCCAATTACTTTTGCCTCCAAGAGATGTGCACTGCAAAAGCTAATTACTGAAAGATTGAATACAAAATATTAACACTGACATTCGTCATCCAGCAGTTCCACACTTACTTATTTGGAAAGAAGTTTGCTATTTAAACCAACCATAAATCTTCAAAATGATCTGGTGCAAACCCTTAACTAATGGACCTCAAGATTATAGTGCCTACTGATCAAAATTCAAGGCTACAATTGTGACATACACTACAAGCCAGGTAATTCCATAGTCACAGCCGATACACTAAGCAGCTTACTTAACCCATCAAAAACTGCAGACATTCTAGATCTGCATATCAATCTCATGGACACTGAAATAGAAGACATTCTGCACATTGATCTGATGCAAATTGGGCAGTATAAGTGCCAAATGTTGCAACATCCATCGGCCCTGTACTACAGAAGTTATGGAGTACAATGATTTGTAGGTGGCCAGAGACCTTCCAGGATGTTCCAGGTGCTACCAAGACCATTTAGCTCTTAAAGAGATGAACTCGGGATATCTCAAGGAGTCATCAGCAAGGGAAAGCAAGTCAGCATCCCAGGGTTCATTAGACCTGCTCTCCTTCAACTGTTGCACCAGGTATGCAAGGGA
This sequence comes from Cetorhinus maximus, assembly GCF_964194155.1. NCBI lineage: Eukaryota > Metazoa > Chordata > Chondrichthyes > Lamniformes > Cetorhinidae > Cetorhinus > Cetorhinus maximus. The sequence continues at coordinate 166,746,440 of NC_135880.1, forward strand.
GTTGATCAACTCAAAAGATTGGCAGACCAATGATATATTGGCAAGAATCCACCAAGACGTTAAAAAGACCGTGAGGGAATGTGAGGCATGTCAACTGTTCATGCCCAGCAAGGAGAAAGAACTACTATTTGCTCTCAAGGTACTTGCTCATCACATGGACCAGACTTACAACTGGTCTCTTTGGTATTCATCAAGATGATTTCTTGGTTGTAATGGATTACCCCTCAAAATTTCCCATTGTCTTTCAATTATACCACACATCCAGTTCAAGAATTGCAGAAACCTTAAGGTCAGTCTTAGTCTATTTGTGGAATCACAAGGGGTTGTTTTAGATAACTGACCCCACTATATTGGAAGACTATTTAAGGTAAATGTGTGAGAAGTGTGGAGGGAACCATGCCACTCCATCACCGCATTGCCCCAGATCCAATGGAGTAGCGAAATGTAGGTTGCGAATCACAAAACCTTCAATCGTGAAGCTTTGTTAAAAGAAACAACATCTGCATGAGGACATGCTACATATGAACATACAAATTGGGAGCAGGAGTAGGTCACTCTGCCTCTCAAGCCCGCTCTGCCATTCAATAAGATAATGGCTGAAGATCATAGTACATTTTAGACTGACATCATTCAGTGCAACTGTTTCTTCATCTACAGAAATATTATTTGTTAGACAAATGAAGACAATCCTTCCCAGTCATTGCACATCGATACTCCCAAAAGCACTTCAAGTGCTTAAAGGGTGGGAAGGAAAACCTAAACATACACCTGCCGTCCCCCTGCCCACACTGCCCTCGCCCTAACCTACCCAAACCATCTTCAATTCAGTTCAAGAACCCAGACCTACATGCTCCAGGGATCCAAGGATCTGTTGTTCTCCAGCAGTCACAGCAGCAGCCACGGACACCTCCCTGGTGCTGCCGGGAGTGATGGAGCTGCCGGCCATTTCGATTACTCTGAGGCCTCCATGAAGGCAAAGCATGTGAAAGTCCACAGGAACAGGGAATTTCTGAATGGCAGAGGCATCGGCCAAGATCCAGCAGAGGTCAGGAAGGAACACCCTCCATAGAAATTCAGTCCCAGAGTATGAAAGAGATGGGCTTCAATGGGTTGAATGACCTTTGTTATAATTAATGGTATTCCAGCCATATGGAACATCTGGTTTTGAGTTTATTTACATCCGGAACCAATTTCTGTTGATAGGCAGTGTAACTAGCCTGTTACTGAAAAAAACTTTTTTGGAGAAATGTCTATCACACGAGAACATCATGTCACCATCATTCCAGGCAGACTATTTTCCTTTATTCTTGCTCCAAGGGCAGTACTTGTTTTATTGTGAAGCTATAAAATACCATAATCCAATATCAGATTATATAGTCACTTATTCAAGGATTGCTTTGAAATTGTATGAAAAGCCTCATCCACTTAAATTCTTACCTGAAACTTACTGAAAGGTAAGGGAACATTAAATTGCCTGTATGACAATGTGCAGAGCATCAACAGCAACAAGCATGATAAGAAATAAACTGTGAAAAATGCACTGAGTAGGGACAGTTACCCAAATCAGAGTCTTGTACATAACTGCATGGATCATAAGAAATAAAAGAGGTGTGTTAAGGGGTTGGGCATAGTTCAGTAGGTCTTATTAAGGTATTTGTAGTCTTAGGCAGTTCGACGGTAAGTATTTATTGACTACTAGAATCTATATATATAAGTACAGCAAAGGTCCAAGTTAGGAGCTGTCTCCATGTTTACTTCTGCACATGGCTATGTCCTACACTACACTGACCCCTAGGTGTGGGTCATATGTTCTCTTACACCACTGTGTGGATGGTACTGTACTCAGTCCCATGTTAACTCTTTATGTGCCAGACCTGTATACTGCAGTAAGTACAAATTCTACTTAAAAGGTGTCATGTATTAGTCATTACAGGCACCTGGATATGAGCTGGGAATAGCTCACAGCTAAATATGCCAGGCTACAGGATCTTTGGAGCTCTTGTGGCGAAGTTGTCGTGTGATGCCTCTTGAACCAGAAGCGCTGAGTTCGGTCCCCACCCTAGGACATGATGGCCAAGGAAGATGTGTTCATAATGCGGTTAAACAGGTTTATCATCAACCTGCAAATCCTTCCAGCACACACCAATGGCAGGTGGTAAGAAAGCGAGAGATTCCTGGTCAGCCTCTCCCAGGATGTCAGCATATTTGTGCCCTCACCACCCACTTCACAGTGCCCTTGTCAGTGCCACACAGCCAACTGCCATGCTATAGTCTGCAGCCAGGCTCTCAAACCTCAGAGCTGCTGGAGACTGTACACCACAGCTGGATAAATATATTTTGTTCTGTATTTGATGCTGATGTTAATATTTGTTGCTAAACAAGGGCAAGACCCATGCGACTGGACTGAAGAAAAACAATCTGCTGGTAGTTGTGAGGATGTTTGTTACAAGGAAAATGAGACCATTGATGTTTTGGGGAGGGATGAATCAAAGAATCACAGAATTCTTACAGCACAGGTGGAGGCTATTCAGCCCATTGTCTCTGCACCAGTTCTCCGAATGAACAATTCACTTTGTGCTATTCCCCTGCTTTCTCCCCGTAACTCTGCACTTTTTCCCTTTCAGATAACAGTCTAATTCCCTTATGGTGCCTCGATTTAAACCCATCTCAAACACAATCTCAGGCAGTGCATTCCTGACCTTAACCACTTGCTGTGTGAAAGCATATTATTCCTATGTCCCTTTTGCTTCTTTTTGCCAAGTACTTCCAATCTGCCCCACTCGTTCTCAAAGTTCCTCATCCCTGGAGCCATTCCTGTGAATCCTTTCTGTACTCTCTCCAAAGCCTTCACTTCTTTCCTAAAGTGACGCATCTGGGACTGGATGCAATACTCAAGCTGAGGCTGACCTAGTGTGTTATACAAGTTCAACATAACCTCCTTGTTCTTGTACTCCATGCCCCTATTAATAAAGCATAGGATAGTGCATGCCTTATTAACCACTCTATCAATCTGTCTTGCCAACTTCAATGTCTTATGCACATGTACACCCAGGTCCCACTGCTCCTGCCCTCCCTTTAGAATTGTACCCTTCGCTTTACATTGTCTATTCATGTTCTTCCTACCAAAATGAATATCTTTGCTTCGCTCTGCATTGACCTTTTCCTGCCACTTGTACCCCCAACGCCCCCCAATCCCCCCAACTAGTAATTTTGAAATTCTACACTATCTTCCTCACAGTTCACAATGATTTCAGGATTAGTTACACCGTCAAATTTTGAAATTGAGCCCTGTACATCAAAGTTTTGGTTATTAATGTCAATCAGGAAAAGCAAGGGCCCCAAACCTAACCCCTGGGGAACTGCACTATAGATCTTCCTTCAGTCCAAAAAACATCCATTAACCACTACTTGCTGTCACTCAGCCAATTTTGTATTAAGTTACTACTGTCCCTTTTATTCCTTGAGGTATAACTTGGCTCACAACCTGTGTGCGGCCACTGTATCACATGTCTTTTGGAAGTCCATGTACTCCTCATCAATAGCATTACCTTCATCAACCCTCTCTGTTACCTCATCAAAATCACAATGTTCTCTTCAATCTGTGCCAGTTTTCTTCAATTATCCTGCATTTGTCCATGTGACTATTCATTTATCACAAATTATAGTTTCTAGAAGTTTCCCTGCTACCAAAGTTAAACTGACTGGTCTGTAGATGCTGAGCTTAGCTTTACAGCCATGTTTGAACAAGGGTGTAACATTTACAATTCTATAGTCCTCTGGAGCCACTCCTGAGGTGAATGAAAATTGGAAAATTATGGCCAATGCCTCTGAAATTTCCACTCTCACTTCACTCAGTATCCTGGATGCACCTCATCCATCCCTGGTGCTTTATCAATTTTAAATCCTTCTTGTGTATTAATTATCCCCTCTTTCACCATGGTTCACTGCACCCTGGGTAGCATTTTCCTCCTTGGTAAAGGCAGATGCAAAGTAGTCATATACGACATAAACTATTCCCTCTGCCTTCATGTGTAAATCCCCTTTTTGATTCCTAATTATCCCCAGTCCTCCTTTTACGACCCTTTTGCTGTTTAAATGACTATAGAAGATTCTGGGATTCCCTTTTGTGTTAGCTGTCAGTCTCTTTTCTTACTCTCTCCTTGCATCTCTTCTTTGCTTTTTCACTTCTCCTCTGAATCTTCTATATTCAGCCTGGTTCTCGATTGTATTCTCCACCTGACACCTGTCAAAGCACACCCTTTCTTCTTCTTCATCATTTCTACCTCTTTTGTCAGCAAATAAGGTTAAATTAGGATTGTGCGTTGTTACAGTAAAGACTAAAGCATGTTACTACATTTAATAAAATAAACAAGGTTATTCCCTAGAATAAAAACTATAAATAGAGAATTGAATGAAATTTCAAAAGTTGAAAACCAAATTGGTTAAATAAGATATAACAGAGGTGGCAGGGCAGGCGATGTGTTGCAGCTTGAGCGTGTGAACACCAGTGTGATCCACCAAAACCACATCTGCAGAAGATTTCAGCAGCTTGAGGAACTTAAACTCAGAGTTGATGAGCTGGAGTCTGAGCTTTGGACAGTGCAATGCATCAGGGCTGGAAAAGGTTACATGGACAATTGGTTCCAGTGGATAGTCACACCCTTCAGGTTGAATTCTTCAGAATTGGTCCATGATCAGGGATAGAAGGATGTGACTATGAGTGAGGTAGGTATGGAGATCCAGAAGGTAGCACTGGAGGAGCCTCAGCCCGTGCATTTGTCCAACAGGTATGAGGTTCTTGCACCCTGAGTGGATAAGAGCAAGGACTGCAGAGAGGGTGAGCAAAGTGATCACTGCACTGTTGTATTGGAGGCCATTCAAGTTGGGGAGTGAAAAAGTATGTAGCCAAGAGTGTGAGTCCTGAAGGTTGTATCGTCTGTCCGATGCCAGGGTTAAGGACATCTCCTCAGGGCTGGAAAGGAACGTTTAGTGGGATGGGAGTTCCTACGTGGAGTTGTCCATGCAGGAACCAACAACATAGGTAGCACCAGCAAAGAGGTTCTGCTGAGGGAGTAAAGTGGAATCACAAAGGTAATAATCTCTGGATTATTTGCCAAGAGCAAACTGATGTAGGGTCAATAAGATATCAGAGTTGAATGCATGGCTCAAGATTGGTGTGGGAGGATTGGGTTTCAATCAATGGGGCACTGGGGAAAGAGGGATCTGTACCATTGGGATGGCCTTCAATTGAACCACCCTGAAGCCAGTGTCCTGGCAAATCATATAACAAGGCTTATAGACAGGGCTTTAAACTAAATAGTTGGGGAGAAGGTACAAATGAGAGTCAAAGAGAGAGGACAAGTTAATAGTGTAAGGTAGTGATATGGTAATGATGGCCAAAGTGTGATAGGAAGGAACAGTGTTTACAAACATGAATGCACCAGTAAATAGGGTGAATGGAGGAAAAAATGGTAAAAAGACAAAATTAAAGGTTCTTTATCTGAATATATGCAACATTCATATCAAGATAGATGAATTGATGGCACAAATAGACGTAAATGGGTATGATCTGATAGCCATTCCAGAGACATGTTTGCAAGGTGACCAAGGCTAGGAGCTGAATATTCAGGGGTACTTGACCTTTTGGAAGGATAGGCAGAAAGGATAAAGAGGTGGGGTAGCTTAGTAAAAGATGAGATCAGTACAGTAGTGAGTGATCTTGGCTCAGATGATAAAGATGTAGAATCAGTTTGTGTAGAGATGAGTAGTAGCAAGGGAAAGACGTCATTGGTGGGAGTAGTCTGTAGGCCCCCTGACAGTAGCTATACTGTAGGACAGAGTATAAATCAAGAAACAATGGGGGCTTGTAAGAAAGGTACTACTACAACTATGGACAATTTTACTCTTTATGTAGGTTGGACAAATCAAATTCACAAAGGTAGCCATGAGGAGAAGTGCATAAAGGGTGCTTGGGACAGTTTCTTAGAACAATATTGTGGAACTAAAAGGGGACCAGGCTATTTTAGGTATGGTAATGTGGACTGAGATAGAATTAATTAATTATCTCATAGTGAAGGATCCTCCGAGGAGAATGATTACACCACAATAGAATTTCAGATTCAGTTAAGGGTGAGAAACTTGGGTCTGAAACTAAACTTAAATACAGGCAATTACAAAGGTATGAAGACAGAGTTGGTTAAAGTGAACTGAGAAAATAGATTAAAAGATAAGACAGTAGAGAGGCAGTGGCAGACAGTTAAGGAGATATTTCATAATTCTCAACAAAAGAATATTCCATTGAGAAAGAAAAACTCTATGAGAAGGATGAACTATGCGTGGTTAACTAAGGAAGTTAACGATGGTTTCAAATTGAAAGAAAAGGCACACAATGCTGTGAAGATTAGTGATAAACTAGAAGATTAAGAAAATTTAGAAACCAGCAAAGAATGACTGAGAGTGAGGAAATAGATTTTGCGAGTAAACCAACAAGAAATATAAATACAGACTGTAAGAGCTTCTACAATTATATAAAAAGGAAGAGAGTAGCTAAAGTGAACATTGATCCTGGAAGCATTAGTCTGGAGAATTAATAATAGGGAACAAGGAAATGGCAGAGACTTTAAAACAAATATTTTGTTTCTGTTTTCCTAGTGGAATACACTAAAAGTATTGCAATATTAATAGGAAATCAAGGGCAAAAGCGAGGGAGGATCTTAAAATGATCATTATCACGAGAGAAAAATGACTAGGCAAACTAATTGGACTCAGGCTGGCAGGTCACCTAGGGACATAAAAGAAAAGGCTGCAGTGATAGTGGATACATTGTAATCTTCCAAAATTTCCTAGATTCTGAAAGGTCACAGGAGACTGGCAAACCACAAATATAAAATCCCTATTCAAGAAGAGAGGAAGACAGAAAGCAGGAAACACTATGCCAGTTGGCCTAAAATCTGTCAATGGGAAAATGCTAGAATCTATTACTAATAAAATCAAGGCAAAGTCAACTGGGCTTTATAAAAGGGAAATGGTAATGGACAGATTTACTGGAGTTCCTTGAGCAGGGTGGATAAAGAGAACCTAGTAGATGTGTATTTCTATTTCTAAATGGCATTCGATAAGGTTTCGCCAGGGCCACTCAGCTCCTGACCTCATTACAGTCTTGGTTCAAACATGGACAAAAGAGCCGAACTCCCGAGGTGAGGTGAGAGTGACTGTCCTTGACATCAAGGCCGTATTTGACCGAGTGCGGCATCAAAGAGCCCTAGCAAAACTGGAGTCAATGGGAATGAGGGGGAAAACATTCCCTTGGTTGGAATTATACCTTCAATGGGATTCAGGAGGAAAACACTCCGCTGGTTGGAGTCATACCTAGCACAAAGGAAGATCGTTGTGGTTGTTGGAGGTAAGTTATCTCAGCTCCAGGGCATCACTGCAGGAGTTCCTCATGGTAGTGTCCTCGGCTCAACCATCTTCAGTTGCTTCATCAATGACCTTCCTTTCATCATAAGGTTAGAAGTGTTGATGTTCGCTGAAGATTGCATGATGTGCAGCATCATTCGTGACTCCTCAGATACAGAAGCAGTCCATGTCCAAATGCAGCAAGACCTGGACAATATTCAAGCTTGGGCTGACAAGTGACAAGTAACATTCACGCCACACAAGTGCCAGGCAATAACCATCTCCAACAAGAGAGAATCTAACCGTCACCCCTTGACATTCAATGTCATTACCATCACTGAATCTCCCACTATCAACATCCTGGGGGGTTACCATTGACCAGAAGATGAACTGGACTAGCCATATAAATACTGTGACTACAAGAGCAAGTCAGAGGCCAGGAATCCTGCGATGAGTAACTCAGCTCATGACTCACCAAAGCCTCCCCACCATCTACAAGGCACAGTCAGGAGTGTGATGGTATACTCCCCACTTGCCTGGATGAGTGCAGCTTCCACAACACTCAAGAAGCTTCACACCGTCCAGGAAAAGCAGACCGTTTGATTGGCACCCCATCCACAAACATTCACCCCCTCCACCACTGGCACACAGTAGCAGTAGTGTGTACCATCTACAAGATGCACTGCAGGAATTCACCAAGGCTCCTTAGACAGCACCTTCCAAACCTACGACCATTACCATCTAGAAGGATAAAGGCAACAAACAGATGGGAACAGCATCACCTGGAAGTTCCCTTCCAAGCCACTCACCATCCTGACTTGGAAACATATCACCGTTCTTTCACCATCACTGAGTCAAAATCCTGGAACTCCCATCATAACAGCACTGTGGGTGCACCTATATCACATGGACTGCAGCGGTTCAAGAAGGCAGCTCACCACCACCTTCTTAAGGGCAATTAGGGATGGGCAATAAATGCTGGCCCAGCCAGCGAAGCCCACATCCCATGAATGAATAAAAAAAAAGGTGCTACATAAATGGTTACTTACACAAGTTAAGAGCCTATGGTGTTGCAAATGTATTAACGTGGATGGAAGATTGGTTAACTAACAGAAAATAGAAGATCAGTATAAATGGGTCATTTTCAGGTTGGCAAATTGTAACTAGTGGGCTACACAGGGATCAGAACTGGGGCCGCAAATATTTACAATCTATATTAATGACTTAGATGAAGAAGTTGGGTGTATTATAGCCAAATCTGCTGGTGATACAAAGAATTGGTGCGAAAGCAAGTTGTGCTGGGTACATAAAGAGTTTGCAAAGGGATATAGATAGATTAAGCGAGTGGGCAAAAATTCAGCAGATGGAGTATAACAAGGGAAATGTGAGACTCCCCACTTTGGGAGGAGCAATAGAAACAAATAATATTATTTAAATGGAGAGAGACTGTAGAATGCTGTGATATAGGGGGACCTGGGTTTCCTCACACAAGACTTACATAAAGCTAGCATGAAGGTAAAGCAAGTAATTAGGAAGGTAAATGGAATGTTAGCTTTTATTGTTCAGGACTTGCAATATTAAAGGGAGGTGGAGTATAAAAGGCGGGGTGGAATATAAAAGGAGGGCGAAGTGTAAAAGGGAAGTTTTTGCTACAATATTGGTGAGATCGCATCTGGTGTACTGTATACAGTTTTGGTCACCTTAAGGAGGTATAGACTTACACTGGAGGCAGTTCAGAGAAGGTTCATTAGGTCAATTCCTGGGATATAGGGGCTGTCTTATGAGGAAGGGTAGAGCAGGTTGGGCTCATACTCATTGGAGTATTAGATCCTGAGAGGGTTTGATAGGGTATATAATAGGGTATATGAGGGTTTAACCCTCGTGGGGGAATCTAGAACTAGGGGGCATACTTTCAAAATAAGGGGTCTTGCATTTAAGACATAAATGAGGTGGAATTTCTTCTCTCAGAGGGCCGTTAACATTTGAAGTTCTCTACCCCAGAGGGCAGTGGAGGCTGGGTCATTGAATATCTTCAAGGCTGAGATCGGTGAGTTATGGGGAACAAGTAGGAAAGTGGAGATGCAGCCACATTCAGATCAGCCATAATCTTATTGAATGGATGAGGGCTCAAGCAGCCAAATGGCTACTTTGCTCCGATTTCATTTGTTCAGCAAGTGCAGTGCTCCCATTCCTCAATGTGTTCCAGAAATCACTGTTGAACTGTTTTCCACCATCTTCAAACTTTCTTTCCTCATTCTTGGACCATTCACAGCAACTTCCTTCAGTAGTTTGTTTTCCCTTTAGCTCCCTGTGGTCATCATTGATACCTCTGTCTGTTATTCCCTACTCCCGGTACTTCACCATTGCAGGCTAGCCTTCTCTCAGCCTTTGCTCCAAGGTCTGACACTGGTGATTAATTTCTCTGGGGATTATTGAGCACTATGTAATGTAACATCGCAGTAGCATCATATGGCCACTAGAGGGAGCTCCAGGAGGCCCAGAGCTCCCTAAGGTGTTCCCAGCTATATAGTATTAACATACAATCATTGCTTAGGCTTGTGGGAGTGTGGTCCCACCAGTGGATCAGGTCAATTGGGAGGAAATTAGTTATTCAATCCTGGCATCCTTTCCCAGGTATTCTTTGTAACTTTTGGTCAGCAATTAAGGTTTGGATTTTAACAGTTAACGTTTCGAGCCTTCATGGCCCTTCGGCAGAACTGAAGCATAGTTAGAAGAAGGGAGAAATATAAACTGGTTTAAGGTGGGTGGGGGGGGAGAGAGACATTGAGGGTGTGGTGATTGTGGAGATGAGCAGATAATCAAAAGGTGTCACAGACAAAAGGGTCAAAGAGGTGTTGAAGGTGGTGATATTTGTCTAAGAAAAGTGCTAATTAAGAATGGAAGACAGGATATTCAAAGTACGGCTCTAGTGGGGGTGGGGTGGAAAGACTAACAAGGTTTTAGTTTTAGATTTAAAAATAATGGAAATAGGTGGGGAAAGAAGAATCTATACAAATTATTGAAAAAAAAGCGGGGGGGGGTGGGGGGGAGAGAAACGGGGTGGGGATGTGGGGAGGGGGAGTTTAAGATCTAAAGTTGTTGAATTCAATATTCAGCCCGGAAGGCTGTAAAGTGCCTAGTCGGAAGATGAGGTGCTGTTCCTCCAGTTTGCGTTGGGCTTCACTGGAACAATGCAGCAAGCCAAGGACAGACATGTGGGCAAGAGAACAGGGTGGAGTGTTAAAATGGCAAGCGACAGGGAGGTTTGGGTCTTTCTTGCGGACAGACCGCAGGTGTTCCGCAAAACGGTCGCCCAGTTTGCGTTTGGTCTCTCTAATGTAGAGGAGACCGCATTGGGAGCAACGAATGCAGTAGACTAAGTTAGGGGAAATGCAAGTGAAATGCTGCTTCACTTGAAAGGAGTGTTTGGGCCCTTGGACAGTGAGGAGAGAGGAAGTGAAGGGGCAGGTGTTGCATCTTCTGCGTGGGCATGGGGAGGTGCCATAAGTAGGGGTTGAGGAGTAGGGGGTGATGGAGGAGTGGACCAGGGTGTCCCGGAGGGAACGATCCCTACGGAATGCCGTCAGGGGGGGTGAAGGGAAGATGTGTTTGGTGGTGGCATCATGCTGGAGTTGGCGGAAATGGCGGAGGATGATCCTTTGAATGTGGAGGCTGGTGGGGTGATAAGTGAGGACAAGGGGGACCCTATCATGTTTCTGGGAAGGAGGAGAAGGCGTGAGGGAGGATGCGCGGGATATGGGCCGGACACGGTTGAGGGCCCTGTCAACGACCGTGGATGGAAAACCTCGGTTAAGGAAGAAGGAGGACATGTCAGAGGAGCTGTTTTTGAAGGTAGCGTCATCAGAACAGATGCGACGGAGGCGAAGGAACTGAGAGAATGGGATGGAGTCTTTACAAGAAGCTCGGTGTGAGGAGCTGTAGTCGAGGTAGCTGTGGGAGTCGGTAGGCTTGTAATGGATATTGGTGGACAGTCTATCATCAGAAATTGAGACAGAAAGGTCAAGGAAGGGAAGAGAAGTGTCAGAGATGGACCATGTGAAGATGATGGAGGGGTGGAGATTGGAAGCAAAATTAATAAATTTTTCCAGGTCCCGACGAGAACATGAAGCAGCACCGAAGTAATCATCGATGTACCGGAGAAAGAGTTGTGGGAGGGGGCCGGAGTAGGACTGGAACAAGGAATGTTCCACATACCCCATAAAGAGACAGGCATAGCTGGGGCCCATGTGGGTACCCATAGCCACACCTTTTATTTGGAGGAAGTGAGAGGAGTTAAAGGAGAAATTGTTCAGTGTGAGAACAAGTTCAGCCAGACGGAGGAGAGTAGTGGTGGATGGGGATTGTTGGGGCCTCTGTTCAAGGAAGAAGCTAAGGGCCCTCAGACCATCCTGGTGGGGGATGGAGGTGTAGAGGGATTGGACATCCATGGTGAAGAGGAAGTGGTTGGGGCCAGGGAACTGGAAATTGTTGATGTGACGTAAGGTGTCAGAGGAATCACGAATGTAGGTGGGAAGGGACTGGACAAGGGGAGAGAGAAGGGAGTCAAGATAACGAGAAATGAGTTCCGTGGGGCAGGAACAGGCTGACACGATCGGTCTGCCAGGACAGTTCTGTTTGTGGATTTTGGGTAGGAGGTAGAAGCGGGCCGTCCGAGGTTGGGCGACTATCAAGTTGGAAGCTGTGGGAGGAAGATCTCCAGAGGAGATGAGGTCAGTGACAGTCCTGGAAACAAAGCTTGATGTTCTGTGGTGGGGTCATGGTCCAGGGAGAGGTAGGAGGAAATGTCTGCGAGTTGACGCTCAGCCTCCGCGAGGTAGAGGTCAATGCGCCAGACAACAACAGTACCACCCTTGTCAGCGGGTTTGATGACAATGTTGGGGTTGGACCTGAGAGAACGGAGTGCAGTGAGTTCAGAGAGAGACAGATTAGAATGGGTGAGAGGAGCAGAGAAATTGAGACGGCTAAGTCACGCCGACAGTTCTCAATGAAAAGATCAAGAGAAGGTAAGAATCCAGAGGGAGGGGTCCAAGTGGAGGGAGAATATTGGAGGTGGGTAAAAGGATCCGTTGAACGGGGAGAGGACTCCTGCCCAAAGAAGTGAGCACGGAGACGAAGACGGCGGAAGAAGAGTTCAGCATCATGCCGAGCCCGAAATTCATTGAGATGAGGGCGTAAGGGTATGAAACTAAGTCCTTTGCTGAGTACTGAACGTTCAGCATCGGAGAGGGGAAGGTCAGGGGGTATAGTGAATACGCGGCTGGGGCTGGGATTGGAAGATGGGGTGAGGACGGAGGGACAAGCAGGGGTGGAGGGTCCCAGATGGGTGTTGGAGTCGATGAGTTGTTGGAGCTTGCGTTCCTTAGCGCTTGAGAGAAAGAGAAAAAGTTTCTTGTTGAGGCGACGGATGAGGCGAAGAATAAAATGAAACTGGGGGCACGCGCAGCTTTGAAAAAAGGTGCGGCGGTGCTGCTGGAGGGAGAGGTCGAGTGTGTCCCTCTTTGAAGAAGTACGGTTCTGTCCTCCGACAGGATTTCCGACGGTCTCTTCTGCCCTGCTCACCTTCATTGCTTTCCATTTCTCTCCTGGTGTTTGACAAGGTGTTTACTAAAACCCGCTTTCACAGCCATATCTCCTTTCTCAGTGACTGTCTCCGTCTCCGACTCACCCCACGTGGATTTCAACTGAAATTCCATCCCTCTTGTTTCGAACCCACCCAGGATTACAGGTATCTCCGGGACATAAAACGTTTCTCGGACTGCTGTTCCCGTCGCATTCTGAGATCCACACTCAGTGCCATGCGCCGCCATATGAACACACTCGACCTCTCCCTCCAGCAGCACCGCCGCATCCTTTTTCAAAGCTGTGCGGAGGAACAGCACCTCATCTTCCGACTAGGCACTTTACAGCCTTCCGGGCTGAATATTGAATTCAACAACTTTAGATCTTAAACTCCCCCTCCCCCCATCCCCACCCCATTTCTCTCCCCCCCACCCCCACCCCCCCCCGCTTTTTTTTCAATAATTTATGTAGATTCTTCTTTCCCCACCTATTTCCATTATTTTTAAATCTAAAACTAAAACCTTGTTAGTCTTTCCACCCCACCCCCACTAGAGCTGTACTTTGAATATCCTGTCTTCCATTCTTAATTAGCACTTTTCTTAGACAAATATTACCACCTTCAACACCTCTTTGACCCTTTTGTCTGTGACATCTTTTGATTATCTGCTCATCTCCACAATCACCACACCTTCAATGTCTCTCTCCCCCCCCACCCACCTTAAACCAGTTTATATTTCTCCCTTCTTCTAACTATGCTTCAGTTCTGCCGAAGGGCCATGAAGGCTCGAAACGTTAACTGATTTCTTCTCCGCCGATGCTGCCAGACCTGCTGAGTTTTTCCAGGTAATTCTGTTTTTGTTTTGGATTTTAACAGCCTGTTCTGCATAGGTCTTTTTACTGTCACTTGTGTAACCTTCCTTAACTCTCAGGTTTAGGTCCTGTTTGGAGTTTTGGACTCAGGGGCAGGGCATCATTAAGTTTTTGATTTCCCATCATTCGCAAAAGGTCTTACAACCAGCATCACTCCCGGTCCTCACCTCAGTATTACAATCCATCACTCCCGGTCCTCACCTCACCTCAGTATTACAATCCATCACTCCCGGTCCTCACCTCACCTCAGTATTACAATCCATCACTCCCGGTCCTCACCTCCTCCCAGAATTACAATCCATCACTCCCAGTCCTCACCTCACCTCAGTATTACAATCCATCACTCCCAGTCCTCACCTCCACCCAGAATTACAATCCATCACTCCCGGTCCTCACCTCACCTCAGTATTACAATCCATCAATCCCGGTCCTCACCTCACCTCAGTATTACAATCCATCACTCTCGGTCCTCACCTCCACCCAGAAATACAATCCATCACTCCCGGTCCTCACCTCACCTCAGTAGTACAATCCATCACTCCCAGTCCTCACCTCCACCCAGAATTACAATCCATCACTCCCAGTCCTCATCTCCACCCAGAATTACAATCCATCACTCCCGGTCCTCATCTCTACCCAGAATTACAATCCATCACTCCCAGTCCTCACCTCCACCCAGAATTACAATCCATCACTCCCGGTCCTCACCTCACCTCAGTATTACAATCCATCAATCCCGGTCCTCACCTCACCTCAGTATTACAATCCATCACTCCCGGTCCTCACCTCCACCCAGAAATACAATCCATCACTCCCGGTCCTCACCTCACCTCAGTATTACAATCCATCACTCCCAGTCCTCACCTCCACCCAGAATTACAATCCATCACTCCCAGTGCTCATCTCCACCCAGAATTACAATCCATCACTCCCAGTCCTCATCTCTACCCAGAATTACAATCCATCACTCCCGGTCCTCACCTCACCTCAGTATTACAATCCATCACTCCCGGTCCTCACCTCCACCCAGAAATACAATCCATCACTCCCGGTCCTCACCTCAGTATTACAATCCATCACTCCCGGTCCTCACCTCCACCCAGAAATACAATCCATCACTCCCGGTCCTCACCTCACCTCAGTATTACAATCCATCAATCCCGGTCCTCACCTCACCTCAGTATTACAATCCATCACTCCCAGTCCTCACCTCCACCCAGAAATACAATCCATCACTCCCAGTCCTCATCTCCACCCAGAATTACAATCCATCACTCCCAGTCCTCATCTCCACCCAGAATTACAATCCATCACTCCCGGTCCTTACCTCACCTCAGTATTACAATCCATCACTCCCAGTCCTCACCTCCACACAGAATTGCAATCCATCACTCCCAGTCCTCATCTCCACCCAGAATTACAATCCATCACTCCCGGTCCTCACCTCACCTCAGTATTACAATCCATTACTCCCAGTCCTCACCTCTACCCAGAATTACAATCCATCACTCCCAGTCCTCATCTCCACCCAGAATTACAATCCATCACTCCCAGTCCTCACCTCCACCCAGAATTACAACCCATCACTTGCGGTCCTCACCTCCACTCAGTATTACAATCCATCACTCCTGATCCTCACCTCCACTCAGTGTTGCAATCCATCACACCTGATCCTCACCCACGGTAAGCTTTGATGGAAACAGATTCAATAGTAACTCTCAAAAAGGAATTGTGTGTATTATTCAAAAAGTACATATTAGCAAGGCTATGGGAAAAGTGTGAGGTAGTGTGACCAATAGGATTTATTTTTCAAAGAGCACCCACAATGGGCCTATTGGCCTTCTATGCCGTATCATTTTTTATAATATGGAAGCATACTACATAGACGAGAGGCCCATAATAGCAACATGTGCAATAAGTGGGGGAGGGACCATGGTATCACACCTGGCTGACAGCAACACAGCTCATCAATAAAAAGGAGGTTTACGCAAGAGGAGATGTGAAATGGGTGCAAATCTATTTACATTTGTGTTCATTATATGCATGTTATGAATACCCATTCCACTATTGTGCTCCTAGACCTTTGTAACTATCCTAACCCTACCGCTACATCTTGGTTCTTCCCAGACATTCACAGCGGAGGTGAAGGCAGCCTGCTGACTACTGCACCCTGTTGTCAGTGATGACTTTGGCAGACGTCCTCTGCAGGCCAGACAACTGGAGGGCCACGACCTGTTTTGGGTGACTTGCTGTGGGGCAGATGGACCCTCCTCGGCCTGTGGAGCTGAAAGTGATGGAGTCACAGGAAAAGGGGGAATTTGGATTGACCACCGAGTCTTGGAGTTACCTCGGTGGATGGCCATAGAGTGGCCAGCTGCTGGTCCTCCTCCCTACAGGTGCCCGACAGCCCCTGGCTGAATCTTTGAGGATAAGGGGAAGCTGGAATGAGATATAGGTGCCCCAGTCCCCCTTTTGCATTGACACTAATAGATGTCACCAAGGGCTACAGTGGTGGAGTGCAGCTCCTGCAGCAGTGAAGGGCCAATGTCCTGGACCAAGGTCTCCGTGGCAGCCACCATCCTGCCAGTGCTGATCTCAGCATGCTAGTGCTATGACCTCAGAATGAACGTGGATGGACTGCTCCATCATACGTTGCAATTCGAGGGCTGCAGCTGTGACTCAGCAGATGATGTGTGCCAGGCAGGCCAAATCCACATAGGAAATTTGGTCCTGCTATCACAATGGCTTTGCAATTTGTATTTATTACGAGATGCATGAACTAAATTCAGAAATAATAAGTCCATCAAGACTTTGGGAGATTTAAAAAAATTAATTTAGAATATTTATTAACAAAATGAAAGATTCCAAGTACATACATAAGACTACAAATTACTTACTATTATAATAACTCTTAAAATCCCTAATTAAACTGACTAATAATTACACTCCCTTTAAGGCAAAGGACAAAAAATAGATTTTAGGTTTTAAACAGATCCCGAAAATTAACACAATACCCTGGAGAGTAGAATTCCAAATGGCTTTTCTCCAGCTTCAGTTTCAGCAGACAGCAGACTTATGCAGAAATACTGGAGCCTTCATCGAGACTCTTTCACACACTTCTGTTGAATCTCACATGGCTTTCTTTTCACACATAGCCCTATGTTCCCCTTATATATGCATCTCTCTTTTTAATAGGTAAATTCTATTGTTTCATGTATCTTTGAAACGGTATATTCCTCACAGTATAAAAACTTTCATGTTGCTAATATTTATTGTCAGTAACTTTTGGGAAAAATAAATACCATCCTTAGCCTTGCCTATCTGGCTAGTTGTAAACAGACTGCGATCCCTTTGAAATCCAAATCACATTCCATTTATCTAAAAATGCAAATCCCTTTCACACCTTACCCGCTCAAACAGCATCCAAGTTTACTCATTAGCATCTCAAGCACATTTCTACACCTAGCTTCTTTTGATGACATCAAGCTTGCAGCCTAATTGAATCCAAATGTCATTAAATAACACACAGGCAGACCCAAATATATTTAGTCCCATAAACCTACTTCACAATAAACCAGAAAAATATTATGAAAATTATTATACTTACATGACACCCTTACTGATGTTCCATGATTGTTGCTGCAGCTCCACCAATTGATTTAGGACCGAGTCCAAAGGATTGTCACCTGACTCAGGCTCAGCAGAACCGTGGCCTCCAGCAGTCCTCTAAGTGCCGGTGGCCTCAGATGTCACTGCCTCCAACTGCTGTGGAGCAGATTGTGTGCTGTGCTCACCAGATTGTGACCCAGAGGCTACTCTAGAACAAGGTCCCCACCAAGGTATGTGTCTCTGCGCTGGTGGATAGTGTGGATGAACGCTGCCATGGGTCTTCAAAGGTGCTGTCCTCAGGTTCCTCATCTGAGGTGCCCTCGGAGCTGGAGCTAAGTACCTGGCTGGTTGAGGGCCTTGGGCATTTGGCAGAGCTGCCTATGAAAGAAAATAGACATAATTAGTGCATGTCAGCTGGACAAATAACAGGACATTGCACTCACAGGTGTGTTGAGTGATGGATGAGCTGGTGCTGGATCCTCATGTGAGCATTTGCTGCCGACCTCACTATCACTGCAGGCAAAGCCCACATCCTCTCCGGCCAGAACAATATCACAATTTTCAAAGGGAGTGACAACCTTGAGTTCCAGCAGTCTACCGCCGGTCTGGGACCTCTCCTTTTTATTGTGCGTGAGCTTGTCCTGCCTCAAGACAAATGGAGAAAGTGTAAGCAAGACACATGCCAGGGCTAATGATAAGGATGTTTGTCATGTCTGGGTGCAGAGTGGAGTCATGCACGGAATGAGGACGCGATCTCCATCAGAAATGAGGCCACAAGGAGATGTGAAGATGTGTGTGAGAGTGAGTGGTGGTGACCCTTGAGCTGGAAGTGAGTGAGAGCCCTGTGATTGTGTGAAGGGTTTGTGAGTGTGCGAGTTGAGAGTGATGAGACTTACCCTGGTGGCCTGGATGAGATCATTCATCCTCTTTCTGCACTCGGTGTCTGACCTCTTGTGGGCAGCATGAGCACTGACCACTGCGGCCACACCCTCCCAAGCTGGAATGGTGAGGTTGGTGGACCTCCTGTGTCCATCACAGGGGTAGAGGACATGTTGATGAGCCTCCACGGCGCCCAGCAGGCATTCAAAGGAGGCATCACTGAACTTGGGGGCTGCTGCCTTCATCCTTTTTGGGGCCACCTGTGGTATCTGTAGCAGTCTTGGGCTGAAGAGATTGAGAACACTGTGGACGGGTGCTATTTATATATGGCAGCCGGAATAAAGGACCAGTGAGCTGATGGTGGGGTGGGCAAATCAGAGGCCACCTGCCAGCAACCCGGCATCTTTCCTGTGCATGCATAATCCATGAGGCAGGAAGTAGACGATCCGGCAAGAAAACCCACCATTGCAACCGGCGGGAAAAACACCGTTTTTCATGCCCACTCTCACACTTGGAGAACTCCAGCCAATGACTTTGGTCTTCAGTGTAACAAATGAGAGGCAGTGGAGAGGTCGAGAGAGGTGGAGGTGAGGGAGAGCTGGGTATCGTTACTTTGGTAATGCATTCCACAACCTCAACACTCTGTGTGAAAAAAAATCCTATGCCCTGCGCTAAAGCTCTATTTTATTCCTGTTTCTATGCTTCCTTGTTCTAGGTCTCTCAATCAGAATAGACCAACTGTATTTTAATCTATTGTTTTGTAACTCCCGCTTTGGCCGCAGGATGCGCAGTAACATGATACTCCAGCTTGGGAGGCGGTGGCAGCGGTGGTCAGTGCCAGTGCCCTTCAGAAGAGGACAGCCACCCAGGGCCACAAGAGGATGAATGATCTCCTCCGTTCCAGCAGGATAAATCCCTCCACTCATCACTCTCAACTCACACACTCACAAACCCATCACACATCCACAGGGCCCTCACTTACCGCCAGTTCAAGGGACATCACCATTCACTCTTTCACACTCACTGTCATTGTCCTCATCCAATCCATGGGACCACTCACCACCCACACAGGCCAGGCATACTTATCATCTGGCCTGGCAGGTGTCCTGCTTACATTTTACCCATCTCTATCTATGCAGGAGAAGCTGGCACACAAGCGGGAGAGGTCACAGACCGGTGGCTGAATGCCCGAAATCAAGGTCCTCACGCACTTTGAAAACAGAGCCATCCAGCTGGCCGGCCATGACCTGGACCGGTCCTGTGCTAACAGTGAGGTCGGCAGTGCTCAACCAAGTGAGGATCCAGCAGTGCAACATCTGTCAGACAACCCATGCTGTGAGTGATGTGCCCTGTTTCACAGGCCATTGCCATGCATAATTATCTCCCCTTGCTTTCGCAGGCACAAATGCCAAACAGCCGACAGAATCCGTGACCAAGGGCCTCTAATCAAACCCTGAAGAAACCTCTGGAGATGAATCTGGAGGCACCCTCCCTGAAGTTCCACCACAGCGCACAGCCACACCCTCCACCAGTGCAGAGACACACACCTCGGTGAGACCTAGCTTCAGAGTAGCCTCGGGGTCACAATCTGGTGACCACATCGCACTGTCTGATCCACAGCAGGTGGCAGCAGGGGCTTCCCATGTGTCCGGCACTTGGAGGACTGCTGGAGGCCAGAACGTTGCTGAGTCCGAGTCAGATGACAAGCCTCTGGGCTCGGTCATGTCACAGTTGCTGGAGCAGCAAAGGCAAGCTCGGGAACATCAGGAAGGGATATCTGCTGTACTCCTCAGATTGCAAGGCATGATGGAGGAGGCTGTCTGCCTTCAGGCTGAGGTGATGGCGCCGGCATTGCAATGCATCGAGGTCAACACTGGCAGGATGGCAGCCGCCATGGAGACCTTGGTCCAGGTCTTCAGTCCTGCACTGCTGCGCGGGCTCAACTCCATCGCTGATGCCATTGTTGGCCTCCAACAGTGTGTGCGCGAGAGGGGTGCTGGGCAGCTCAACCTCACTCCAGCTACCCCTGCCCCTCAAGGAGTCAGCTTGGGGCTCCCAGGCGGCTGCACAATCCGGGCCCATTCATCCAGGTGACACCCAGAGTGTCCAGCCCATCCGAACCCCCTCTTCCTGTGACCTCAGCAGCTCCAGCTCCACAGGCCGAGGAGGGTGACACTGCCACACAGCATGACCCAGAAAGCAAGCCAGGGCCCTCCAAGTCTCGGCTCTCCAGAGGACGCCTGCCAACGTCATCACAGACAGGGTGTCGCAGTCAGCAGGCTGCCTCCACCTCCACTGTGGATATCCGGGGAGGAATAAGATGTAGCAGCAAGGTTAGGAAAGCTAAGAAGAATTAGTTGCACTGCCTTGGGCATGTGTGTTAATCACTTGTACATACTGTTCGCTATTGTCAATAAACTCCCAAGAAGGTTTCCCTGCCTATGGCTCCTTGTTCTGATGAGCAATGTTCTTGTCACTCAGACATGAAGCCTTTCTGCACAAGATAAAGGAAGATATCTTAGTCCAGGGCCTATTCCCTGTGCTCTGTTTGACCTTCAGGCGTAAGTGATGTTCCTGCCTCGCACTCCCTGGAAACATTACCGATGTCTGCACCACGGCGGTGCTGGTCATTGCTGCCAGAATGTATTGGGCAGACACCACAGAGTTCTCTCATTCTCTCTGTGTGCTCTCAGCATTTGTTGGCATTGCTGCTGTGCTCCAGCTCCAGAATGGCTCAGGTGCTGAAGGCGGACAAAGGATCAGATGTTTTCAAAGTTTCATGGTTACATTTCTATGATATGACCCTGATCACAGAGTGCAAGTGAGCTGCCCTCGGCCAGACAGGAGTGAAACATCCTCAGAGGCTATATAAAGATTGATGGAGTCTCCTCACTGCATGTCGTCATCATCGTCCTGCAATCGAGTGACTATTAGGGCCTCCACTGCACCTCCATGACAGGAGCATTCTCACAAAGTGTATTCTCGATGCCATATGCCAGATTGGAGTTAAACATTCAGAAATGCGATGTGAGTAGCTATGGGGTCACGTCGCTGCATGTCGTCATCATCGTCCACGAATCTAGCAGCTATGAGTGCCACCCGAGAGCACTTGCCTCATCTAGCCAGGATGACCTCATCCCTGTCATCATCACCTCCTCACCCTCATCCCCATTGGAGACCTCCAGCTCCTCCATCTCCTCAGCCAGCTCATTTCTCCATTGCAGTGCCAGGTTGTAAAGGGTGCAGCAGACGACAACGATGCATGACACCCTCTGCAGACAGTATTGCAGGGCTGCACCAAACCAGTCCAGGCACCAGAACCTCATCTTCAGCATCCCAATGGTCTGCTCCACCAAGTTATGAGCTGCAGCATGAGCCTCATTATACCTTCACTCTGCTGCAGTCTGAGGCCGCCGCATGGGTGTCATCAGCCACAGCCTCTGAGGGTAGCCCTTTTCCCCGAGGAGCCAACCCTGCAGCTTCATTGGACCCTGGAAGACTCCAGGGATCTGTGACCGACTGAGGATATAGGCGTCGTGCACAATCCCTGGAATTCATGGGCATTCCTGCAGGATGCGTTTCTGGTGGTCGCACACCGGCTGCACATTCAGTGAATGGAATCCCTTGTGGTTGATGTAGACAACTGTGTGTAGTGATGGGGGCCCGTACGTCACATGGGTACAGTCAATCGCACCCTGCACCTGTGGGAATCCCGAGATCCGGGAGAATCTAATGGCCCTTGCATCCTGGCTGTCCCGGTCCCGGGTGAGATACACAAAGTTGTGTGCCATGGAGAAGATGGCATCTGGGATCTCATGGATGCATTTGCGGGTGACGGCTTGTGGTATCCCTCAGAGGTCACCTGTGGAGCACTGAAAGAAGCCACTGGCATAGAAGTTGAGCGCCGCGGTCACTTTCACAGTCACTGGCAGTAGATGCCCTCCATGTGCCCTTGGCACCAAGTCCTGCAGTAAATGAGTGACCGGGTCCCTAGACATGCACAGTCATTGGCGACACTGATTCGCGGTCACCTGCAGGAATGACAGGCGGCCTCAGTAGAGCCTGGGTGTCGCTAGGTCACCAGAATCCATGCTCCTGATGTGGCCCTCCTGCGGCATGAAAGGGAGAGGGACGTGGTTATCATGGCTGTACTTAGCACCTTTCCTGGCCCTGTGTGGCAGCCCCTTAATGCTTCCCGGAGAGTGCTGGTCACCCCTCGGATGGCCAGAGATGAGTGCGCTGCATGGCGGCCCTGTCAGCCTGTGACATGGGGGAGACAGCTCCTAACCGGATGCTGAGATTGGAAGGGGCTGTGAGTGACTCCAGCAGTGACTGCTACATGGCCAGTGTTGGTGAGGAGATTGTACAACGTGCACAGTCCAGCTGCTCCGGGGCCCAGTGTAGTGGTCGCAGACTCGCAGGCTGTCCCGGGTGTGGGGGGTGGTAAGGTCTGGAGCACTTGGTGGTACTTTGGTGCCTCCAGGTTGCTTGCGTAGGCGGGTGGTCTAGGAGCCTGACACCAACCATATTAATGTGGCTGCGCCTGAACTGTCTCAGCCGCAGAGGAATGGTCACTTTATACAGGCCACTTCCCTCGCCTACCGTGCACCCCCCTCCACCTCAATTTGTTGTGCATGGGATCCAAAGCCAGAGCAGTAGTTGCCGCTCCCCCCACTGCCCCTGACAACAGTTGCCTCCGAGGCTGGTCAGCAGTTGCCACCGGACAACCCCCCCTGACAACAGTCGCCTCCGTGGCAGGGCAGCACTTCACCCCAGCCCCCGGGCACCCCTGAAGCCTCCAAAGCAACAGGCGACCCTGGTGAGCTCTGCAGAATGATGCTGTTCACTCGCCCCCAGTTCCCCTAAAGTGAAGGCCGCCAAGTGCACGTCCCCTGCACGCTGTTGTGAAATACATCGATGTGCTTTCCCGCCGATGTGGACGGATGATCATCGAAATGGAAGCAGTGCTCTCCCATTGCATGGCGATGGCATGGAATGACCTATTGGTAACGTATCAAGAGCGCTCACCAAAGCGGAAAGGGTTACTCGCAGATAGAAAAAGAAGGCCTGACAATCATCTTTGGTATTAAGAAATTTCAGTACAGACACGGCCGCCATTTTACTATCATTTCAGACCACAAGCCATTGCTAGGATTGTTCAGCAAAGACAGGGCTATACCACCCGTAGCCTCAGCAAGAATACAATGATGGGCTTTAATCCTGGCAGCATACGAGTATACTTTTATACGTAGGCCTGGTAGTCAAATTGCAAACACCGATGCACTTAGCTGTTTGCCTATACAAGAAAAGGATGAGGAAGCCCCAGTTCCACAAGAACTTGTTATATTGCTAAATTTCTTAGATGCTTCGCCAGTATATGCTCGACAGATCAGAGACAGGACAAGTAGGGACCCAGTCCTATCAGAAGTACAAGAACAAGTCCTTCACGGTTAGTCACAAGAGCCTGTATCTGACGAAATGAAACCATACTTTAACAGAAGAAATGAAATAATCAGCCAAGGCTGAATCTTATTGTGGGGAGCATGAGTGATAGTTCCTCCAAAAGGAAGGGAGCCACTTTTAATTGAACTACACAGTGCCCATCCAGGAATTTCCCAAATGAAGACCATAGCACGCAGCTATCTATGGTGCCCTGGGATGGATGGCAAAATAGAGAGTTTAGTGAAGAATTGTGTGCAATGTCAGCAACTGCAAGAGTTACCTTCAACAGCTCTGTTATACCCTTGGAGGTGGCCAGGAAGGCCATCGGTGCAGTTACACATTGACTATGTGGGACCTTTCATGGGAACAATGTTTCTGTTCATTGTTGATACCCACCCAAAATGAATGGACATAAATGAAGTGAAGTTACCAACGTCTTCTGCTGCAATTGAGAAGTTATGTCAAAGTTTTGCCAAAAACAGACCACCAGAAGTCGTCGTTTCTGATAACGGTACGGCATTTATGAGTGCTGAGTTTCAACTGTTTACCAGCCTCAACGGTATCATTCATAAAAACTTCACCATACCACCTTTCCTCAAATGGACTGGATGAAATACAGTTCAAACATTCAAGGCTTGAAGAAATTAGCTGGAGATTCTTTAACAATCAAGCTAGCACGCTTTAATTTCCATTATCGGACCGCCCCTCACACAACAACAACAGGTGCCACACTTGAGGAATTGTTGATGAAACATCGTCTCAGGACGAGATTGAGCTTAATAATGCCAAATTTAGGGGGGAAGGTGGAAAGGAGTCAGGGAAGCCAGAAAAGTGGACACGACTGTCAGAGTCGCAAGAGGAAATTTACTGTGGGAGAAACGGTATACATGAAGAACTTTGGAGGAGGACCAAAGTGGTTACCGGGTGAAATAAGTGCAGTGACTGGACCTCTATTTTACCAAGTGGAAGTGGAGTGGAGGGCCGAGCCATATGGAGACACGTGGATCATCCAAGGAAGAGGGAAACTATGCAGCAAGAAATTATTCCACCAGTGTTCACGACCAGGTCAGAGTTCCCTGTTGAGTGAACTCAACCCAGTTCATCTGTTCTTCCTTTAAGAGTGGAGGATAGCGATCTGCAGGAGCCCACCGAAGCACCTGATGTTCAGACAACTCCGGAAAAGGAGGTTCCTGACAAGGCATCTGAAGTTGTAGAGCTGAGACACTCTGCACGCATAAGGAAAGGCTGAATTTGTAAATTACTCACCAGTGTAAATGTTTTGTGCTTTTGAGAAAATTGTGATTGTAAATATAAAATGTGTTTCTGAGTGAAGGGGGAGGGATGTGGTAACCTGATGTGTAATACACCTTTAAGGAGAATGTTATTACGGAATATCACATGATCTTAGTCTCCAATAGCAGAGTAGTGCAGGCTCCCTCTGTAGTTAGTAGTCTGTAGTTGTAGTTAGAGCAGTGTAGAGATGGAGTTTGAAATGTAAGCACATGTTTAGTGGCTGCTGAGTACCTTAGTAAATAAACATAGAGTTTCTACCTATGAAGTGTCTGCTACTCAACTCTATCATTAGTACCAAATTGGCCACGACTTACAACAAGCGTGAGAACAGGATCCAACAAACTGGCAACGAGGATCCAACAGTGGCATTGGAACTTCCTAACATCATTTTTCTTAGTTTATATTTTGAAGAGTACCTCTCACATTAGAGCACCTCTCTGGCTAAATAATAGTTAAACTCATTTGGCATGTTGTTTGACGATGCCTTTAAATTTATTAAAGGTGCATTATAAATCCAAGTTGTTGTTGTAAAGGAGGAGCACCTGAATCAGATTTGGAAAACTGCAGTCTTACTTTTGCCAGTATTTGATCTTGCCTATCAGGAGGAAGGCATTGCAAATTATTCTTTACTGTTCCAGCTAATATAAGAAGTTAAGAGATGAAGCCTTGACAACTGTATTTTAATTTATTTAAGAGGCTCAGGATAATGAACACAAGCCTGTCACACAGACCATACACATTTGCGAGGTGTTTAATAGACTACATGGTTTAAAATCTCACTGAAACATGTGTACAGAATAATCTATGAGCAGAGATGTACATTTTTCAGCAGTACCTAGACATTTCTCGTCGGGTACATCCTTGATTGCAGCACCGAGTTGCGATTCCTGGTTGCTGGTTATTCCTGAAGGATCTATCCAAGGGTAGATGCTGCATCTCTGACGATGCAAATGCGTGGTCCTTATTGCTGCCTCCATCAACCTGGCGGGTGTGCTCACTGAAATCCACCGGTATCTGATCGTGCTGGTTGTCTGGCACAAAAATAAAACTCCATTGAGATTATGCATCAGATTAATGAAATTGATGTTATATCGTTCACTCTATCCCGATTGTAGATGGTCATCTCCTGCTCTCATCTGCCTGACACAGAACTGTTCCAGCCCCTGGACTTTCAAAAATCACCTGCTTTAATTGGGCTGCACTGTAATTTGACTGCTCAAATATAGTTGGTTAAATATACATTGCTGTATAGTCAGAGAAATAATTGACAGCCATCGCTAAGTGAATCATTAATGTTTGGTTAGACAATTGACCTGCGTTACACTGAAGTTGTTATAGAAAATTGATTAAAACTCCAGTCGATGGAGCACTAATACTCAAGAGGAGCAACTTCACGAGTCTATCCAATCAAACACGTGTTTGGATAAACATTGCAGTCAATTAGGAAGTAAATGTTCCCTAAATCTTAGAAGGTAGCTCTTTGCTCTGCTTCATTCCCTGACTATCCCCACCCCTGCCAATGGGAACTTTGTGTTTGTAGTTTTGATTTAAAATGTTCAAACCCCTGCTTGACAGGTGAAAATTCTGCTCTTTTTTACTGCATTAGATACAGTCAAACTGTTTCTAGTCGCTGCCTGCTGAATGGGAGTCAGTCACTAATCCTGGCATTCAGGTCGTGCACTTCAGCTTCTCGATCTATACCAGAAATTTCTTTGTCTCAGCAATTTTTCCAATCCAGTTTGTTGCCTTTTCTCAGCCTAGTCCTTCAAATATCTCAAACCATTCCTTCCTATTATTGCCAGAATCCTGAATGGGAAAGAAAATAAAGCAGAAAAGAACTTAGATAAACTGATGCCATCCCAGTGCTAAAAGTAAAATTCTGCAGATGCTGGAAATCTGAAATAAAAACAGAAAATGCTGGAAAAACTCACCAGGTCTGACAACATCTGTGGTGATGTCAGTGCTGTTTGATGGAAGTGGAACATTGATAATTACCAATATTAAATTTGCTGCATTGTAATCACTATGGATCAGGGATTGCATTATCAGTCACCATTCTCAATGTTCAGGGCTGACATGCTGGAATGTTGTCAGGTGGGTGATATTCTCTTTCCACCTTTCTACATGCGTACACTCACTGTTCTACCAGCAGCTTAATCATAGAACTATTCTCCTAGCATTTCCCACCTCTCCTCCCACTGCCTGAAAGGGGAATTGTTAGCGCAATAAAGCAGTGGTTTACAAGTTTATACCATTTTATATTAACATCTCCACATTATTGGCCGTTCAGATTCCTGTTTCGAATTACAGATCTGTCTTTAACTGTATTATATTCACACTTTGAATGTGTCTTCTTCGGTGCTGTAACCATTCTGTGAATCTGTAGAGACACATAGATACACAACACCTTGAAACTGGAAATATAACTCAGGAGTTGGGTGACCCATCCAACTCTCCAGTATATCAAAGGCAACAGGTGTGAGACAATTGATGTAGCGTAGAGGTTTACATATGGGAATGGGAGGGGACACTTTCAAAGAGCCATCACAAGCATGATGGGCGAATGGCTTCATTCCTTTCGTGCTATGAAACCATCCCTGGAAGGTTTGAGCTGCACTCCAGGTGTGGTATAACTCTGTCAGGTGGAATTTGACCAGGTCCTAGCAGTGTACTCTATGACTCCTCAAACTGAGAATTGGATCTTTTCAGATTTGACAATGAGTCACCCTTGCTGTCAGAATTTTATGTGTTGACATTACTTCAAAGCCAGCGGTCCAATTCTGGCCTTCAGTTTCGCATCACACTTTCCGGGTTCGATCCTGTGGGTAGTAGCTGCAGTATAGTGACAATGTGAAGCAACAATAAGGCTTTGTTATTTTAAAATGTTTATCGGAAAGGTGTAGAATTTACTAAATGAAGTTCACACTAAACTAATATATGCCACTATCATGTCAAAACACTAGCAGATTCCACTATAATGTGATCAGGACATTTGCTGATTGATTTACCCAGGAAAAGTCCTGCACCATGAACAAGGAAACCGTGCTCTGTGGTAAATGCTGTGACTCCAAATAAACAGTCACTGCTGACTGACAGGACTGCACCCAACTCTCCCCACCCAGAAAGCCCTCATCAATGCTGTAGAATCTGAAATAAGAACTGACAGTCCTGGAAATGAATATCAGGCCAGGCAGCAACTGAATGTCAGCTGACCCCTCCTGACAGTAACTGTGCTGATAACAAGCCTCACGTATACTTGTATTTCAGAAGTTACCTAAGCCGCTCTGTGTTTCCAGCATTTGTACTCACCCTTGTCCACACGGCAGCAGTCCACACACTCTTTACATCATGAGATATGTTAATAATATGGTTATAACAGGTACATTGTCCCCACAAGAGGGACAGCGATTCGCAAATAAAGTTGGCATAAACATTTTCTCAATCACTGTTTTGGTACCGTTATTTTGGAGATTGGGTCTGTTAGATAAATACGATGGTGATTCCAGTTACAATAGCCTAACTAGTATCACTATTATTAACTCAATGAGAGACTCCATAAATAGCACTAAGACATCTCGGTTGCAATGATGTTAGAACGGCCAACTTCCTGGACAGGGGCAGAGCAAAGGGAGATTGTTTTTTGAATACCCACCGTTCTGGATATCGAGAAGTCTTTTCGGGGGAGACCCCCCACAGATCCTGAAGAAGGTTCGTATGAAATCCCGACCGCACAGCCTCACCTGATCATCGTCACTCCTTAAAGACAGGGATAAGATAGGAGTGGGAAAGGTGGTGAGGAGCACGTTGATTACCAGAACACACACTAGACACTTCATCTCAGCTCACGAGTGTTGAGCCTGGGCTTCTCTGTAAACCTCGCAGTAAGTGTTCCCCTCCCTCACTGGTACTCAGGCTTTTGGTGAGATGTCTATATTGTTCTGACTCTCTCCCTCTGGTCTTCTGTATGCCTGATCCCTCTCCCCTTATATACTGTTTTTGCTCCTTTGCTCTGACTCATCGCAGCTTTTTTTTTAAATCACTTGTCCCACCTCTTTCCCTTGGAGATTCTTGCACCGTTTCAGATGAGACACTCCCCCCGGATCCTTATCACATTTACAATTTATGGAATAAGTGCCTCGATCAACAATACATTTATCTCCTCTCATCCTCCATACCCTTTACCATGTTTTCTAGTTTTAATCGAACTTCTTTGAAAAGTTACTTTGACCTCACTTGTTAAATATTTTTCACTACATTTTTTCTTCGTTTTCTCATTGCACACGCCTCAGCTTACACCTTAGTGTCTTGGACTAAACTTTTATTCGGACTGTTTTTCCCATTGCTCACTCATTTTTCTCCCTATTCTGTTCCCCTCCCTATGAATCTGTTATCACTAAAATTGATTTTCCAGATTGTGGTTTTACCATTTGTTGTCATTCTGCTCGTCGCCTTTTGAACCGTGTGACTGTTGGTGAATGTGCTTTAAGTTGGTACTTATTAATGCTATTTGGTCCACTGTGTCTATTCCAGTTTTACATGAGAACATAAGAGCATTAAGAAACGGGAGCAGTTCTACACCAGATCGCGCCCAGCCTCCTCCACCATTCAATACAATCATGGCTGATCTTCGGCTTCCAACAGTCATCAACTAATCCCAGTGCACAACTCCCCCCATAACCCTGTATGTGTCTCTGTTTCATATATATATATCACATTGTTTCCCTTAAATTATACAGTGGTCTCTAACCTGTCTCCCCACTCTCAGTGACAATTTTGAATTGATGACTCTCTTATCATTGGCTCCCTAATCAGAGCAAATGTTCACTCTAAAAAACTCTCCTCAATTTTAAAAATGTCTGTTAAATCTTCCCTGGCACTTTGCTCCAACAACAACAGTCCCTGTAGCACAGATCTCTCTTCGTAGTTTCTATGCCTGTCATGAAGTGGGTGTATCAAAGCTGCAAGTTCTCAATGGCTTTAACATCCTTTGTATAAGAGGGCAGTTAAAACTCTACTCAGTACTCTCTGGCATCAATAATACTTGTGAAAATTCTTTATTTACTCTTGTACTCAATGCTATTATTTACAAAATCCAAAGTGCTTTTGGCATGTTTATGACTTTATTTACCATTATTTGCACTTCTGTGTTTTGAAACCAATTGGGAAGTTTTAACGTGGATGAGGTGAGATTGGGTGAATGGGGGCAGGGAGGCTGGGCGTTGAGGGAAGGGGGCGCAGATGGGGATGTGTGTTAAATGGGCAAAAATTCCGTGCAGGGTAGGGTTATGATGAGGCAAGTGTTAGGAAAGAGGTGCAGGTTTCCACTATCTGCAGCTTGTAAATCAGAAGAGATTTTGGGATGAATGGCAAGTGAGAAGGAGGAATCGGCCGATGATTTTAGCCCCACCACTGGCCAAGGCTACAACAATGACCTGACCAATCAGGGTCATCACCATTTCCTCCATGGGGTTTAGGATGTGTGGACATGCCTATACCCCAGCAGTTAGCCCCTCCAACTTGTGGATCCCTATCACAATGTACTGCAAGAGAGAGGGCAGAGCTGTAGTGAGTGTGGTGCAATCTGTTTAGGGTGATGGGGCTGGCATAATTGAATAGCTGGCAGTGTGTACAAGCTGTGAAAAGTGGATATGAAGATTGCGACAATGCTAAGTGTGTAAGGGTGATGTACAGTCCTGATTGATGCACATTTTTGCCAGATGTGTAATGGGGCAGTAGGTGTATTGAGCAGTGTCTGACGTGAGTGGTGTAATTGGTGAGATATGACAGTTGAAGATTAATTCACTCACCTTGACAAATTTTGTGAGATCACTGAATACATTGCAGCACTGCATCCAAGTGCTAGATTCCTGCATTGACTGCCATGGCTATCCAGTTCTAAGGTTTGCAAAGTTTTTCCTGAATATAGTCCTGGCCCCCTTCATTTTTTTAATGGTAAAAACACATTTTATTTAAGCCTTATACATTGAACACAGAATAATCAAAAACCATAGTTCAGATTTCAAATCCCTGGAAAACTACAACACTTAAGCTACAACCTTTACCCAACATGTATGATAGCACACTTCTCTCCTCCTTTGCACCCCCTCCACCATGGCCTCCATTTTTTGACCGAGATCCCTAGAGACTGTTCTGTTCAATGTTTTGCTGTTATTCCATCTTTTTCCCCAGATCATATTGACTTGTACAGCGGCTTTCACCACCTACCCCCAGCCACAATGCACCTCACATTTAGGATGTGCGGACTAACTTTAAGTAATATAGGCTCGCTTTAACTTGTATTAAAAACAGGAAATTCTAAAACTACTCAGCAGGTCTGGCAACATCTGTGGAGCAGAAACAGAGGTAATGTTTCAGGTCAAGGAGCTTCCTTCATTTTTGAGGAAAGGTCCTTGACCTGAAATGCTGGCTCTGTTTATTTCTCCACAGATGCTATAAACACGCTGAGCTTTTTCAGCACTTTCTGTTTTTATTTCAGATTTCCAGCATCCACAGTATTTTGCTTTTGTTTAGCTTTAACTGGAGCTAGCCTCGTGATTTTGAAACCCCTGCTGAGCCTTGCAACCACTCACCAGCACGTTATTGCTGGCTGCACAGTTCAACCATGGACATGAGTATACAGCACAATGTTGATGTGCTGCCTGCATCCCATTGAATAGACATGGGGGTAAGGGTGCCCCACCATCCCCACACCTGTTTACAGCAACTCTTCAATTTAACCGTCCAGAGCCTCTAACATTTCAGTCACACAGCACTACAGTACAAGGAAGAAAATATAGCATGACATGGGAGCTAATGGCATAGTGGTGATGTCACTGGACTAGTAATCTGGAAGCCCAGGCTATGGGCATGGCAGCTGGTGGAGTTTAAATTCAACTCATAAATCTGAAAGTGAAAGCTAGTCTTAGTAATCTTGACCATGAAACTATCTTCGATTTTCCTAAAAACCCATCTGGTTCACTAATGTCCCTGAGGGGAGGGAATCTGCCATCCTTAGCCGATCTGGCTTACATGTGACTCCAGATCCACAATGGGTTGTCTTTTTACTGCCCTCCCTGAAATGGACTAGCAGGCCACTCAGTTCAACGGTCAATTAGGGATGGGCAACAAATGCTGAGCTTGCCAGTCACACGCATTTCCCAAGAATGAATAAAGGAATAAAAATGGCAGAATGACAGAACTATAGGGTAAATGTTACAGCGCGGAAGAAGGCCACTCAACTCATTGTGCCTGTAATAGCACTTTGATAGAATTATTAAATTAACCCCACTTCACTGCTCTTTCCCCAGAGCTCTGCAAATGTTCTTCCCTCCAGTATTTATCCAGATCTTTCCAGGCAGTGCATTTGAGGTCACAAAACTTGTGTCAAAAAATGTTTCGGCATGTTGCCTCTAGCTCTTTTAGTCAAATCCCCTCAAATCTCTGTTTGCTAGTCACTGTTTTTTACTGTCACTGGAAACAGTTTCTCTTTATGTACTCTATCAAAACTTCTCACAATTTTCAAAAGTGCGATCAGATCTCCCCTTGGATCTATTCTGCTTTATGGAGAATGATCACAGCTTCTCCAGCCTCCACAAAAAAGTGAAATTAAAATTAAACAATGCCATGAAGGGTCTCTGGCCGATTTTCCAACATCTGACCAGGCTTTACACTGTGGGCTGAGCCTTACTTATATTAGTCAGTTAGCTAAGCAGCCTCATGAAATCAGACGTTAAAATGATTTTATTTTTGCATTTCAGCCTGCTATTCTAGGAAATCTCTTCTACATCCTCTCCAAGGCCACAGCATCCTTCCTAAATTGTGGTGCTCAGAACTGAACACAAGGCTTCAACCTGGGCCTATGCTTTATAACTGTTTGGCCTAATTTGCTCTCTTTCCCAATTTAGCAAACCAAGGATCCCACGTGGTTGTAGGAACAGCCTTCTCAGCTTGTCTGCCAGCTTAATAGATGGATGTGCATCCACCCACAGGTCTCCTTGCTCCTGAACCCACTTTAAATTTGCACCATTTAGTTCATATTGGCTCTCCTCGTACTCTCCCTAAATGTATCATTTCACACTTGTATCCATTTAAATTATTTTGTCATTTGTCTGAAGTCTGTTACTGTCCTCTTCATTTTTTCCTCCATTTCCAATTGTCTCTAAACTTTTAAATTATGCCCCGTGTATGTAAGATCATAAGAAAAAGAAGCAGGGGTAATCCATTAGGCCCATCAAGCCTGCTCCCCCTTTCAATAAGGTCATGGCTGATGTGATTGTGGCCTTAAGAGCATTGTCTGTTCTACCCACACCCACCCCTCCATAACCCTTGACCCCCTTGAATGTACTCAATGATCCAGCATCCACTGCTCTCGAGGGATGCAAATACCCATGTACATTTCATTAAATGTATCAAAAAGAGCAGCACTCCTAATGCCAACTGTCATGAAGAGATCTTAATACCTAGAATGTTACTGGAAATTATTTTTTAAAATAGAGTTTAGTGCTATATGTCTCGATGTGTGCATGTGTGTGTGTCTTAATTGGATTAAAGCCAGCTAGTCTAGAGGTTTTGGTATATAGAAAGAAGTAGGTTTGAAATGAGATAAACATGGGGAAGTTTAGAAACATAGGCTTCAAGGTGGCAATTTGCATTTATAAATTAACCTTTCAAATGATTGGGTGAAACCATGCAATTAGTTAGAACGTGCCAAGCAATGTGTTTATTTTTTTCAGCTTACTAATAAAATTGGTGGAATCAAAGGGTGTTATTGTTAGAAGAGGTAAAATTAAAAGCCTCGTGATACAATAGAAATGTTACATTCAAAGAGAAAGATATGTATAAAGGAGAAAGGAGATTGTGTGTAAGGCAGAGGCAATTTAAGATACATCAAGTGTGAGAAGCCTCCAACCTGTAAACCTCAAGTCTGTTTGCAAGGACCGAGAACTGAAAGAAACTCATTTTGAATGATACTGTCCATCGTGTGCTTTGCCAGCTGTCTCTGTAAGTCTATGAAATTTACTGTTGCCTTAACGGGGGTATAACTGAGAGTCAGATTAATTAGGGGTGTTATGTAGGTATTAGAGTCGTACTTTTATTGACATATGTATGTGTTTGCAACCTTTCTTGTGTTAATAAATGTTTAATTTAGTTTTATAAAGATCTTCATGATACTCAGTGGTCTTATTACCACAGAATTCAAAGCCTGCATCTCGAAACGTACAAAATACAAAAATGGGTTATGACAGATGCTTCAAGTTTCCCTCTGGGATTTGAACAACTCGACCTTTATCATTGGCTGTGTCACAATACCAATGCTTGGGAAACATCACGGGACATTTGCTTGGTCCAGATAGTGGCCGTTTACCACTACTCACTGTCCTGTGTCCACGTCAATCTTGTATCAATTCTGTGACTGCCCCCCTAACCCCATTGAATTTAATTTTGCTAATAAATTTATTATGTGGAATAATGGTTACAATCTGTATTTTGGAGTTGGGATGGGGACACATGGCACCTGATGTGATCCAATTTTATCCTAGCCTCTGATGTGCTAAGAAACAAACATGATGTTCTTCAGTATTCCACATCATTACTTTCAATGGCATGTGTAAGGTAACACAGTGTACTGACTGTTCCTTGTGTTCCCAGTACAGAAAGTAACAGAACACAATGGGCACAGCCAGAACCAGAACAATATAGTGCACCAAATCAGCCAGGATTATTGTTATGTTGATGTATCTCTCCAATTCTTACTCTGCTGTTACTGCACAAATGTGATTTCCATAGTCAAAATAGGAACAGATAGCTGCACCTGAAGCCTATTCTGGGATCAACAATTACCCTTAAACCTAATACATCAGACTGGAAGCCATGTAAGGCTCCCACTAGGTTCTGCTGCCCATTTTGAAAACTGCAGATTATTATATCAGGTTATTGTGTTCAGGCAAATTAATGGATTTATTCACACAATGTGACACAGAAACAGGACATTACGGCAAAATAAAAACAAAGTGTATAGTTCTGGGACCGTGTGAATTTGGCAGCCCATTTATAATACTCCTGATGTGTAGCTGGTTGCATTCATTTTATTCATCGGCTAAAACTGTGTTTATGACAGCGGAACATCACATGTTTCTGAAAACATTTTAAGGTAACCAGCTTCCCTCAAAGAGTTGATGGGGAACTCTGGCTGTAGACAACAGGAAAACTTCTGAGATTGAAAACAATGGCTCGAAGAGGCACAGAGAGGACTCACAGGAAATAAAAAGGTAGGATGAACTGAAAAGGTCACTTTATTGTACATGTTCAAAAACTGTGAAAAGGAGGGATTGCATGTCCACCTCTGCACACATACGTAAAGAAAGGGATAGAGAAAAGAAGGTTTAACAGTACAGAGACCACAGGGAAAATATATATTGGTTCACATGATGTCCAGAATCCTGCATCAAAGTCGCATGACCAATTGCTTCACAGAGGTTGGTGGGCTCAAAACCAATGCTGCAAAATTCACTTTTCTGGTAGTGGCAACTTCACAAGATGACATAGACACACAGAGATGAATCAGTTTGTAGGCAATGTTATAGAACTTGCAGGAGAGACAGGGTAGATAGGGCCAGATTCCAACCTGACCAGAGCACCTTCTGTGTGGCCTGCTAGTCAGATGTTAAAGTAGCAGACAGGCTTGCAGCTCAGGAAGGCAATGTTAACTTGCTCAATAAGCCCAAATCTTAGGTCATGTGACTTTGACCCTCTACAAGATCTTCAACAAAGGAAGTTTATTCAGTGTCTGGAATGTGCCTTGGTCTTCAAAGCTGTGAACATCCCCGCCATTGTGGGTTAAAAGGGCAGTTTGAGAGGTCATTTTTTTAGTAGACCCCCTTACTCCACAGATAAGCCTGGTCTAACAAGTGCAAATGGCCTTCTTGTAGCTCCCATTGAAGTTGGGCTATGCAGTCCCTAGAGGTTCTGATAGGAGCTCCTCAGATATAACAAGGTGTCATTTCAGAAACTGACAGGAGGCTTCTTTTGTTCCGGTGACTCACAGAGAATAGCTCTCAGACAGGGAGGGGCAACCATCTTAAAGGCCTTTGTTTAAATAAAAGGTACAAATTAAAATTAAGAAATAGCAATGTGCATATATATTTTTATAAAAATAAACAGTGTTAGGTTCTGTCACATAAACCTAGTCTGACCAACCTTTCCTCATAAGACGACCCACACATTCCAAGTATTAGTCCAGTAAACCTTCTATGAAATGCTTGCAATGCATTTACATCCTTCCTTAAATAAGGAGACCAGTACTCTAAATGTGGTCACAGCAATGCCCTGTACAACTGAAGCATAACCTCCCTACTTCAGTACTCAATTCCTCTCACAATAAATGCTTGTATTAGCATTCCTAATCATTTGCTGTACCTGCAAACTAAACTTTTGCAATTCATGCACTAGGATACCCAGATCCCTCTGGATCTCAGAGCTCTGCAATCTCTCACCATTTAGTTAATATGCTTCTTTTTCATTCTTCCTGCCAAGATGGACAAATTCACATTTCCCCACTTTGTACTCCCTTTGTCCACTCACTTAATCTATCTACATCCCTTTGTACCCTTCTTATGTCCTCTTCATAACTTACTTTCTTACCTATCTTCGTAACATCAGCAAATTATGCAACTATACCTCTCGTCCCTTCATCCAAGTCATTAATATAAACGGTAAAAAGTTGAGGTCACAGCACTGATTCCTGTGGCACAACACTCCTTACATCTTGCCAACCAGAAGATGACACAGTTATGCCCACTCTGCTTTTTTTAGCTAGTCAATATTCTATACATGTCATTAAATTACCCCCTACACCATGGGCAGAATTTTGCCATCGACGGACAGGGGGCGGGACCCGCTCAGCGACGCATAAAATGACGCCCTCATTATTTCTCCCTTTACACTGCATTCTACCATGTGGATACTGTTAGGGGGCCTGTACATCACTCCCACAATTGACTTCTTGCCTTTGTCATTTCTCATCTCTAACCAAACCGCTTCTACATCCTGGTTTCATTAACTTAGATCATCCCTCTCTATTGAGCAAATACCATCATTAATTAACAGAACCACCCCATTACCATTTCCTAGCTTCCTGTGATTCCTAAATGTCATGTACTCTTCAATATTCAGGTCCCAATCTATGTCATCCTGCAGCCATGCTTCTGTGATGACCATCAGATCATGCTTATTTATTGCTATTTGAGCTATCAGTTCCTCTGTTTTCTTTTAAATGTTACGTGAAGTCAGATTCAGAGCCATTAGTTTTGTCCTTTTATTATTTTTATGCCTCTAGCCTTATCTGCTGATTTACTCTGATATTAGTGCTTGAAATCTTCTTGTCATGGTCTGTTTATCATTTCTCATACTAGTATCTTTCTCTCTTGTCTTTTCTCTCCTGATTGATTTATTGCATCTTCCCAAATTTAGCTTAACATCCTTTTTACTTATTTAGTTATGCAGCTCATGAAAACACTTGTTGGAGAACAGTTCAGGTGTAGACCGTCCCAATGGTACAGCCCCCACTTTCACTAGTACTGATGCCAGCACCCATGAATCGGAACTAACGTCTGCCACACCAGTATTTGAGCTATGCATTCCTTTCTCTAATCATATTTGCCCGTTGTCAATTTGCATGTGGCTGAGGTAATAATCCCAAGATTATTATCTTTCAGAAGGTCTCGCAGCATCTGCGGAGAGGAACACAGTTAACGTTTTGAGTCCGTATGACTCTTCAACGGAATTAAGTCAAAATAGAAAAGAGGTGAAATATAAGCTGGTTTAAATGGAGGGGGTGGTGGGACAGGTAGAGCTGGATAGAGGGCCAGTGATAAGTGGAGATAGCCAAAAGATGTCACAGACAGAAGGCCAAAGGGGTGTTGAAGGTCGTGATATTATCTATGAATGAGCTAATTAAGGGTAGCAATCAGGACAAGCAAGGTACAGATAGCCCATGCCATGGGGTGCGGTGGGGTGAAGGGAAGGGATCAAAATAGGCTAAAAGGTAGAGATAAAACAATGGATGGAAATACATTTAAAAATAATGGAAATAGGTGGGAAAAGAAAAATCTATATAAATTATTGGGGAAAAAAAGCGGGGGGGGATTGGAAAGGGAGTGGGGATGGAGGAGAGAGTTCATGATCTAAAATTGTTGAACTCAATATTCAGTCCGGAAGGCTGTAAAGTGCCTAGTTGGAAGATGAGGTGCAGTTCCTCCAGTTTGCGTTGAGCTTCACTGGAACAATGCAGCAGGCCAAGGATGGACATGTGGGCATGAAACCAGGGTGGAGTGTTGAAATGGCAAGCGACAGGGAGGTCTGGGTCATGCTTGCGGACAAACCGAAGGTGTTCTGCAAAGTGGTCACCCAGTCTGCGTTTGGTCTCTCCAATGTAGAGGAAACCACATCGGGAGCAATGAATGCAGTGAACAAAATTGTGGGAAGTGCAAGTGAAATGCTGCTTCATTTGAAAGGAGTGTTTGGGCCCTTGGACGGTGAGGAGAGGGGAAGTAAAGGGGCAGGTGTTGCACCTTCAGCGGTTGCATGCGAAGGTGCCGTGGGAGGGGGTTGAGGTGTAGGGGGTGATGGTGGAGTGGACCAGGGTGTCCCGGCGGGAATGATGCCTGCGGAATGCCACCAGGGGGGGTGAAGGGAAGATGTGTTTGGTGGTGGCATCATGCTGGAGTTGGCCGAAATGGCGGAGGTTGATCCTTTCAATGCAGAGGCTGGCGGGGTGATAAGTGAGGACAAGGGGTCCCTATCATGGTTCTGGGAGGGAGAGGAAGGTGTGAGGGCAGATGCGCAGCAGATGGGCCGGACACGGTTGAGGGCCCTGTCAACCACCATGGTTGGAAAACCTCAGTTAAGGAAGAAGGAAGACATATCAGAGGAACTGTTTTTGAACGTGGCATCATCAGAACAGATGCGATGGAGGCGAAGAAACTGAGAGAATGGGATGGAGCCCTTACAGGAAGCAGGGTGTGAGGAGCTGTAGTCGAGGTAGCTGTGGGAGTCGGTAGGCTTGTAGTGAATATTGGTGGACAGTCTATCACCAGAAATTGAGATCGAGAGGTCAAGGAAGGGAAGGGAAGTGTCAGAGAAGGACCATGTGAAAATGATGGAGGGGTGGAAATTGCAAGCAAAATTAATAAAATTTTCCAGCTCCGTTAACTGTGTTCCTCTCTGCAGATGCTGCCAGACCTGCTGAGTTTTTCCAGGTATTTTTATTTTTGTTTTGGATTTCCAGCATCCGCAGTTTTTTTCTTTAATTACCTTTCAGGTTCAGCTTGCTAATTTGGTGTCTAGCTCCTCATACTGGCTATGCAGTATCTTTTTCACTGTCCTGCCTATGTTGTTGGTACCTACTTGGACCACAATGACTAGATCCTCCCCACTTCACTCCAAGTTCCTCTCCAATGCTTGGCAGATGCCCCGAATTCTGGCACCGGGCAAGCAACGCAGCCCCTTGGATGCTCACTCTTTGCAGAGAAGAGAATCAATCCCCCTCACTATACTGTCCCCTACTAGCACAATATTCCTTATTGTATGCCTCCACTTGAATGGCTTCCTGTACCATGGTGCCATGGCCAGTCAGCTGATCCACCCTGCAGGGCCCACTCTCATCCAAGCAAACTGAAGGTACCTCAAATCTGTTTGACTATGGCAACTGCTGAGGCTCCTGCACTCTTGCCCTCTAGCTGCCCTTATCTGCCTCGCTTGCAGTCACAACATCCACCACGCCACCCCCCCCCCCACCCCCCCCACCCCCACCCCCCCAACCCCCCCTTGTCCCTGGCCACTGACCAAATCAGAAGACCCTATGCCAAGGGCATC
The DNA here is from genome assembly GCF_964194155.1 of Cetorhinus maximus. NCBI lineage: Eukaryota > Metazoa > Chordata > Chondrichthyes > Lamniformes > Cetorhinidae > Cetorhinus > Cetorhinus maximus. The sequence continues at coordinate 166,786,382 of NC_135880.1, forward strand.
AGCAGCTCCTGAGCTCCTGGCACAAATGCCCAGGTAAATTTCCCCTCCCTGATGCATCACAGCTTCTGCAGGTCGGCCTCCAGCTCAAACACTCTTAGCTGAATCTCCTCGAGCCACAACACTTACTGCAGATGTGTTTGCACTGGATCACAATGGCATCTAGGAGCTCCCACATGCTGCAGCCTTGACATAGCACCTGTCTTGCCATCCTTAATATGTTTTAATCGACAACTTAGTTACTTTATTCAATTAATTATTTTCCTTTTTAATATAATTTATTACCCTTACCATCAGTTTGTATACTATTTTAAACCTTAGGAATAGAATAAAGCTTAACATAGAAAAATTGACTAGATAATCCCCAAAAAGCTAGCTTCTACCCCTATAGTGGGAAAAGAACCAATTCCTACAGGATGAAAAGTTAGAAAAAGCAAAGGAGCTCCTCCTTCCCCTCTTTGCCCAAATCGCTCCCTCACCCAACTTGCAGCACTGAGAGGCCTGTATTTATATGCTCTGACATTAGCTCAGCCCCAGGTACAGAAAAAAAAAATCAGTTTAAGCGAGTTGCCTGAATTTAATAACTTTAACTGCTCTCCAGTGGAGACTGTGTATATCCCTGCTTAAGCCAGGATGAAATTCAGAACCTAAACAGGAGACTTAACAAGACCGCAATGTCTTGGAGAACAGCTGCAACACGACGCTAAGACACTAAATCTTGGAGTGATCCTAGATCATAGACTCACCTAACATGGACCAGCTCACCATGGTAGCTTAGAAGCTGAAGAGCACAAATGCTTAACGTGATTTTAAACTTCTCTTCTTTTGTTCAAATCCCTGTATGACTTTGACTCTCCACTTCACTGTCACCTGCCCTAGACCAGCAACTCTCTGAGACCTCTGCACATCCCATAATTTACACCTGCTTCACATTTTTGGAGCACCTTGTGATGTTCTACCAAATTAAATGTGCTATATAAATGCAAGTTAGATGGTGACTATGGAATAGTTTTGCTATGACACAGCAGATGGTAATTGCTGAGCTGCCCCAATCCAGAGGGAAACTTGAAACAACTGTCATAACAAACATTCGATTTGTCTAAATTTCGAGATGCGGGTCTTGAATTCCGTAATAAAATAACCACTCAAGTCTTATAGATTTTTATAAAACTAGATTAAACAGTTATTAATAATAGAAATGATTATAAATACATACATAGATCTGCACATTGCTACTATGATAATTTCTAAATCCCTTAACTCCCAGTTACACTTTTGTTAAGGCTTCAGTAAGACACATAAATTTTAAAGGACCCAGACAAAGAAACATGACACCCTGAACATGTCCAATTGCAAGTGAATTTCCTTAACTTCAGCCCTTTGAAGATAGCAGTTTGAGGCACAGATGCTGAAGGCTTTTTCACATGCTTGTAAGATCTTTAAAATGCCTACGCTTACATACTGCCCTTGTTTCTTCTTTATACATAACTTCCTCTTTGAATTCAAATACCCATTGCTTCACCATCTCTTTGCACTTTATCTCCTTGATAATAAAACCCTCTCATAGCATTACGTTTTACCAGTAATCTTTGGGAAAAATAAACACACTTTTTCTAAACTTCACCAGGCTAGGTGACATATTTCACCATCCCTTTGAGAACATTCTAGCCTGGTTTATTTCAAAATGCTAATGTTCCCTTGACACGCATATTTCTAAGCATCCCTTTGTTTATTTAATTAACATTTCAAACCTAACTTCTCCTCTTAGATCAAAGCTCCAGAATAGATGCCTCTAATTCAATTAAATCTCACACACAGACACACTTAGACACATCCCACTATTAATCTATTTTACAATAAATACCAATAACATTATGAGAATTATTACATCTTCTTGACAGTTTGTGATGAGGATTGAAGGCTTTGGTCCTGTCAATAGTTAATCCGAGGAAATGTTAACCTGTCGAATGCTGTAGTTTGGACAAACAGCTTGGCAAATCATAGGCACTGGAGGAGTTAAGAGTAGTGGTAGTGAGGGAAAACTGGATATTTTCAGCAAACCTGTGAAATTTGACATTTTTGGAATGTGTGATTGAGGGGCAGAATGTAGATGAGAGCTTGGAAGGGACATCCAGGAGTAATGAAGTGAAGTCATTGCAGAAGATGCTATGGCTAGGTGGGCAAGAAATTGAACCAGGTGAGGAGCCAGATCTGGCCCCATGCTACCTGTTAATGTAACCAGCTCCCTCTTTCCTCCCTATCTTCCTCCCTTTCAAATTTTCTAAAGTCTAACCCCTCCTTCCATTCCCAACCATGTCCCTTCAGTCATCACAAAGGATCACCGTATATCCAACCTCTCTTTTCTCGCCAAAGTCTTGCACTATGTTGGTGCCTGCCAAATCCATATTAATCTCCACACATCTTCATGCCTAAACGTCTCCATTTAGTTTATATCACATCTCCTCATTCTTCCACCAAAATGTCTCTGCCTGATTATCCAGTTCATTAAAACACATGGGTCAAAAATTGCACCATGCCAATAACATCTCCATCAACCACTGTATGCTGTTTGTAGGTAAAAAGTAAATTGCCATTAATCTCTGAATCTTGGATCGGTTTCATAAAATGTCATTCAAACACAGTCTGAGATTGTTAATGCTTGTTAGATCCATGACAAGAAACAGGATACCTATAAAACTCAAATTCAACATTAACAGTTTAGAATTTTCCATTGAATGTTGAACCTGAATGCGAACTCCCTTGGATATTTTCCCTGTTATTTTGCAGGATATTTTGAAGAAAACTTGACAGGAAGGTCTGAACCCAAAATCAGAAACATTATCGTAAGTGGAGTAATTGTCCACTCAAGCACAGGACGTGTTCCCTTTGGACAAATTTGTGGAACCTTGTCTCTTACTGAAGCCGACCTACCTATTTATTCTGAAGTTCATCTGCAGCGTCAGATGGACTTATCATGAATGGACATGGTAAAATCCATTCTTGTCTGTAGCCCAGACTACGATTAAAGGAGAGAAGCAGAAAAGCACAAGCTATATTTCCTCTTCTCTGTGCTGGAGAATTGACATCTGCTATGTACAGGAAAGAGGAAAAAAGGATGAAGACTGTAATGTCAGAACTCTACACTAATGGTGCATTTCTGGCATTTTCTGAAGCTTCGCAGTTACTGTAAGTGGGTGTGTCATTAAACAGAGTCTGGAAGCAGGCAAATAAAAATTTTGAATTAAGCTCCCAGATAAATTAAAGTAGCAGCCCAGAGGCCCAGATTTCAGCAGCACTGTATAGGCCCTGAGAGACTGACAATTGTGGTCCCATTTCCTTTCCAGTAGCAGGTACATTGTTCTGGCAGCTGCAGCAAAACTGGCACAGATTTGCATTATTGTTTGTGGTGATTGCACATCAGTTTGATGGAATGGGATCATTTGCTATTGACTGCTGCTCTGGTGCCTTGAAAAATGTTGTGTCAAATTGTCCTACAGATTGTAAGAGATTTTACAAGTATATAAAAAGGAGGAAAGTAGCTAAATTAATCTTTGGTCCCTTAGTGGCAGAGACAGGAGAAATGATCATGGGGAATGAGGGAATGACAGAGACATGAAACAAATATTTGATGTCTGACTTCACAGTAGAAGATACAGATTACATACCAAAAGTAAGGGGTAAGCATTGGACTAATAAGAGTGAGAAATCTTAGGTCATTAATATTAGCAGAATAGAATTATTAGAGAATCAGATGGAAGTAAAATCCGACAAACGCCCAGGACCTGACATCTTAGTGTTTTAAAAGAAGTAGCTGTAGAGATAATGGATATACTCATTTCCATTTTCCAAAGCATGTTAATGAGGGCTGTGGCTGTCCCTGAAATCAGTGTTATCATCTGTCCAGTGTTATAAATAACTAATGGGATATTTTCCTGTCAAATTAACAACATTACACAATGATGGTAAAGTAAAATTGATAAAATTCACCAATAAATTAAACTATCGCATGAAGGTCCTAGTAAAATGTTAACGGCCATTGTTGGAATTTGGTTATATATATATATTTATAGCATCTTTAATGTCATAACATTTCTCAAGATGCTTCACAGGAAGGCGTTATAAAGCCAAGTTCAACACCAAGCCACATAAGGTGACCTGTGGGCAGATGGTGACAATCGGTCAAAGAGGCAGGCTTTAAGGAGCGTCTTAAAGGAAGAAGGAGAGATGGCAATATAAAGAGATTCTGGTCATTTAGCACATTGGTGTGCATAAGTTAGCTGTTGTGTGTTCATCTACATAACAACAGTGACTACACTTCAAAAGTAATTCATTGGCACTTTGGGACTTCCTGAGAATATTGTATTTCAGGGTTCTGTTGAATGAGATGCTTGGAAGATGACTGGGGAGTGGTCAATGTAATACCAATAAGCTGCCATGCAGCTAAATGTTTATATTAGGTGAAATCTTAGAGTCCTCAATATAGCAGGAAATGATCACATCTACAAAAAGGAAAAAACAATTCGAAGGGTTTTTTTGGAGGTGATGCACCTAGAATGCTTTGAAGGAGTAACAGGCCGTTCAATGAGGGAAATACAAGGGCTGTAGTTTTCGTAGACTTGCGAAAAGCATTTGACAAGGTAGCATGAGGAAGATTACTTTGAAAATACTAATGGATATATAATAGGGAAAGAATAGCAAACTAGATTAAACATTGGTTGAGAGAAGAAAGCACAGTGTAGCAGTTTAAGGATGGTTTGTCAGAATCGTTATGACTGGCTAGTGGTGTCCCACAGGGTTCAGCTCTGCAAACGCATCTGTTCACTGTATATAGTAATATTTTGGACACACGTCTCAAGAAAGTGGTGTCAATATTTGGGAATGATACCAGAATAGGAAGTATTTTTAGAAATTGCCCTTGAGAATGTGATCGGGAGCTGCCCTCCTCAATTGCTGCAGTCCATGTGTTGTAGGAACACCCATGGAGCTGTTACAAAGGGAGTTCCAAGATTTTGACCCGGCGACAGTGAAGGAATGGCGCTATGCTTGCAAGTCAGAATGGTATGTGACTTGAAGCGGAAGTTGCAGGCGATGGTGTTCCCGTGCATCTGCTGTCAGTCTAGGTGGTAGAGGTTGTGTATTTGGAAGATTCTGCCTAAGAAAAACAGTACAATCATAAATTAACAATAGTCAATTCTATAGAATACAAAAGTAAGCTGCAAATCGACATTGATAAGATAGAGGAATGGGTTACAAAGTGACAGGTGGGCCTGAGGCACAATTTTGGGCTGGTCTTTTGCCTTCTGTTTCAGACATATGTTGTGGCAACATTACCACCTTCACACGTGAAACCAGGTGTCAAGCAATTGCTGGAAGCGTTTGAATCTATTAAATGATTACAAGATTTCTTGGCCTATATTTCTCCAGGTGGTTCATCATTCATTCCTTCAGGACAATTTCCAGTGCCTTCTTGATAATGGACTTCAGTCTAACTGGACTAAGTGATCTCTTCATTCCATTTGATAGATTTGATGTCATGTTCCCTCTTCTCCAATGCACAGGCACATGCCCCATTTCCCAGAGTCCCCAAAAGGAAACATTATTTGATAATTGTAAGGAATATAAGAATTTATTGAGGATTCAAGTCCCACTCCAGAGATTTGAGCTCATAATATTAAGCTGATAATTCAGTACAGTACTGAGGGAATTCTGCACTCTTGAACAGGTCATCTTTCATGCTAAACCCTCTCTTGCCCACTCAGCTGGTCATAGAAAATCACAATAAAAACAAAACATCCTTCTCAAAGAATTCTCTCTGCTCAAAGTCACCACAGCCCACCATCAATCATCTCGACCTCCCATTAACAAATGATATTTTGGCAAATGCAGAGGCAATGACATAGTGGTATTATTAGTGGACTAGCAATCCAGAGACCTGGGGACCTGTGTTCAAATCCAGCCATGGCAGTTGGTGGAATTTGAATTCAGTAAAAATCTGGAGTTATAAGTCTAATGATGACAATAAAACCATTGTAGATTGTTGTGAAAACCCAAATCTGTCATCCTACATGTGACTCCAGCCACACAGCAATGTGGTTGACTCTTAAATGCTCTCTGAAAGCAAACATGACATCAAATCAGACCTAGGCACTAGAAACAACAATGACCAATTGCAGCCCTGTCAACCCTGCAAAGCCCTCCTTACAAACATTTGGGGATAGTGCCAAAATTGGGAGAGCTTTCTCACAGACTAGTTTAGCAACAGCCTGATATAGTCATCCTCATGGAATCTTCTTCTTCTTATCGTGTCCACGGACAGTCTATACATGGCCCACCAGAACTGGACACATTTTTGCGCCTTGTTGTTGAATTCGGCAAGATCTGCAACAGTGCAGGGTTCCTCTAGTGATAGGCATTGCAGGAGATGTTGCATAGTCTGTGGCTCAGTTCCACATCCACAAGTTGTCGGGCTGGTTGTATATCCCCATTTGCTTAGTGACACCTTTGAATGACCTACACCAGTCCTAAGTCTGCTATAGCACTTCCAGGTTGTCCGGTCGCAATTAGCTCCTGGGGGAAGGCTTTCATCTGGTAGAATTTCCATCGCTGGGGGTTGTTTTGAGAGTGGTGAACCGGTCTTTCCACAAGGCGATGCAGGCTTCGGATGGGGTTGATTGTAATGGAACAACACTGTTCATGAAGCTCTTCCTTGACTTAGGCAGCTGGGTGTAGGAGTATGACCATGTAGAGGGTGCCTCTCATCTGATGTTTGACGGAGTCGCTCTTTCTTGTTGGCTACCGTTCTTATATCAGGAATCATTCCTTAATGTTCCAGACATCACCATCTCTGGGTATGTCCTGTCCTGGCCCAGCCCCAGCAGAGTTGGTGACACAGTGATAGATATACAGTTGGGAGGGAGTTGCCTTGGGAGTCCTCAACATCGACTCTGGACCCGGACCCCATGAAGTCTCATGGCATCAGGTCAAACATAGGCAAGGATTAAAACGAAGTGCGCTCCCTCAGCTGATGAATCCTCCATGTTGAACATCATTTGGAGAAAGCATTGAGGTTGGGGAGGATGCAGGATGTACTCTGGCTGGAGGACTTCAATGTCCATCAACAAGAGTGGCTCGGTAGCATCACTACTGGCTAAGTCCTAACTGACATAGTTGCTAGAATGGGTCTGCGGCAGGTGGTGAGGGAACAAACAAGAGGGAAAAGCACACTTGACCTCATCCTGACCAATCTGCCTGCCGCAGATGCGTCTGTCCATGAAAATATTGGTAGGAGTGTCCACCACACAGTCATTGTATCCTCACATTGAGGGTACCCTCCATAGTGTTGTGCAACACCACCACCATGCAAAATGGGATGGATGTTGAACAGAACTAGCAACTCAAGGCTGGGCATCCATGAGGCACTGTGGGACAGCAGCAGATTTGTACTCAAACACAACCTGTAATCTCATGACCCAGCATATCCACCACTCTACCATTAACATAAAGCCAGGGGATCAACCCTGGCTCAATGAAGAGTGCAGGAGGACATGCCAGGAGTAGCGCCAGGCATACCTAAAAATAATGATTTGTTAACCTGGTAAAGTTATAACACAGGACTACTTGTATGCCAAACAGCATAAGCGGCAAGTGATAGACAGAGCTAAGTGTTCCTACAACCAATGAATCAGATCTAAACTCTGCAGTCCTGTCACATTCAGTTGAGAATGGTGATGGACAATTAAACTCATTGGAGGAGGAGGCTCCACAAATATCCCCATCCCCCATGATGGAGGAGGCCAGCACATAAATGCAAAAGATAAGGCTGAAGAATTCGCAACAATCTTCAGCCAGGAGTGCTGAGTGGATGATCTATCTCGGCCTCCTCCGGAGGTCCCCAGCATCACTGATGCCTGTCTTCAGCCAATTCGATTCACTCCACATGATATCAAGAAACGGCTGAAGGCACTGGATACTACAAAGGCTGTTGCCCTGACAATATTCCAGCAATAGTACTGAAGGCTTGTTCTTCAGAACTTGCCGTGCCCCTAGCCAAGCTGTTCCAGTACAGCTACAATGCTGGCATCTACCTAGCTATGCGGAAAATTGGCCAGGCATGTTCTGTACGCAAAAAGCAGGACAAATCCAATCCGGCCAATTAATGCCCCATCAGGCAACTCACGATCGTCAGTAAAGGAATGGAAGGGGTCAACAACAGTGCTTTCAATCGGCACCTACTTCGCAATAACCTGCTCACTGACGCCCAGTTTGGGCTCCACCAGGGCCACTCAGCTCCTGACATTATTACAGCCTTGGTTCAACCATGGACAAAAGAGCTGACCACCCGAGTTGAGGTGAGGGTGACTACCCTTGATATCAAGGCCACATTTGACCTAGTGTGGCATTAAGGAGCTTTAGAAAAACTAGAGTCAATGGGAATCAGGGGAAAACTCTCCACTGGTTGAAGTCATACCTAGCACAAAGGAACATGGTTGTGGTTGTTGGAGGTAAGTCATTTCAGCTCCGGGACATCACTGCAGGAATTCCTCAGGGTAGGCCCAACCATCTTTAGCTGCTTCATCAGTGACCTTCCTTCCATCATAAGGTCAGAAATGGGGATGTTCGCACAATGTTCAGCACCATTTGCAGCTCCTTAGATGCTGAAGCAGTCCATGTCCAAATGCACCCAAGACCTGGACAATATCCAGGCTTGGGCTGACAAGTGGCAAGTAACATTTGCGCCACACAAGTGTCAAGCAATGGCCATCTCCAACAAGAGAGAATCCAACCATTGCCCCTTGATGTTCAATGGCATTACCATCACTGTATCCCCCCACTATCAACATCCTGGGGGATACCATTGACCAGAAACTAAACTGAACTAGCCATATAAGTAATGTGGCTGCAAGAGCAGGTCAGAGGCTAGGAATCATGCAATGAGTAACTCGGCTCCTGACTCCCCAAAGCCTGTCCACCATCAACAAGGCACAAGTCAAGAGTGTGAAGGAATGCTCTCTATTTGCTTGGATGAGTGCAGCTCCCACAATACTGAAGAAGCTGGATACTGTCCAGGACAATGCAATCCGCTTGATTGGCATCACTTCCACAAACATTCACTCCCTCCACCACCGACGCACAATAGCAGCAGTGTGAACCATCTACAAGATGCACTGCAGGAATTCAACAAGGCTCCTTAGGCAGCACCTTCCAAAACCACGACCACTACCATCTAGAAGGACAAGGGCAGCGGATAGATGGGAACACCACCACCTGCAAGTTCCCCTCCAAGTCAGTCACCATCTTGACTTGGAACTATAACGATATTCCTTTACTGTCGCTGGATCAAAATCCTAGAACGCCCTTCCTCAAAGCACTGTGGGCAGTCCTACACCACGTGGACTGCAGTGGTTCAAGAAGGCAGCTCACCACCACCTTCTCAAGAATAACTAGGGATGGGCAATAAATGCTGGCCCTGCCAGTGAAGCCCACATCCCGTGAAAGAATTTTAAAAAATCACCACTACACCCCTGGTAAATAATTGTCATGAACCCCCACTGCAGATTGGCAGTATACCCTACCACCGACAAATCATTGTCAGCCACCGCCAGCAATTGAGACTATCTCCTCATCAACGTCATCTCCATTACAATCCAATACCAGTCACAACTAAATCCCCAATTTCCCACTGATTGATGCCATGACTTCCAAAACCAGTAAATCCCCTTTGCCTGTTACCCTCTATTCCTCACTTACTGGAGGGCTGCTGTAATGCCAGAGTGCCTGATCTTCAGTCACGACTACCCAGCAAGCCTCCTGTTGCCCTTGGTAGCTCATCACTTGAATGTAAATGAGGCCTAATGCCCAAGATTGGGGGAACCACAGGCCTCACTACTTAGATGCAGGAATTGTGCCCTGTGTCAATGACACCCAAATATAGGTTGGGTGGGGGAGGGGGAAGGGAGGCTGGTATTTAAATACAGTAGTTAGTTTTATACTTTCCATTCAATTCCTTATGTGAACTATACATATGAGAAACAGCTGCAGAAGAAAAGTTTGGATACTTACTGACAATTCAAGTGAGCTGTAGTTTTATCTTGGCTCCTCAGGAGGCAAAGTGCTTTCTTCGTGACTGCTGCTTGAATGTTCTTCTTATGATCAGTTTGCAACTAAATTTTTTTGAAAAATATCTCTGCATGCCATAGTCTTTTTATTTGTTCATGGGATGTAGCCATTGCTGGCTAGGCCAGCAATTGTTACCGATCCCCAGCTGCCCTTGAGACAATGATGGTGAACCACCTTCTTGAAGGATAGCAGGCCATGTGGTGTACCTACAGTACTGTTAGAGAAGGAGTTCCAGGAGTTTGGGCCCATGACATTGGGGTAATGATAATATAGTTTCAAGTCAGGATGGTATGTGGCTCGGGGGAGAACTTGCAGGTGGTAGTGATGGCAGATTTCAGCGGTGCTGTTGAAGGAGCCTTGGTGAGTTTCTGCTGTGCATCTTGCTAATGGCACACACTGCTGCCACTGTGCGCCAGTACTGGGGGGAGTGAATGTTGAAGGTGATGGACGGGGTGCCAATCAAAAGGGTTGCTTTTTCCTGGATGGAGTTAAGCATCTTGAGCATTGTTGGTGCTGCACTCATGCAGGCAAATGGAGAGCGTCCCATCACACTGCTGACTTGTGCTTTGTTCAAGCTTTGAGTAGTCATGAGGTCTGTTATTTGCCACCAAATTCCCAGCCTCTGACCTACTCTTGCAGCAACAATATTTATATGGCTGCTCTATTTAAGCCTCTGATCAATGAAAACCCCCAGGATGTTGCTGGTGGGGATTCAGCAATGGTAATGCCGCTGAATGTAATGGAGAAGTGGTTAGATTTTCTCTTCTTGGAAATGGACATTTTCTGGCACTTTGTATGACATGAATGTCAATTGACACTTATCAGCCCAAGCCAAAATGGTGTCCAAGCTTGCATGTGGACCCAGACTGCTTCAGTATCTGAGGAGTTATGAATAAACCTGAAAATTGCGTAGTCATCAGCGTGCGTCCACCTTTCTGACCTTATGTTTGGGGGAATCTCTTTGATGAAGCTGCAGAAGATAATTAGGCCTTGGACATGGTTCGAAAGAACACCTGCAGTGATGCCCTGGGTTGAAATAATTGGTTTCTATAACTATCTTGCCTTATGTTAGGTATGGCTGGGTTTGATTTTTCCTGCTTTTTTTGTGCACAAGACATTGCTGGGCAATTTTCCACATTGTTGGTCCGATACCAGTTTTGTAGCTGTATTGGAACGCTTGGCTAGCAGCGCAGCTAGTTCTGGAACACAAGTCTTCAGCACTATGTGCAGGATGTTGTCATGATCCATACCCCTTGCTGTATCCAGTACATTCAGCCAATTGTTGATATCACATGGAGTGAATCAAATTGGCTGAAGACTGGCAGCTGTGATGGTGGAGAGCTCTGGAGCAGTTGAGGTGGATCATCCACCCTGCGCTTCTGGCTGAAGATGGTGGAAAGCCCTTCAGCCTTGTCATTTGCCCTGCTGAGTGGGGTTCCACCATCATCAAGGAGGAAATGTTCCAGTAGCCTCCCCTCTCATTACTTATCCACAACCATTCAGATGTAGATGTGGCAGCACTGCAGTGCTTTGATCGATGCATTGGTTATGAGTTCACTTAGCTCTCTCTAGCACATGCTGTTTCCACTGCTTAACATGCATGCAGTTGTCTTATAAATTCACCAGGTTGGCACCTCAGTTTTAGTTATGCCTCCTGCTGCTCCCGGCATGTCCTCATTTCAGGAGCCCCCAATCATGCAGCATAATAGCAAGTTTATCCACTATTCATCTATAAATGAGCTGTTAGATATTAATTACAAACTCCTGCTGGTTAAACTAAACATTAACCAAAGAAATTGTTATGGTTATGTTTGATTAGGACAGTACAGAATTGAGGTGTGGGAGGAATGTCTAACTTTTTAGAAAAAGGTACAGAAGTTAATGAACGATAATGATAAGTCACAGTAATGGAGCAAAACTACCTGAAAAGAGAGAAAGAACAGAAGGATGTAAAAGTCAGGGGCAGGGACTTGTGCTCCAGAATTCCCCCCCACCACCACCATCTCACTATCCAAGCCGTTCCAGTACAGCTACAACACTGGCAACTATCCAGCAATGTGGAAAATTGCCCAGGCATGTCCTGTACACAAAAGACAATTGCCATCCCATCAGTCTACTCATGATCATCAGTCAGGAGATGGAAGGGGTTATCAACACTGCTATCAAACTGCACTTTCTTAGCAATAACCTGTTCACTGACACTCTATTTGGGTTCTGCCAGGGTCACTCAGCTCCTGACCTCATGACAGCCTTGATTCAAACATGGACAAAAGAGTTGAACTACAGAGGTAAGGTGAGAGTGAAGGCCCTTGACATCAAGGCAGCATTTGGCACCAAGGAGCCCTAGCAAAACTGGCATTAATAGGAATCAGGGACAAAATTCTCTGTTGGTTGGAATCACGCCTAGCACAAAGGAATATGGTTGTGGTTGTTGGAGGTCAATCATCTCACTTCCTAAACATCACTGCAGGAGTTTCTCAGGGTACCACCAAGATTCTCTCTTGGTGGAGAAGGTCTTTGCCTGGCACTTGTTTGGCGTGAATGTTATTGACTTTTTAGTGATTTAAATTTCACTTTATTGGACCTCTTCATTCTCATGGCCTCTAATTTGATGCATGTGCTATTAACCCTGGACAATAGCCTTTAAGTCAATGGTATTATCAGTCTTTATGTTGGAAATGGTGCAAATGTGATGCTTGGCTGGTTGACTGTTGGAATGAACTGTCTTTTGCATCAGGGACAGGGAATGGTGACCATGAAACTATTTGTTATGGAAGAGTAATAGATTTCATAATATTATTTTGGTTTAATGTCAAGTAGGTTTATGGGTATGAGTGTGTATGATTCTGTCTGTGTGATTTAATTACATTTGGAGTCAGGTAGACTGCAAGCTTGAAATTATCAAAAGGAGCTAGGTGTAGAAATGTACTTGAAATGCAAATGGCGAAACATGGATGCTGGGTTAGCATGTAAGGTGTGACGGGAATTTGCATTTTTAGATAAGCGAATGGATTGTTTGGATTTCAAAGGGATGTTAGTCTGTTTACAAATGTCCAGATAAGCAAGGCTAAGGAGTGTGTTGATTATTCCTACGGGTTACTGACAATATTGACAACATGAAAGTTTTTATCTTAAGGGGAAGGTACAGTTCCAAAGGCATATGTGACAATGGAATTTGCATATTAAATTCAGAAAGGTCATGACAACATGTATGAGAAAAATTTAACAACATGGTATTCCGGAATCCAGAAGAAAAGACTCCTGAAGGGATCGTTCACATGGCAACTCTTGTTGGCATGTGTAGAAGTGACTTGCCTCAAAAATCTCCAGTAGACAGATAGCTTAATTTCAAGAATCAGAGATTTCCAAAACATTAAGAGCAATTTGAACCAAGATAAGACGGTCATCCATGACTATTGTAAAGTAGAGAATTAAGGTCAGTGAATCAAAGGCCGTATCAGCATGCTTCCACCTTGATCATGAGGACACTGAACAAGAACTCAATATAGTTCTGCTGGTGGGGCCCGCCCGCCCATCAAGAGCAAAATTCTGCCCATTGAGTTCTTGTTCACTGACAGCAATGTGGTTGACTTATAACTGCCCTTCTGAAATGGCCTACCACACTACGACGGTAAGTTCACAAAAGGAATAAAACCTGATAGACCACATAGCATCAACATAAGCATCGGAAACAACAATGGCACACTCAGCCCTGTCAACCCTGAAATGTCCTCCTTACTAACATAAGGAGGGTACTTGTAGCCTTACGATTCACCAACTCCAAACCAATCAAGGAATTTCAAATATCCTGCAAAGAGCACCCAATTCTGTTATGACTTTGCAGATGACCTGTGCCAGGCGGACCAAATCTACAAGGGAAACTTATAAATGCTACCACAACGGTTTTGCAATTAGCATTTATTACAAGAAGATGTGTGCACTGAATTCCGAAGTAATGAGCCCAATAAGACTTTAGAGATTTAAAAATTAAACTAAAATGTTTATTAACAAAATATAAGATTTCAAGCACATACACAAGACTACAATTGCTTAATACCATGAGAACTCCTAACATCCCTAAATAATCTGATTCCCAGTTACATACACCCTGTAATGTCACAGTCTAAAATAGATTTTAGATTTTAAAAAACCCAGAAATTTAACACCGCACCCACTTGACAGTGGAATTCCAAATGGCTTTCTCCAACTTTCATCACTGAACACAGCAGGCTTAAGCACAAATGGCTGGAGGATTCTTCAAGGCTGTTTCACATACTCCTGTAGATCTCTCTTGGCCCCCAAAATTGATTTCATTCTCCTTTATGTATGTTTCTCTCTTTTTAATATGTAAATTCTATTGTTCCATATGCCTTTGGAACTGTACCTTTCCCATAATATAACAACTTTCATGTTGTCAATATTGTCAGTAACCTTTGGGAATAATAAACACACTCCTTAGCCTTGCTTATCTGGCCACTTATAAAGAGACTAACATCCCTTTGAAATCCAAACAATCCCTTCACTTATCTAAAAATGCAAATTCCCGTCACACCTTACATGCTAAGACAGCATCCATGATTAGCCATTTGCATTTCAAGTACATTTCTACACCTAGCTTCTTTTGATAGTTTCAAGCTTGCAGTTTACCTGACTCCAAATGTAATTAAATCACACAGACAGAATCATACACACTCATACCCATAAACTTACTTGACAATAAACCGGAATAATATTATGAAATTTATTATACTTCCATAACAAATAGTTTCATGCTCACCATTCCCTGCCCCCGATTTAAAAGGCAATTCATTCCAAAAGTCAACCAGCCAAGCATCATGTTCGCACCATTTCCAACATAAGGACTGATAATACCATTGACTTAAAGGCTATTGTCCAGGGTTAATAGGACATGCATCAAATTAAAGGCCATGAGAATGAAGACCTCAAATGAAGTGAAATTAAAATAAGCTTCAAGTCAACAACATTGGTATAAACATCCATGGATATCCACTTGCGCAATTATTCAGTCATTCTAACTCATTTCCTAACACTCCAAATTGATGCAGGCTGCTCATTCCCAGTGGTCTGACACATTTCTTCAGGGGTTTGGAGACCATGAGGACCCCAACAAAGACATTCCACCTGGACCTGCATGTGTGTAGGGGGGTGACTCAGCCATTGGAGCAAAAGCTGTCCTGTGGGGCTTAGTCTGTGGTCTAGGGGGCAAGGGATGAGAATTAGGGGCACCTTGAGAAAAGCCCCAGTGCCATGTGCCCTTTCTCCATCTTCTGTCTCATGGCCCACCTGCATTTCCCTGATAAACAGGAACTGGAGGACATTTTTCTCTCTGTTAGTGAGGCACTGAACTATAATGGGGAGGCTTTCCTCCATCTTATGTAAACTGGCAGTCAGAAGTTTCAGGCCATTGGTCTGGGCAAGCATGCACTCAGTTACCTGCTGCAACAGATTCTCCATGCAGGTAGCCACTCTTTCCACAGAAGTGAACATCAATGCAAATGCCTGAGACATCATGGCATTTATGCTAGAAATGGAGTCCTCCAATCTCTCCCTAAGGACACACTGCTGGGCACACTGCTTGCTACCCCCAGAAGAAATATCAGTTCCAAAAATGCCTTAACAAGCTGAGGATCGATCTTTAGTGGAAGTGGGTCCTGCCCTTGAGAGCTGCTGGCCAATCAGATTAGCCGGCAGCTCTTGCAGTGCCAGCAACGCCAGAAGAGATTGGTAGTTGCTACTGGGACTGCATGGAGTCCCTTGAAAAAGTATTATGGTCAGCAGAGAAGATGAGTCTGGGATTCATTGGGTGGGAAGGGACTGGGCACTATAGGGAGAGAGGTGAGGGGATTGTCAGGGGAGCTAGGCAGAGAGTCAGAAAGCCGGGTATGATCAAAGGGAGTGCCTCTGATGTGCACAAGGCTGTCCCTGAAGAAGGTCCCCTCCGCTTCCTTCCCATTCTTTCACTAGCATTGCTGAAAAAGCAGCCTTCTCACTTTTGCCCACCTCCCAATGCCCAGCATATTACGACAGTAGATGTGGATTGATGCCCTTAATTGCCACTTAATTGGCAGTTAAGGACCTCTGTAGGCCTAAAGGCAGACAGCCTAGTGGGTGACTTGCCCACCCCCCACAGATTATGGGGCTGGCGGGCTACCCAGCTAAAATAATTTACATTCCACCAAAAACACTCATGGTGAGGGAGCAGTATAATTCCCCCCACTGTCTCTGAAAACACTGACAGAAGCACACACATTTTCCACTGCTGCTCCCCAAGTTCCCTTTTCAAGGGTGACCCCAAGGCTCAGCATCTACATCCAGCTGAGCAGAGTTTTGTGTATCCCACACCTTTTGACTGGGTCTCTCCTTTGCTGTTTCTGTCTTCAGCCCCTGCTCCTGCTCACATGTGTTGTGACAATCTACCCATGTCCACTGCAGTACCCCCACCCCCCCCACCACCCCCAAGGTTTGTGTATCCATGCTGTTGGAGGGTGCGTATGAGTCATGTGATGGTGCATCCTCAGAATGCTTGGCCTCGTCTGAGGACTCTTCAGTCTGGCCCCTCATGAGTCCCTCCTTTCCCCATGAAGAACATCTGGGAGATGAAGACATGTGTTGCTGCTGACATTGAGAAAAGGCACAAACTCAGCATGAGGCATATTATAATATTTCAATTCATGGTGACATCAATTCAACATAAGTGACATTAAGTGCAGAGTTTGATATTTAATGATGTCACCTTGTCCTGTCGGCCACCCCCATCTCTCCACCTCCTACATCTAGTATGTGCCATTTTGCCAATCTCTAAGGCACCCTCCTCCAATGCTGTCAGAGTGGCCAGGGCTGCAAGTTTACCCCTAGCCCTCTGCCTCTCCCTGGAGTCCTGCTCTCTTTTCCCCTGCAGTGAGAGAAAGCAGAGAGTTATGTGTGTGAGAAATGGAATGTGTGGAGAAAATGGAATGAGAGCATTTGTGAAGGGTGACTGTGAGGTCTGGGTGTGAGATGGCACAAAGATGAGGGTGAGGGTGAGGGTGAGTGTTTGCTATTCAGATGCAGAGAGGAATGAGTGGAGCTGCAGGATGTGATGGTCTGAGCAGTGTTGTGCTGGAGCATTCTAGGTAAGTCAGAGTGTGGGTCTTGGCACCTGATCGAGTTATGCCAATCACCTTTCCTGCCTTCCTAAGATCCTTGAAGTGCTTTGGGATCCTGTCTCCAGGTTCTAAGGATGACACTCCTGCTGCTTACTTCTAAGGTCACTTCCATCCAAGCCTGTATTGTTTGGGGGATGCCCTCTGCTTCCTGACTTTGGGAAATATCACCTCGCTTCAGTCCCTCAGAGCACACAGCAGGACCTCCAGAATGATAGACCAAGGGGGCAGCTTTTACAGGTCTCCATTCCTGTGGTTGCTGAACCCTCAGGAATCAATGTACAGTTCAGCCATTCTAACCTGTGCCTGTGTCCTTATAACTAGAAATCCTTCCTTTCACCGACTCTGCGTGTCATCCTGCCATCCCCTCTGATTGACCAGGAGACCTTGAAACAGGATACTAATTCCATGGGGAATCCCTTTAAATTTTCAGGAAGGTGGGCAGACAGTGAAATCAGCTGTCCGCCCGCCGACCTGTCAATTGCCAATTGAGGCCATTGACAGGCTAATTAAGATTGTTAAAGACCTGCCCGTCCAACTTTAAGGCTGGCAGGCAGGCCAGGAGCCGCAGCAGGCTTCTGATAATACATGAAACCCCATCCATTGGCAGGATGAGGTTTCATGTTCCTTTTTTAAAAATTTAATAAATGTAATGTTATATTTATTAACATGTCTCATCTCGTGTGACATTGTCACTTGAGGGGGACATGTTAATAATATTTTTATTTTTCTATTTTTA
This sequence comes from Cetorhinus maximus, assembly GCF_964194155.1. Lineage (NCBI taxonomy): Eukaryota > Metazoa > Chordata > Chondrichthyes > Lamniformes > Cetorhinidae > Cetorhinus > Cetorhinus maximus. The sequence continues at coordinate 166,804,397 of NC_135880.1, forward strand.
AAGTTTTATAGACTGTCACTAATCTCACTGAGACAGCACTTAGTCTCAGGGAGCAGTGGGCTCTTTGACAGATGGGGTTTCCCTCACCTCCCTACACAGGAAGCACATAGCGCTTCCTGTCGGGCAGGCTGCTGGGTGGGCCTTAATTGGCCCGCCCACTCAAAATGGGGGTGGGCCCCGTTTCGGCGGCAGGGGTCAGCTGTCCGCCCACCACCGAGCCAGTGGGGCCCACCCACCAGCTTAGTTCTGCCCCATAAGTGTAAATCTTGAATTCATTTAACAAAATGGCCAATTGTTCACTTTCGCTATTAGACACAGAATAAAAGAGACTTTAACCAGACTTCTTTCAATAAACTCCGAATGATTGATTTATTATGGAACAAAACTTCTTTTTAAGAAGCAAGTTGCAAAGACTGGTTAACATAAAATTTGCAATCATGAAGTGTAACTATGTACAACAACAGGGAATGAGGGAAAACTCTGCAAGTCTGACAACATCTGAGGAGAGAGAAACACAAAGTTAACATTTTGAGTCCGTATGACCATCCTTCAGAGTTGAAGGGAAGTGGAAATGTGATGAAATTTACATTATTTAATATGGCAGGGGTAGGTGGAGCTGGATAGAAGGCCAATGATAGGTAATGACAAAGGAGGGGTTGACAAAGATGTCATGGACTAAATAACAAAGGGATTGTTAATGGTAGTGGTTAGTACTAAAAAGGTGCTAATAGTGGCATAAAGGTAAGAAAGCAGAATGTGACTATAGCAGAACAAGGGTAGTATTGTGAGAAAGAACAACATGGAACAAGTGACAGATGGCCCTGTAGGGGATGGGGTGGGAGGCGATAGGTGGAGAAAATGGAGGGATTGACAAAAATGTCATGAAATAAAGGACAAAGGGATTGTTAATATTATCTACATACCCTTTAAATCCCAATGCATGCGCGCACACACATACACACACGCACGCACACACACACACACACACGCACAGGACAAAACAAATAGGGTCTGTGCAGAGGTTGGTGTTTAAGGGAAAATACATCTTTTGGCCAGTGGGAAACTATATGAAAAATGATAAAGTTCAAAGGGCTTTGACATTATCTATCTGGTGTTCCTGCATGTGAACACAGATTGCTGGTCACAGCAGTTGCCTGGAAGTTAATCCTTTTTAATTCAGCCATGGGCTGTGGGTGTCACTGGCTAGGCCAGCATTTATTGCCCATCCATAATTACCCTTGAGAAGGAGGTGGTGAGCTGCCTTCTCGAACCACTGCAGTCCATGTGGTGTATGTACACCCACAGTGCGGTCAGGAAGGGAGTTCCAGGGTTTTGAATCACTGACAGTTAAGGAACAGCAATATATTTCCAAGTCAGAATATTGAGTGGCTTGGGGTGGAGCTTCCAGGTGGTGATGTTTCCTATTTGCCTGCTCCCCTTGTCCTTCTAGATGGTAACAGTCATGGGTTTGGAAGGTGCTGTCTAAGGAGCTTTGGTGAGTTGCTGCAGTGCACCTTGTAGATGGTACACACTGCTTCCACTGTGATTGGGCGGTGGAGGGAGTGAATGTTTGTCAATGGGGTGCCAATAAAGTGGGCTGCTTTGTCCTGGATGGTGTCAAATTTCTTGAGTGTTGTTGGAGCTGTATTCATCCAGGTAAGTGGACAGCATTCTATCATACTCCTGACTTGTGCCACCGAAGCACAGTGGCAGCAGTGTGTACCATCTACAAGATGAGCTGCTGGAACTCACCAAGATTCTCTCTTGGTGGAGGTGGTCTTTGCCTGGCACTTGTGTGACGTGAATGTTACTTGCCATTTGTTAGACAAAGCTGGCTGTTGTCCAGGTCTTGCTGCATTTGGGCATGGACTTCTTCAGCATTTGAGAAGTCACGAATGGTGCTGAACAGTATGCGATTATCAGTGAACATCTCCACTTCTGACCTTATGATGGAAGACAGGTCATTGATGAAGAAGCTGAATATGGTTGGGTCAAGGACACTACCCTGAGAAACTACTGCAGTGATGTCTAGGATGTGAGATGATTGACCTCGTACAACCACAACCATATTCCTTTGTGCTAGGTGTGATTCCAACAAACAGAGAATTTTGTCCCTGATTCCCATTAATGCCAGTTTTGCTAGGGCTCCTTGGTGCCAAATGCTGCCTTGATGTCAAGGGCCTTCACTCTCACCTTACCTCTGTAGTTCAACTCATTAGTCCATGTTTGAACCAAGGCTGTCATGAGGTCAGGAGCTGAGTGACCCTGGCAGAACCCAAATAGAGTGTCAGTGAACAGGTTATTGCTAAGAAAGAGCAGTTTGATTGCAGTGTTGATAACCCCTTCGATCTCCTGACTGGTGATCATGAGTAGACTGATGGGGTGCAATTGTTTTTTGTGTACAGGACATGCCTGGGCAATTTTCCACATTGCTGGATAGATGCCAGTGTTGTAGCTGTACTGGAACGGCTTGGATAGCGGGATGTTGTTGGGCAGGGGGGGTGGGGGGGGGGGGGGGAGTTCGGGAGCACAAGTCCCTGCCCCTGACTTTTACATCCTTCTGTTCTTTCTCTCTTTTCGGATAGTTTTGCTCCATTGCTGTGACTTATCATTGTCGTTCATTAACTTCTGTACTTTTTTCTAAAAAGTTAGACATTCCTCCCACACCTCAATTCTGTACTGTCCTAATCAAACATAACCATAACAATTTCTTTGATTAATGTTTAGTTTAACCAGCAGGAGTTTGTAATTAATATCTAACAGCTCATTTATAGATGAATAATGGGTAAACTTGCTATTATGCTGCATGATTGGGGGCTCCTGAAATGAGGACATGCCAGGAGCAGCAGTTGGCATAACTAAAACTGAGGTGCCAACCAGCTGAAGCTATAAGACAGGACTGCACGTATGTTAAGCAGTGGAAACAGCATGTGATAGAGAGAGCTAAGTGAACTCACAACCAATGCATCGATCAAAGCACTGCAGTGCTGCCACATCCACCTCTGAATGGTTGTGGATAAGTAATGAAAGTGAAGGCTACTGGAACATTCCCTCCTTGATGATGGTGGAACACCCACATCAGGGCAAATGACAAGGCTGAAAGGCTTTCAACCATTTTTAGCCAGAAGTGCAGGGTGGATGATCCACCTCAACTGCTCCAGAGCTCTCCACCATCACAGCTGCCATTCTTCAGCCAATTCGATTCATTCCACGTGATATCAAAAATTGGCTGAATGCACTGGATACAGCAAGGGGTATGGATCATGACAACATCCTGCACATATTGCTGAAGACTTGTGTTCCATAACTAGCTGCACTGCTAGGCAAGTGTTCCAATACAGCTACAAAACTGGTATCGGACCAACAATGTGGGAAATTGTCCAGCAATGTCTTGTGCACAAAAAAACAGGAAAAATCAAACCCGGCCATACCTAACATAAGGCAAGATGGTTATGGAGGCCAATTATTTCAAACCAGGACATCACTGCAGGAGTTCTTTAGAGCCATGTCCTAGGCCCAATTATCTTCTGCAGCTTCATCAAAGAGATTCCCCCAAACATAAGGCCAGAAATGTGCATGCACGCTGGGGATTACACAATGTTCAGGTTTATTCATAACTCCTCAGATACTGAAGCAGTCTGGGTCCACATGCAAGCTTGGACACCATTTTGGCTTGGGCTGATAAGTGTCAATTGACATTCATGTCATACAAAGTGCCAGAAAATGTCCATTTCCAAGAAGAGAAAATCTAATCACTTCTCCATTACATTCAGCGGCATTACCATTGCTGAATCCCCACCAGCAACATCCTGGGGGTTTTCATTGATCAGAGGCTTAAATAGAGCAGCCATATAAATACTGTTGCTGCAAGAGTAGATCAGAGGCTGGGAATTTGGTGGCAAATAACCCACCACACGTCTACTCAAAGCTTGTACAAAGCACTAGTCAGCAGTGTGATGGGACGCTATCCATTTGCCTGCATGAGTGCAGCACCAACAATGCTCAAGATGCTTAACTCCATCCAGGAAAAAGCACCCCGTCCATCACCTTCAACATTCACTCCCCCCAGTACTGGCGCACAGTGGCAGCAGTGTGTGCCATCTACCGGATGCACTGCTGAAACTCACCAAGGCTTCTTCAACAGCACCGCTGAAATCTGCCATCTCTACCACCTGCAAGTTCTCCCCCGAGCCACATACCATCCTGGCTTGAAACTATATTATCAATACCCCAATGTCATGGGCCCAAACTACTGGAATTCCTTCTCTAACAGTACACCACATGGCCTGCTACCCTTCAAGAAGGTGGTTCACCATCATCTTCTCAAGGGCAGCTGGGGATCGGTAACAAATGCTGGCCTAGCCAGCAATGCCTACATCCCATGAACAAATAAAAAGACAATGGCATGCAGAGATATTTTTCAAAAAATTTTAGTTGCAAACTGATCACAAGAAGAACATTCAAGCAGCAGTCACAAAGACAGCATTTTGCCTCCTGAGGAGCCAAGATAAAACTACAGCTCACTTCAATTGTCAGTAAGTATCCAAACTTTTATTTTGCAGCTGTTTCTCACATGTATAGTTCACATAAGGAATTGAATGGAAAGTATAAAATTAACTGCTGTATTTCGATACCATCCCCTTCCCCCTCCCCCACCCAACCTATATTTGGGTGTCAGAGATGGAGGGCACAATTCCTGCACCTAAATAGATAAATAAAGGAATACTCCCTACTTGCTTGGATGAGTGCAGCTCCTACAATGCTGAAGTAGCTTGTCACTGTCCAGGACAAAGCAGTCCGCTTGATTGGCATCACATCCACATTCACTCCCTCCACCACTGACGCACAGTAGTAGCAGTGTGTACCATCTACAAGATGCACTGAATGAATTCACCAAGGCCCCTTACATTTACATTCAAGTGATGAGCTGCCTTCTTGAACCGCTGCAGTCCATGTGGTGTAGGTACGCCCACAGTGCTGTTAGGAAGGGAGTTCCAGGATTTTGATCCAGCGACAGTGAATGAACAGTGCTTTCGTTCCAAGTCAGGATGGTGAGTGACTTGGAGTCAGTGTGTGCCTGTGGTTCCCCCAATATTGGGCATTAGGCCTCATTTATATTCAAGTGATGAGCTACCAAGGGCAACAGGAGGCTTGCTGGGTAGCCATGACTGAAGATCAGGCACTCTGGCATTACAGCAGCCCTCTGTTAAGTGAGGAATAGAGAATAACAGACAAAGGGGATTTACTGGTTTGGGAAGTCATGGCATTAATCAGTGGGCAATTGGGGGTTTAGTGGTAACTGGTATTGGGTTGTAATGGAGGCAATTGTGGTGAGGAGATAGTCTCAATTGCTGGTGGTGGCTGACAATGATTTGTCGGTGGTAGGGTATACTGCCAATCTGCAGTGGAGGTAGTGCCAATTGTTTGCTGGGGTGTAGTGGTGATTTTTAAAAATTCTTTCATGGGATGTGAGCTTCGCTGGCTGGGCCAGCATTTATTGCCCATCCCTAGTTGCCCTTCAGAAGGTGGTGGTGAGCTGCCTTCTTGAACCATTGCAGTCTATTTGGTTTATGTACGCCCACTGTACTGTTAGGAAGGGAGTTCCAGGATTTTGATCCAGCGACAGTGAAGGAAAAGTGCAAGTTCCCTTCCAAGTCAAGGTGGTGAGTGACTTTGGAAGGGAACTTGCAGGTGGTGGTGTTCCCATCTATCTGCTGCCCTTGTCCTTCTAGTTGGTAGTGGTCATGGTCGTGGGTTTGGAAGGTGCTGCCTAAGGAGCCTTGGTGAATTCCTTTAGTGCATTTTGTAGATGGTACACACTGCTGCTACTGTGCGCCGGTGGTGAAGGGAGTGAATGTTTGTATATGTGGTGCCAATCAAGCGGACTGCTTTGTCCTGGACAGTGACCAGCTAATTCAGTATTGTAGGAGCTGAACTCTTCCAAGCAAGTAAGAAGTATTCCTTTACACCACTGACTTGTGCCTTGTAGATGGTGAACAGGCTTTGGGGAGACAGGAGGTGAGTTACTCGTTGCATGATTCCTAGCCTCTGACCTGTTCTTGCAGCCACAGTATTTATATGGCTAGTCCAGTTCAGTTTCTGGTCAATGGTAACCCCCAGGATGTTGATAGTGGGGTGATACAGTGATGGTAATGCCATTGAACATCAGGGGAAATGGTTGGACTCTCTCTTGTTGGAGATGGTCATTGTTTGACACTTGTGTGGCACAAATGTTACTTACCACTTGTCAGCCCAACCCTGGATATTGTCGAAGTCTTGCTGCATTTGGACATGGACTGCTTCAGTACGGCGCATGATGCTGAACATTGTGCAATCACCAGACAGCAGCCCCACTTCTGACCTTATGATGGAAGGAAAGTCATTTTAGAATCAGCTAAAGATGATTGGGCCTAGGCCACTACCCTGAGGAATTCTTGCAGTGATGTTCTGGAGCTGAGATGACTGACCTCCAACAACCACAACCATATTCCTTTGTGCTTAGTATGACTCAAACCAGCAGAGAGTTTTCCCCCTGATTCCCATTGGCTCCAGTTTTTCTAGGGCTCCTTGATGCCACACTCGGTCAAATGCGGCCTTGATGCCAAGTGCAGTCACTCACACCTCACCTCGGGAGTTCAGATCTTTTGTCCATGTTTGACCCAAGGCTGTAATGGAGCCAGGAACTGAGTGGCCATGGCTTAACCCAAACTGGGTGCCAGTGAACAGGTTATTGCTAAGCAGGTGCCGCTTGATAGCACTGTTGATGACCCCTTCCATTTCTTTTCTGATGATCGAGCGTCGTCTGATGGGGCATTAAATGGCCGGGTTGGATTTGTTCTGCTTTTTGTGTATAGGACATACCTGGGCAATTTTCCACATAGCCGGGTAGATGCCAGCATTGTAGCTGTATTGAAACAGCTTGGCTAGTGGCATGGCAAGTTCTGGAGCACAAGTCTTCAGAACTATTGCCGGAATATTGTCAGGGCAACAGCCTTTGCAGTATCCAATGCCTTCAGCCGTTTCTTGATATCACGTGGAGTGAATTGAATTGGCTGAAGACTGGCATCAGTTATGCAGGGGACCTCCAGAGGTGGCCGAGATGGATCATCCACTCAGCACTTTTGGCTGAAGATTGTTGCGAATTCTTCAGCCTTATCTTTTGCATTAACATGACGGTCTCCTCCATCATGGAGGATGGGGATATTTGTGGAACCTCCTCCTCCAGCGCATTGTTTAACTGTCCACCACCATTCGGAACTGGATGTGGCAGGACTGCAGAGCTTAGATCTGATCAGTTGGTCGTGGGAATGCTTTAGCTCTGTCTATCACTTGCCGCTTATGCTGTTTGGCACACAAGTAGTCCTGTGTTATAGCTTCACCAGGTTGACACCTCATTTTCTTTTAGGTATGCTTGGTGCTGCAACTGGCATGCCCTCCTGCACTCTTCATTGAACCAGGGTTGATCCCCCGGCTTGATGGTAATGGTGGAATGGGGGATATGCCGGGTCATGAGGTTACAGATTGTGTTTAAGCACAAATCTGCTGCTGCTGATGGCCCATAGTGCCTCATGGATGCCCAGTCTTGAGTAGCTAGTTCTGATCGAGATCTATACCATTTAACATGGTGGTAGTGCCACACAACACAATGAGGGTACCCTCAATGTGATGATACAATGACTGTACGATGTTCACTCCTACCGAGTGACTCATGGACTGATGCATCTGTGGCAGGTAGATTGGTCAGGATGAGGTCAAGCGTGTTTTTCCCTCTTATGCGTTCCCTCACCACATGCCGCAGACCCAGTCTAGCAGCTATATGATTTTGGTCTCGACCACCTCAGCCAGTAGTGGTGCTACCAAGCCTCACTTGATGATGGACCCGGAAATCCCCCACCCAGAGTACATTCTGTGCCCTTGCCACCCTCAGTGCAACCTCCAAGTGATGTTCAACATGGAGGAGCACTGATTCATCAGCTGAGGGAGGGCAGTTCGTGGTAATCAGCATGAGGTTTCCTTGCCCATGTTTGACCTGATACCATGAGACTTCATGGGGTCTGGGTCTGGAGTCAATGTTGAGGACTCCCAAGGCAACTCCCTCCCAACTGTATACCACTGTGTCGCCACATCTGCTGGGCCAGTCCTGCTGGTGGGACAGGACATACCCAGAGATGGTGATGGTGGTGTCTGAGACATTATCTGTAATGTATGATTCCCTGAGGATGACTATGTCAGGCTGTTGCTTGACTGGTCTGTGAGACAGCTCTCCCAATTTTGGCACTAGCCCCCAGATATTAGTAAGGAGGACTTTGCGAGGTCAACAGAGCTGCGATTGGCCATTGTTATTTCAGGTGCCGAGGTCTGATTTGATGTCATGTTTGCTTTCACAGGGCATTTAAGAGTCAACCACATTGCTGTGGGTCTGGAGTCACATGTAAGCCAGACAAAGTAAGGATGAAAGAATTGGGATTTTACAACAATTGACAATAGTTTCATATTCATCATTAGACATTGAATTCCAGTTTTCTATTGAACTCAAATTCCACCAACTGCCATGGCGGGATTCAAACAAAGTCCCCGGATTACTAGTCTAGCCACTATGCCATTGCCTCCACATTTGCCTACATGTCATGTGTTAATGGGAGGTAGAGATGATTGATGGTGGGCTGTGGTGACTTTGAGCAGAGAAAATTCTTTGAGAAGAATGTTTTGTTTTTAATGTGATTTTCTATGACTAGCTGAGTGGGCAGACAGGGTTTAGCATCTCATCTGAAAGATGACCTGTTCAAGAGTGCAGAATTCCCTCAGTACTGTACTGGATTATCAGCTCAATATTGTGAGCTCAAATCTCTGGAGTGGGACTTGAATCCACAATAAATTCTTATATTCCTTACAATTATCAAATAATGTTTCCTTTTGAGGACTCTGGGAAATGGGGCATGTGCCTGTGCATTGGAGAAGAGGGAACATGACATCAAATCTATAAAATGGAATGAAGAGATCACTCAGTCCAGTTAGACTGAAGTCCATTATCAAGAAGCCACTGGATAATGCTCTGAAGGAATGAATGATGAACCACCTGGAGAAATATAGGCCTAGAAATCTTGTAATCACTTAATAGATTCAAATACTTCCAGCAATTGCTTGACACCTGGTTTTATATGTGAATGTGGTGATGTTGCCACAACATATGTCTGAAACAGAAGGCACAAGGCCAGCCCAAAATTGTGCCTCAGGACCACCTGTCACCTTTTAACCCTTTACTCCATCTTATCAATATCGATTTGCAGCTTCCTTTTGTATTCTATAGAATTGACTATTGTTAATTTGTGACCGTACTGTTTTTCTTAGGCAGAACCTTCCAAATACACAACCTCTACCACCTCGACTGACAGCAGATGCATGGGAACACCACCGCCTGCAACTTCCCATCCAAGTCACACACCATACTAACTTGCAACTATGGCACTATTCCTTCACTGTCGCTAGGTCAAAATGTTGGAACTCCTTTTGTAACAGCTCCGTGGGTGTTCCAACAACACATGGACTGCAGCAATTGAGGAGGGCAGCTCCCAACCACATTCTCAAGGGCAATTTCTAAAAATACTTCCTATTCTGGTATCATTCCTAAATGTTGACACCACTTTCTTGAGATATGTGTCCAAATTGTTACTATATACAAGGAACAGAAGTGCTTCCAGGGCTGAACAATGTGGGACACCACTACCCAGTCATAACGATTCTGACAAACCATCCTTAAACTGCTATGCTCTGGTTAGTTCTCGCCAACCAATGTTTAATCTAGTTTGCTGTGTTCTCCCTATTATATACCCATTAATATTTTCTAGTAATCTTCCTCATGCTACCTTGTCAAATGCTTTTCACAAGTCTACGAAAACTACATGCATTGTATTTCCCTCATTGATCAGCCTGTTAGTCCTTCAAAGCATTCTAAGTGCATTACTTCCGATAAAACCCTACACACTGCTTTTTTTCTTTTTGTGGATGTGATCATTTCCTGCTATATTGAGGACTCTAACATTTCCCCTGGTATAAACATTTAGTTACATGGAAGGTTATTGGGATTACATTGACTACTCCCCAGCCTTCTATCAAGCATTCTATTCAACAGAACTCTGAAATACAATATTCTCAGGAAGTCCCAAAGTGCCAATGAATTACTTTTGAAGTGTAGTCACTGTTGTTATGTAGATAAACACACAACAGCTAACTTATGCACACCAATGTGCTAAATGACCAGAATCTCTTTATATCGCCATCTCTCCTTCTTCCTTTAAGATGTTCCTTAAAGCCTGTCTCTTTGACTGATTGTCACCATCTGCCCACAGGTCACCTTATGTGGCTTAGTGTTGAACTTTGCTTTATAACGCCTTCCTGTGAAACATCTTGGGAAATTTTATGACATTAAAGATGCTATAAATATATATATATAACCAAATTCCAACAATGGCCGTTAACATTTTACTAGGACCTTCCTGCGATAGTTTAATTTATTGGTGAATCTTTATAAATTTTACTTTACCAGCATTGTGTAATGTTGTTAATTTGACAGGAAAATATCCCATTAGTTATTTATAACACTGGACAGATGATAACACTGATTTCAGGGACAGCCTCAGCCCTCATTAACATGCTTTGGAAAATGAAAATGAGTGTATCCATTATCTCTGAAGCTACTTCTTTTAAAACACTAAGATGTCAGGTCCTGGGGGTTTGTCGGATTTTACTTCAATCTGTTTTTCTAATAATTCTATTCTGCTAATATTAATGACCTAAAATTTCTCACTCTTATTAGTCTAATGCTTACTCCTTATTTCTAGTATGTAATCTGTATCTTCTACTGTGAAGACAGACATCAAATATTTGTTTCATGTCTCTGTCATTCCCTCATTCCCCATGATCATTTCTCCTGTCTCTGCCACTAAGGAAACAAAGATTCATTTAGCTCCTTTTTATATACTTGTAAAATCTCTTACATTCTGTAGGACAATTTGACACAACATTTTTCAAGGCACCGGAGCAGCAGTCAATAGCAAATGATCCCATTTCATCAAACTGATGTGCAATCACTGCAAACAATAATGCAAATCTGTGCCAGTTTTGCTGCAGCTGTCAGAACAATGTACCTGTTACTGGAAAGGAAATGGGACCACAATTGTCGGTCTCTCAGGGCCTATACAGTGCTGCTGAAATCTGGGCCTCTGGGCTGCTACTTTAATTTATCTGGGAGCTTAATTCAAAATTTTAACTTGCCTGCTCCCAGACTATGTTCAATGGCATGCCCACTTACAGTAACCAGGAAGCTTCAGGAAATGCCAGAAATGCACTGTTAATGCAGAGTTCTGACATTACAGTCTTCATCCTTTTTTCCTCTTTCCTGCACATAGCAGATGTCAATTTTCCAGTACAGAGAAGAGGAAATCTAGCTTGTGTTTTTCTGCTTCCTTCCTTTAAACGTAGTCTGGGCTACAGACAAGACTGATTTTTACCATGTCCATTCATGATAAGTCCATCTGACACTGCAGATGAACTTCATAAAGAAAAGGTAGGTCGGCTTCAGTAACAGACAAGGCTCCACAAATTTGTCCAAAGGGAACACGTTCTGTGCTTGAGTGGACAATTACGCCACTTGCAATAATGTTTCTGATTTTGGGTTCAGACCTTCCTGTCAAGTTTTCTTCAAAATATTCTCCAAAATAACAGGGAAAATATCCAAGGGAGTTTGCATTCAGGTTCAACAGTCAATGGAAAATTGAACTGTTAAAAGTTGAATTTGAGTTTTATAGGTATCCTGTTTCTTATCATGGATGTAAAAAGCATTAACAATCTCAGACTGTGTTTTAATGACATTTCACGAAACAGACCCAAGATTCAGAGGTTAATGACAATTTACTTTTTACCTACAAGCAGCATACTGTGTTGTACCTCAGGAGATGTTATTGGTATGGTGCAATTTTTGATCTATGTCTTTTAATGAGCTGGAAAATCAGGTAGGAATATTTTGGTGGAAGAATGAGGAGATGCGATATAAACTAAATGGAGACATTTAGGCATGAAGATGTTTGGAGATTAATATGGATTTGGCAGGCACCAACATATTGAAAGACTTTGGCGAGAAAAGGGAGGTTGGAGATGTGGTGATGCTTTGTGATGACTGCAGGGATAGGGATGGGTTTTGGTAGGTGGGGTTTGATTTTGCCAAATTTGAAAGGGAGGAAAAAAAGTGGGAAACGAGGGAGCTGGCTTCATTAGCAGATAGCATGGGGGCAGACCTGACTCCTCGCCTGGTTCAATTACTTGCCTACCCAGCCATACCCAGAGAATCTTCTGCAATGACTTCGCTTCATACGCCTCGCACATTACCCCCGGATTTCCTGTCCAAGCTCTCATCTACATTCTGCCCCTCAGTCACGTATTGCAAAAATGTCAGATTTCACATGTTCGCTTATGATATCCAGATTTCCCTCACTACCACCACTCTTAACTCCTCCACTGCCTATGATTTGCCAAGCAGTTTGTCCAAACTACAGTATTCAATGGGTAAAAGTTTCCTCTGATTAACTATTGACAGGACCAAAGCCATTGTCTTCAATCCTCATCACAAACTGTCAAGAAGACACAATAATTCTCATAATGTTATTGGAATTTATTGTAAAATAGAGTAATAGTGGGATGTGTCTATGTGTATCTGTGTGTGTGTGTGTGTGTGTGTGTGTGTGTGAGAGAGAGATTTAATTGAATTAGAAGCAGCTAGTCTGGGTGCTTTGATCTAAGAAGAGAAGTTAGGTTTTAAATGTTAAACAAACATGGGGAAGTTTAGAAACATGGGTGTCAAGGGAACATTTGCATTTTGTAATAAACCAGGCTAGATTGTTTTCAAAGGAGGGGTGAAATGTCTCACTGAGGTGAAGTTTAGAAACAGTGTGTTTATTTTTCCCAAAGATTACTGGTGAAACGTAGTGCTATGAGAGGGTTTTATTATCAAGGAGATAAAGTCCAAAGACATAGTGAAACAATGGGTATTTGCATTCAAAGAGGAAGATATGTATAAAGAAGGAGCAAGGGCTGTGTGCAAGGGAAGGTATTTTTAAGGTCTTACAAGTGTGTGAAAAAGCCTTCAGCATCTATGCCTCAAGCTGCTGTCTTCAAAGGACTGAAGTTAAGAAAACTCACTTGGAATTCAATGTGTTCAGGGTATAATTTTTCCTTGTTTTTGTCTTTTAAAATATATGTGTCTTACTGTTGCCTTAACAAAAGTGTAACTGGGAGTTAAACGGATTAAGGGAATTAGAAATGATCATAGTAGCAATGTGTAGATCTATGTATGTATTTTTATCATTTCCCTTAGTAATAACTGTTTAATCTAGTTTTATAAAAAGATAGACTTGGTGGGTCTTATTACTACTGAATTCAAGACACACATCTCGAAATTTCGACAATTGGAATGTAGTTGTGACAGTTGTTTCAAGTTTCCCTCTGGATTTGAGCAGCTCAGCAATTACCATCTGCTGTGTCATATCAAAACTATTTCATGGTCACCATTCTAACTTGCATTTATATAGCACATTTAATTTGGTAGAACATCACAAGGTGCTCCAAAAAAATGTAAGCAGATGTAAATTGTGGGATGTGCCGAGTTCTCAGAGAGTTGGTAGTCTAGGGCAGGTGATAGTGAAATGGAGAGGCAAAGTCATACAGGGATTTGAACAAAAGAAGGGAAGTTTAAAATCAAGTTGAACACTTGTGCTCTTCATTTTCTGAGCTACCATGGTGAGCTGGTCCTTGTTAGGTCAGTGTATGATCTAGAGTCAGTCCAAGATTTACTGTCTTAGCATCATGTTGCAGCTGTTCTCCATCTCTGAAGAAATTGATGTCTTGTTAAGTATCCTGTTTAAATTCTGGGCAGGATTTTACGTGTCGGTGAGCGGGGGCGGGGCCTGCTCGCCGATGTGTAAAATGATGCGTGGTGACATCGGGGGGAACTCGCAATGTCACCCTGCCCCATTTAAATTTTCAGGAAGGCAGGGTTGCAGTGAAATCAGCTGTGCGCCCGCCGACCTGTCAATGGCCAATTGAGGCCATTGACAGAGTCAATTATGTAATTAAAGGACCTGCCCATCCAGCCTTAAGGTTGGCGGGCAGGCCAGGAGCCCTGGCGCAACCTAGAACAAGCATAAAACCTCATCCACAGGCGGGATGGTGTTTCATGTAGCTTTTAAAAAATTTTAATAAAGTTTTTTCTAAAATTATGGACATGTCCCAACTCATGTGACATTGTGACATGAGGGGACGTGTTAGGGAAGTTTTATTTTTCTATTTTAAGGTGTGTTACATGTGCAGCCGATCTCCCTGAGGCTGCACTTAGCCCCAGGGAGATGAGTGCGCTCTTTTGTGCGCAAGCGCAGAAGAACGCACTCTCAATTTTGGGATTTCCCCCACCCCGACCGCACAGGAAATGCATAGCGCTTCTGTGCGGACATCACTCTGGGTGGGCTTTAACTGGCCAGCCCACGTAAAATGGCGCTCTTCAACTTCCCCCCCAATGGGGGGGAAAATTCAATCCTCTGAATTTCATCCTGGTTTAAGCAGGAATGTACACAGCCGCCATTGGAGAGCAGCTAAAGTCAGTAAAGAAGTAACATATCCTGTGAATAAAGGGAAACTGGTGGATATGCTGTACTTAGATTTCCAGAAGGTATTTGATAAGTTGCCACCTTAAAAGTTATTGCAGAAAATAAAGCTCATGGTGTAGGGGGTAATATAATGACATTTTGAATATTGACTGGCTAACAAGAAACAAAGAGTAGGCATAACTGGGTCATTTTCTGTTTGGCAAGATGTAACAAGTGCTGTGCCACAGGAATCAGTGCTGGGGCCTCAACTTTTTACAGTTTATAGAAATTACTTGGATGAAGGGACCAGAGTTAGGTTGCTTAATTTGCTGATGTTATTAAGATAGGTAGGAAGGTAAGTTGTGAAGAGAAAATAAGGAGGCTACAAAGGGATCTAGGTAGGTTAAGTGAGTGGGCAATGAGAGTACAAATTGGGGAAATGTGAAATTGTCCAGCTTGACAGGAAGAATAAAAAAGAAGCATATGAACTAAATGGTGAGTGATTGCAGAGCTCTGAGGTACAGAGGGATCTGGGTATCATACTGCATGAATGGCAAAAGTTTAGTTTGCAGGTACAGCAAGTAATTAGGAAGGCTAATACAAACATTTATTGCGGGAGGAATTGAGGACCAAAGTTATGCTTCAGTTATACAGGGCATTGCTATGACCACATTCAGAGTATTGTTTATAGTATTTTTCTCCTTATTTAAGGAAGGATGTAAATGCATCGCAAACAGTTCAGAGAAGGTTCACTGGACTAATAGTTGGAATGTGTGGATCGCCATCAGAGGAAAGGTTGGTCAGACTAGGTTTATGTGACAGAACAGAAACTAACACTGTTTATTTTTATAAAAATATATGCACATTGCTATTTCTTAATTTAATTTGTACCTTTTGTTTAAACAAAGGCCTTAAAGATGGTTGGCTCCCCTGTCCGAGAGCTATTCTCCATGAATCACCAGAACAAAAGAAGCCACCTCCCAGTTTCAGAAATGTCACAGCTCGTTATGTCTGAGGAGCTCCTACCAGACCCCCTAGGGACTGCATAGCCCAACTTCAACGGGAGCTGCAAGAAGGCCATTTACATTTGATAGACCAGGCTTACCTGTGGAGTCAGGGAGCCTACTTAGACAATGGCCTCTCAAACTTCCCTTTCAACCCATAATGGTGAGGATGTTCACAGCTCTGAAGATGAAGGCATATTCCAGACACTGGATAACCATCCTTTGCTGAAGGCCTTGCAGAGGGGCAAAGTCACATGACCTGAAACTATGGCTTATTGGGCAAGCTAATATTGCCTTTCTCAGCTGCAAGCCAGTCTGCTACTTTAACATCTGAATAGCAGGCCACACAGAATGTGCTGTGGCCAGGTTGGATTCTGGCCCTGTCTACCCAGCCTCTCCTGCAAGTTCTGTAACATCACCTACAAACTGATTCATCTCTGCATGTCTATGTCATCTTGTGAAGTAGCCACCACCAGAAAAGTGAATTTTGCAGCATTGGTTTTGAGCCCACCAATCTCTGTGAAGGAATTCCTCATGCGAATTTGATGCAGGACTCTGGGCATCATGTGAACCAATATATATTTTCCCTGGGGTCTCTGTACTGTAAAACCTTCTTTTCTCTATCCCTTTCTTTACTGTATTTGTGTGGAGGTGGACATGCAAACCCTCCTTTTTACAGTTTTTGAATATGTGCAATAAACTGACCTTTTAAGTTCATTCTACCTTTTTATTTCCTGTGAGTCCTCTCTGTGCCTTTTCCAGCCATTGTTTTCAATCTCAGATGTTTTCCTGTTATCTACAGCCAGAGGTCCCCAACAACCCTTAAAGAGAAAAAAAAACAAAAATACCTGGAAAAACTCAGCAGGTCTGTCAGCATCTGCGGAGAGGAGCACAGTTAACGTTTTGAGTCCGTATGACTCTTCAACAGAACTAAGGAAAAATAGAAAAGCTAGTTTAAGGGGTGGGGGGGGGGGGTTGGGACAAGATGAGCTGAATAGCGGGCCAGTGATAGGTGGAGATAACCAAAAGATGACACAGACAAAAGGTAAAAGAGGTATTGAAGGTGGTGATTTATCTGAGGAATGTGCTAATTAAGGGTAGAAAGCAGGATGAGCAAGGTACAGATAGCCCTAGAAGGGGTGGGGTAGGGGGAAGGTATCAAAATAGGCTAAAAAGTAGAGATAACACAATGGATGGAAATACGTTTAAAAATAATGGAAATAGGTGGGAAAATAAAACTCATTGGAAAAAACAAAAAGGAGGGGGAAAATCGTAAATGGGGTGGGGATGGAGGAAAGAGTTCATGATCTAAAATTGTTGAACTCAATATTCAGTCCGGAAGGCTGTAAAGTGCCTAGTCGGAAGATGAGGTGCTCTTCCTCTAGTTTGCGTTGAGCTTCACTGGAACAAAGCAGCAAGCCAAGGACGGACATGTGGGCAAGAGAGCAGGGTGGAGTGTTGAAATGGCAAGTGACAGGGAGGTCTGGGTAATGCTTGCGGACAGACCGAAGGTGTTCTGCAAAGCAGTCACCCAGTCTGCGTTTGGTCTCTCCAATGTAGAGGAAACCGCATTGGGAGCAACGAATGCAGTAGACTAAGTTGAGGGAAGTGCAAGTGAAATGCTGCTTCACTTGAAAGGAGTGTTTGGGCCCTTGGACGGTGAGGAGAGGGGAAGTAAAGGGGCAGGTGTTGCACCTTCAGCGGTTGCATGGGATGTTGCCGTGGGAGGGGTTTGAGTTGGAGGGGGTGATGGAGGAGTGGACCAGGGTGTCCCTGAGGGAACGACCTCTGCGGAATGCCGCCGGGGGGGTGAAGGGAAGATGTGTTTGGTAGTGGCATCATGCTGGAGTTTGCGGAAATGGCGGAGGATGATCCTTTGAATTTGGAGCCTGGTGGGGTGATACGTGAGGACAAGGGGGACCCTATCATGTTTCTTGGAGGGAGAAGAAGGTATGAGGGTGGATGCGCAGGAGACAGGCTGGACACGGTTGAGGGCCCTGTCAACCACCGTGGGTGGAAAACCTCAGTTAAGGAAGAAGGAGGACATGTCAGAGGAACTGTTGCTCGTCCTGCTTTTTACCCTTAATTAGCACATTCCTCAGATAATATCACCACCTTCAACACTTCTTTGTCCTTTTGTCTGTGACATCTTTTGGTTATCTCCACCTATCACTGGCCCTCTATCCAGCTCGTCATGACCCAACTCCCCCCTTAAACTAGCTTATATTTCACCTCTTTTCTATTTTTCCTTAGTTCTGTTGAAGAGTCATACGGACTCGAAACGTTAACTGTGCTCCTCTCCGCAGATGCTGACAGACCTGCTGAGTTTTTCCAGGTATTTTTGTTTTTGTTTTAGACTTCCAGCAATCACAGTTTTTTTTTGCTTTTAACCCTTTAAGAGAAGCTGGTTACCTTAAAACGTTTTCAGAAACATGTGTTGTTCTGCTGCCATAAATGCAGTTCTAGCCAATGCATAAAATAGGTGCAGCTAGCTACGCATGAGCAATATTATAAATGGGCTGCCAATTTCACATGGTCCCAGAACTATACAGTTTGTTTTCATTTTGCCATAATGTCCTGTTTCTGCGTCACATTGTGTGAATAAATCTATTAATTTGCCTGAACATAATAATCTGATATAATAATCTGCTGTTTTCAAAATGAGCAGGAGAACCTAGTGGGAACCTTACATGGCTTCCAGTCTGATGTATTAGGTTTAAGGGTAATTGTTGATCCCAGGATAGGCTTTAGGTGTAGCTATCTGTTTGTACACATTTTGACTATGGAAATCACATTTCAGCAGTAACAGCAGGGTAAGAATTGGATTGATAAATTAACATAACAATAATCCTGGCTGATTTGGTGCACTATATTGTTCTGGTTCTGGCTGTGCCCATTGTGTTCCATTACTTACTGTACTGAGAACACAAGGAACAGTCAGTACCCTGTGTTACTTTACACCTGCCATTGAAAGTAATGAAGTGGAACACTGAAGAGCATCATGTTTGTGTCTTAGCACATCAGAGGCTAGGATAAAATTGGATCACATCAGGTGCCATGTGTCCCCATCCCAACTGCTTTTGCAGTCAACATACAGAATGTAACCATTATCCCACATCATAAACTTGTTAGCAAAATTAAATTCCATGGGGTTAGGGGGGCCGTTACAGAATTGATACAAGATTGACTTAGACACAGGACAGTATGTAGTGGTAAATGCCACTATATGGACCAAGCAAATGTCCCGTGATGTTTCCCGAGCATTGGTATTGTGACACAGCCGATGATGAAGGCCGAGGTGTTCAAGTCCCAGAGGGAAACTTGAAGCAACTGTCATAACCCATTTTTGTATTTTATATGTTTCGAGATGCAGGCTTTGAATTCTGTGGTAATAAGACCAAATTAAACTAAATTAAACATTTATTAATACAGGAAAGCTTGTAAACACATACATATTTCAACAAAAATTACGACTCTAATACCTACATAACACCCCTAATTAATCTGACTCTCAGTTATACCCCCGTTAAGGCAACAGTAAATTTCATAGACTTACAGAGACAGCTGGCAAAGCACACGATGGACAGTATCATTCAAAATGAGTTTCTTTTAGTTCTGGGTCCTTGCAGATAGACTTGAGGTTTACAGGTTGGAGGCTTCTCACACTTGAAGGATCTTAAATTGCCTCTGCATTACACACAATCTCATTTCTCCTTTATACATATCTTTCTCTTTGAATGTAACATTTCTATTGTATCACGAGGCTTTTAATTTAATCTCTTCTAACAATAACACCCTTTGATTCCACCAATTTTATTAATAAGCTGAAAAAAATAAACACATTGCTTGGCACGTTCTAACTAATTGCATGGTTTCACCCAATCATTTGAATGGTTAATTTATAAATGGAAATTGCCACATTGAAACCTATGTTTCTAAACTTCCCCATTTTTATCTCATTTCAAACCTACTTGTTTCTATATACCAAAGCCTCTAGACCAGCTGGCTTTAATCTAATTAAGACACACACACATGCACACATCAAGACATATAGCACTAAACTCTATTTTAAAAAATAATTTCCAGTAATATTCTAGGTATTAAGATCTCTTCATGACAGTTGGCATTAGGAGTGCTGCTCTTTTTGATACAGTTAATGAAATGGGCATGGGTATTTGCTTCCCCCGAGAGCAGTGGATGCTGGATCATTGAGTACATTAAAGGGGGTCAAAGGCTATGGAGGGGTGGGTGTGGGTAGAAAAGAAAATGCTGTTAAGGCCACAATCACATCAGCCATGATCTTATTGAAAGGTGGAGCAGGCTTGATGGGCCTAATGGATTACTCCTGCTTCTTTTTCTTATGATCTTACATACACGGGGCATAATTTAAAAGTTTGGAGACAATTGGAAATGAAGGAAAAAATGAAGAGGACAGTAACAGACTTCAGACAAATGACAAAATAATTTAAATGGATACAAGTGTGAAATGATACATTTAAGGAGAAGTACGAGGAGAGCCAATATGAACTAAATGGTGCACATTTAGAGTGGATTCAGGAGCAAGGAGACCTGTGGGTGGATGCACATCCATCTATTAAGCTGGCAGACAAGCTGATAAGGCTGTTCCTAAAACCACGTGGGATCCTTGGTTTGCTAAATTGGGAAAGAGAGCAAATTAGGCCAAACAGTTATAAAGCATAGGCCCAGGTTGAAGCTTGTGTTCAGTTCTGAGTACCACAATTTAGGAAGGATGCTGTGGCCTTGGAGAGGATGTAGAAGAGATTTCCTAGAATAGCAGGCTGAAACCCAAAAATAAAATGATTTTAACGTCTGATTTCATGAGGCTGCTTAGCTAACTGACTAATATAAGTAAGGCTCAGCCCACAGTGTAAAGCCTGGTTAGAAGTTGGAAAATCGGCCAGAGACCCTTCATGGCATTGTTTAATTTTAATTTCACTTTTTTGTGGAGGCTGGAGAAGCTGTGATCATTCTCCATAAAGCAGAATAGATCCAAGGGGAGATTTGATCGCACTTTTGAAAATTGTGAGAAGTTTTGATAGAGTACATAAAGAGAAACTGTTTCCAGTGACAGTAAAAAACAGTGACTAGCAAACAGAGATTTGAGGGGATTTGACTAAAAGAGCCAGAGGCAACATGCAGAAACATTTATTGACACAAGTTGTTGTGACCTCAAATGCACTGCCTGGAAAGATCTGGATAAAAATTGGAAGGAAGAACATTTACAGAGCTCTGGGGAAAGAGCAGTGAAGTGGGTTAATTTGATAATTCTATCAAAGTGCTATTACAGGCACAATGAGTTGAGTGGCCTTCTTCCGCGCTGTAACATCTACTCTATAGTTCTGTCATTCTGCCACTTTTTTTCCTTTATTCATTCTTGGGATCTGCGTGTGACTGGCAAGCTCAACATTTGTTGCCCATCCCTAATTGCCCCTGAACTGAATGGCCTTCTAGTCCATTTCAGGGAGGGCAGTAAAAAGATAACCCATTGTGGATCTGGAGTCACATGTAAGCCAGATCGGGTAAGGATGGCAGATCCCCTCCCCTCAGGGACATTAGTGAACCAGATGGATTTTTAGGAAAATCGAAGATAGTTTCATGGTCAAGATTACTAAGACTAGCTTTCACTTTCAGATTTATGAGTTGAATTTAAACTCCACCAGCTGCCATGCCCATAGCCTGGGCTTCCAGATTACTAGTCCAGTGACATCACCACTATGCCATTAGCTCCCATGTCATGCTATATTTTCTTCCTTGTACTGTAGTGCTGTGTGACTGAAATGTTAGAGGCTCTGGACGGTTAAATTGAAGAGTTGCTGTAAACAGGTGTGGGGATGGTGGGGCACCCTTACCCCCATGTCTATTCAATGGGATGCAGGCAACACATCAACATTGTGCTGTATACTCATGTCCATGGTTGAACTGTGCAGCCAGCAATAACGTGCTGGTGAGTGGTTGCAAGGCTCAGCAGGGGTTTCAAAATCACGAGGCTAGCTCCAGTTAAAGCTAAACAAAAGCAAAATACTGTGGATGCTGGAAATCTGAAATAAAAACAGAAAGTGCTGAAAAAGTTCAGCATGTTTACAGCATCTGTGGAGAAGGAAAGAGAGTTAGCATTTCAGGTCAAGGACCTTTCCTCAGAAATGAAGGAAGCTCCTTGACCTGAAACATTAACTCTGTTTCTGCCTCCACAGATGTTGCCAGACCTGCTGAGTAGTTTTAGAATTTCCTGTTTTTAATACAAGTTAAAGCGAGCCTATATTACTTAAAGTTAGTCCGCACATCCTAAATGTGAGGTGCATTGTGGCTGGGGGTAGGTGGTGAAAGCCACTGTACAAGTCAATATGATCAGGGAAAAAAGATTGAATAACAGCAAAACATTGAACAGAACAGTCTCTAGGGATCTCGGTCAAAAAATGGAGGCCATGGTGGAGGGGGTGCAAAGGAGGAGAGAAGTGTGCTATCACACATGTTGGGTAAAGGTTGTAGCTTAAGTGATGGAGTTTTCCAGGGATTTGTAATCTGAACTATGGTTTTTGATTATTCTGTGTTCAATGTATAAGGCTTAAATAAAATGTGTTTTTACCATTAAAAAAATCAAGAGGGCCAGGGGAATATTCAGAAAAAACTTTGCAAACCTTGGAACTGGATAGCCATGGTTGTTAATGCAGGAATCTAGCACTTGGATACAGTCCTGCAATGTGTTCAGTGATCTCACACAATTTGTCAAGGTGAGTGAATTAATCTTCAACTGTCATATCTCACCAATTACACCACTCACGTCAGACACTGGTCAATACATCTACAACCCCATTACACATCTGGCAAAAATGTGCATCAATCAGGACTCTTCCTTCAGGTTCATAGCTGTACATCACCCTTACACACTTAGCATTGTCGCAATCTTCACATCCACTTTTCACAACTTGTACACACTGCCAGCTATTCAATCATGCCAGCCTCATCATCCCAAACAGATTGCACCACACTCACTACAGCTCTGCCCTCTCTCTTGCAGTACATTGTGATAGGGATCCACAAATTGGAGGAGCTAACTGCTGGGAGATAGGCATGTCCACACATCCTAATCCCCATGGAGGAAATAGTGATGACCCTGATTGTTCAGGTCATTGTTGTAGCCTTGGCCAATGGTGGGGCTAAAATCATCGGCCGATTCCTCCTTCTCACTTGCCATTCATCCCAAAATCTCTTCTGATTTACAAGCTGCAGATAGTGGAAGCCTGCACCTCTTTCCTAACCCTTGCCTCATCATAACCCTACCCTACACGGAATTTTTGCCCATTTAACACACATCCCCATCTGCGCCCCCTTCCCTCAACGCCCAGCCCCCCTGCCCCCATTTACCCAATCTCACCTCCTCATCCATGTTAAAACTTCCCAATTGGTTTCAAAACACAGAAGTGCAAATAAAGGTAAATAAAGTCATAAAACTGCCAAAAGCACTTTGGATTTTGTAAATAATAGCATTGAGTACAAGAGTAAATAAAGAATTTTCACAAGTATTATTGATGCCAGAGAGTACTGAGTAGAGTTTTAACTGCCCTCTTATACAAAGGATGTTAAAGCCATTGAGAACTTGCAGCTTTGATACACCCGCTCCATGACAGGCATAGAAACTATGAGGAGAGATCTGTGCTACAGGGACTGTTGTTGTTGGAGCAAAGAGCCAGGGAAGATTTAACAGACATTTTTAAAATTGAGGAGAGTTTTTTAGAGTGAACATTTGCTCTGATTAGGGAGCCAATGATAAGAGAGTCATCAATTTAAAATTGTCACTGAGAGTGGGGAGACAGGTTAGAGACCACTGTATAATTTAAGGGGAACAATGTGACATATATATATATATGAAACAGAGACACATACACAGTTATGGGGGGAGTTGTGCATTGGGATTAGTTGGGGACTGTTGGAGCAGAGAGTGGAAGCCGAAGATCAGCCATGATTGCATTGAATGGTGGAGGAGGCTGGGTGCGATCTGGTGTAGAACTGCTCCTGTTTCTTAATGCTCTTATGTTCTCATGTAAAACTGGAATAGATACAGTGGACCAAATAGCATTAATAAGTACCAACTTACAGCACATTTACAACAGTCACATGACTAAAAAGGCGACGAGCAGATTGGCAACAAATGGTAAAACCACAATCTGGGAAATCAATTTTAGTGATAACAGATTCATAGGGAGGGGAACAGAACAGGGAGAACAATGAGATATCAATGGGAAAAACAGTCCGAATAAAAGTTTAGTCCAAGACACTGAGGTGTAAGCTGAGGAGTCTGCAATGAGAAAACCGAGAAAAAATGTAGTGAAAAATATTTAACAAGTGAGGTCAAAGTAACTTTTCAAAGAAGTTCGATTAAAACTATGGACAAAAGTGTTCAATGAAAACCAGAAAACATGGCAAAGTGTATGGTGGATGAGAGGAGATAAATGATTGCTGATCAATGCACTTATTCCATAAATTGTAAATGTGATAAGGACCCGGGGGGAGTGTCTCATCTGAAACGGTGCAAGAATCTCCAAGGGAAAGAGGTGGGACAAGTGATTTAAAAAAAAACAAAAGCTGTGATGAGTCAAAGCAAAGGAGTAAAAACAGTATATAAGGGGAGAGGGATCAGGCATACAGAAGACAAGAGGGAGAGAGTCAGAACAATATAGACATCTCACCAAAAGCCTGATTACCAGTGAGGGAGGGGAACACTTACTGCGAGGTTTACAGAGAAGCCCAGGCTCAACACTCGTGAGCTGAGATGAAGTGTCTAGTGTGTGTTCTGGTAATCAACCTGCTCCTCACCTCCTTTACCACTCCTATCTTATCCAAGCCTCCAGGGTTTTGGCGTGAGCAGATGAGGATATGCGGTGTGTTATTCTTCTGAATTATGCACGAAGTCTGTACGACCCCTTGCCCAAGAAGGCTTCTCGATATCCAGAATGGTGAGTATACAAAAAACAATCTCGCTTTGCTGTGCCCCTGTCCAAAAAGTTGGCCGTTCTAACATCATTGCAATTGAGGTGTCTTAAAGCTATTTATAGAGTTTCTCATTGAGATAATAATGCTGATACTAGTTAGGCTATTGTAACTGGAATCACCATATTATTTATCTAACAGACCCAATGTTCAAAATGACCGTGAGTATGAAAACAGTGAATAACTGTTATAACCTATAATTTTAACTGTTATGTTTTTGATGCGACTCTAAGACCCCCAGTTCTCGAGGTTTTACATTAAACTAAATTAAACTTTTTATTAATTTACACAGGTTAAATATATGTACACATGGCTACAAATTATTACTATCATAACTTCCAACAAATTCCTAAACTAATCTCCATTAAGGCAACAGCAACCCATAGACTTAACCAAACACCAGGGAAAGCATTGTCACCTTATGAACTCCAAATGAGGTTCTTTCACTTTGCTTGATGTGGAGCCAGTTGGAGGCTTACAGCTGCCTCTTGATCTCACATTGCCTCTGCCCTGCACACCTGAAAACTGCTGAAGTTAAACCCACTACCACTGATTCAATTCAAATTCTCATTGTCTCACCAGCCTCTTTGAACTTCACCTTTTAACAGTGAAATGCCTTTCATCGTACTAATTTTATTAGTAATATAAACATATTGCTTGGTAGCTGCTGGAAAGGCATGGGTTTTCACCCCACTTCGTGAACATTCTATTTAAAAATGCAAATGCACACTATCTCTGTTACATATCAAAGCTAGTACATTTCAAAGTGCCCAGGCTAACTGCATTAATCCAATTAAGACACACCCGCAGACTAAACCTCTATTTTAAAAGAAAAATATTTTTCAAAATATTATATACATTAATAGCTTCATGACACTGTACATTAAGCGAGTGGTAGACTTTCCAGTTTATGTTTTGCAGTGCATGTTGCCAGGGAGCTTTTATAGCCACATGAGTTCAGTCGATGGCACCCTGCACCTTGGGAATCTGGCAATCTGAGCAAAGCCCGTGCTCTGTTGTCCTGGCTTGCTTGATCTCTGTCAAAGTTGACGTAATTGTGGGCCTGGGCAAAAAGAGCGTCTGTGACCTCATGAATGCAGGCTGGATGCAGAAGTGAAGTTTCCTCTGGCTGGGGGGTCTAGAACAAGGGGGGTCACAGTCTCAGGATATGGGGCAGGCCATTTAGGGCTGAGATGAGAAGAATCTTCTTCACTCATAGGATGGTGAACCTGTGGAATTCTCTACCACAGAAGCTGTGGATGCCAAGTCCCTGAATATATTTAAGAAATAAATAGATTTCTAGACTCTAAAGGCATCAAGGGGTATGGTGAGAGAACAGGCATATGGCGTTGAGGTAGAGGATCAGCCATGATAATATTGAATTGCGGAGCAGGCTCGAAGGGCTGAATGACTTACTCCTGCTCCTATTTTTGATAGTTCCATAAGGTTTAGGTAGGATATGGAAAAGGACAAAGAACAAGTTAAAATGTGAATAATAAACTGGGGGAAAGCCAACTACAATGGGGTAAGAAGAGATCCGGACTGAATAAATTGGAGTCAAAGACTGGTAAAAAAACATGGTTCTTGAATGATTGGCCAGCTTCAAAAAAGAGATGGTCCAGGCACAGTCAAGGGATTTTTCCTCAAAGGGAAAAGATAGAGCAAGCAAACCCAGAGCTCCCCGGATGACAAAAGGGATAGAAATGAAGATGAAGAACAAAGTGTGTGCTATGACAGATGTCAAGTGGATAATACAATGGAGAACCAGGCTGAATATAGAAGATTCAGAGGAGAAGTGAAAAAGCAAAGGAGAGATGCAAAGAGAGAGTAAAAAAAAGAGACTGACAGCTAACATAAAAGGGAATCTCAGAGTTTTTATAGCCATTTAAATAGCAAAAGGGTTGTAAAAGGAGGAATGGGGACAGTTAGGAATCAAAAAGAGGATTTACACATGAAGGCAGAGGGAATAGCTGAGAGATTAAATGAATATTTTCATCTGCCTTTACGAAGGAGGAAGATGCTACCCAGGGCACAGTGAACCATGGTGAAAGAGGGGGTAATTAATATACTAGAAGAATTTAAAATTGATAAAGCACCAGGAGTGGATGAGATGCATCCAGGATACTGAGCAAAGTGAGAGTGGAAATTGCAGAGGCATTGGCCATAATTTTCCAATTTTCATTCACCTCAGGAGTGGCTCCAGAGGACTATAGAATTGTAAATGTTACACCCTTGTTCAAACATGGCTGTAAAGCTAAGCTCAGCATCTACAGACCAGTCAGTTTAACTTTGGTGGCAGGGAAACTCTTAGAAACAATAATTCAAGATAATTGAGGAAAGCTGGCACAGATTGAAGAGAACATTGTGATTTTGATGAGGTAACAGAGAGGGTTGATGAAGGTAATGCTGTTGTTGTGGGGTACATGGACTTCCAAAATACATTTGATACAGTGCCGTATACATGCTGTGAGCCAAGTTATACCTCAAGTAATAAAAGGGACAGTAGTAACTTGGATACAAAACTGGCTGAGTGACAGGAAACAGCAAGTAATGGTTAATGGATGTTTTTGGACTGAAGGAAGATCTGTAGTGCAGTTCCCCAGGGGTTAGTGTTGGGACTCTTGCTTTTCCTGATTTATATTAATGACCAAAACTTTGATGTACAGGGCTCAATTTCAAAATTTGATGGTGATATGAATCCTGAAATCATTGTGAACTGTGAGGAAGATAGTGTAGAATTTCAAAAGGATTAGTTGGTGGGATGGGCGGGCAAGTGGCAGAAAAAGTTCAATGCAGAGAGATGCAAAGAGATTCATTTTGGTAGGAAGAACATGGGTAGACAATGTAAAGCAAAGGGTACAACTCTAAAGGGAAGGCAGGAGCAGTGGAACCTGGGTGTATATGTGCATAAGACATTGAAGTTGGCAAGACAGATTGACAGAGTGGTTAATAAGGCATCCAGTATCCAATGCTTTATTAATAGGGGCATGGAGTACAAGAGCAAGGAGGTTATGTTGCACTTGTATAAGACACGAGTTCAGCCTCAGCTTGAGTATTGCATCCAGTCCCACACGCGTCACTTTAGGAAAGATGTGAAGGCTTTATAGAGAGTACAGAAAGGATTCACGGGAAAGGCCCCAGGGATGAGGAACTTCGAGAACAAGTGGGGTACATTGGAAGTACTTAACAAAAAGAAGCAAAAGAGACATAGGAATAATACGCTTTCACACAGCAAGTGGTTAAGGTCAGGGATGCACTGCCTGAAAGCATGGTTGAGATGGGGTCAATCGAGGCATTAAAAGACAGTCATCTGAAAAGGAAAAAGTGCAGAGTTATGGGGAGAAAGCAGGGGAATAGCACAAAGTGAATTGTTCATTCGGAGAGCTGGTGCAGAAACAATGGACTGAATACCCTCCACCTGTGCTGTAAGAATTCTGTGATTCTCTGATTCCTCCGTCCCCAAAACATCATTGGTCTCATTTTCCTTGTAACAAACATCCTCACAACTACCAGGAGACTGTTTTCCTTCAGTCCAGTCGCATGGGTCTTGCCCTTGTTTAGCAACAAATATTAACATCAGCATCAAATACAGAACAAAATATATTTCTCCAACTGTGGTGTACAGTCTCCAGCAGCTCTGAGGTTTGAGACCCTGTCTGCAGACTGTAGCATGGCATTTGGCTGTGTGGCACTGTGAAGTGGGTGGTGAGGGCACAAGTATGCTGACATCCTGGGAGAGGCTGACCAGGAATCTCTTGCTTTCTTACCACCTGCCTGTGTGTGCTGGAAGGATTTGCAAGTTGATAATAAACCTGTTTGGCCACATTATGAACACATCTTCCCTGGCCATCATGTTCTGGGGTGGGAATTGAACTCAGCACTTCTGGTTCAAGAGGTATCACACGATCAACTGCACCACAAGAGCTCCAAATAACCTGTGGCCTGGCATATTTAGGTGTGAGCTATTCCCAGCTCATATCCAGGTACCTGTAATGACTAATACATGATACCTTTTAAGCAGAATTTGTACTTACTGCAGTATACAGGTCTGGCACATAGAGAATTAACATGGGACTGAGTACAGTACCACTCACACAGTGGTGGAAGAGAACATATGACCCACACCTAGGGGTCAGTGTAGTGTAGGACAGAGCCATGTGTAGAAGCAAGCATGGAGACAGCTCCTAACTTGGACCTTTGCTGTACCTATGTATATAGTTTCTAGTAGTCAATAAACACTTAACATTGAACTGCCTAAGACTACGAATACCTTAATAAGACATACTTAACTATGCCCAACACCTCTCTTTTATTTCTTATGAGCCATGCAGTTATGTACAAGACTCTGATTTGTGTAACTGTCTCCACTCTAAAGGTGTATTTTTCACAGTTTATTTCTTATCATACTTGTTGCCATTGATGCTCTGCACATTGTCATGTAGGCAATTTAATGCTCTCTTACGTTTCAGTAAGTTTCAGGTAAGAATTTAAGTGGATGACTCTCTTCATACAATTTCAAAGCAATCTTGAATAAGCGACTATACAATCTGATATCGGATTGTGGTATTTTTTGTTTCACAATAAAACAAGTACTACCCTTGGAGCAAGAATAGAAGGGAAATAATCCGCCTGGGATGAAGGTGACATGATGTTCTCGTGTGATAAACATTTCTCCAAACAAGTTTCTTTCAGTAACAGGCTAGTTACACTGCCTATCAACAGAAATTGGTTCCAAATGTAAATGAACTCAAAACCAGATGTACCATGTAACTGGAATACCATTAATTTTAACATACACCATTAAACCCATTGAAGCCCATCTCTTTCATACTCTGGGACTGAATTTCTATGGAGGGTGTTCCTTCCTGGCCACCCCCACTTTGATGAAAAAGTCTTGGAAACTCTGTGAACATGGCATTCAGGAATAGTGAGGGTCCTGAGCCGAAGGGTTTGGATAGTTTAGGGCGAGAGCGGTTGGGTGGGGTGGGGGGGTGGGTGGTGGTGGATGGCGGGTAGGTTTAGGGGAGTGAGCGAGTAGGAAGGAAGGTGGGGGGGGGTGGGTTCATGCTGGGGGGTTGTGGGGGGGGGGGGTGGGGGGGTGTTTGGGGGGGCACCCCGTATCGGAGAAGAGCAGCCCCTGAAGAGCGACACCCCCCTTCCTTCCAGCCCTTTAAGCACTTGAAGTTCTCTTGGGAGTATCAATGTGCAATGACTGGGAAGGATTGTCTTCACTTGTCTGACAAATAATATTTCCGTCGGTGAGGGAACAGTCCTACTGAATGGTGTCAGTCTAAGATGTACCACGATCTTCAGCCGTGATCTTATTGAATGGCGGAGCGGGCTCGAGAGGCAGAGTGACCTATTCCTGCTCCTAATTTGTATGTTCTTGTGTAGCATGTCCTCATGCAGATTTTGTTTCTTTTAACAAAGTTTCATGATTTAGGATTTTGTGATTCGCAACATACATTTCGCTTCTCCATTGGATCTGTGGTAATGCGGTGATCAAGTGGTATAGTTGCCTCCACACTTCTCACACGTTTGCCTTAAATAGCTTTCCAGTATAGTGGGGTCAGTTATCCAAAACAACCCCTTATGATTCCCCAAATAGACTAAGATTGACCTTAAAGTATCTGCAATTCTTGCACTGGAATAATTGGCAGGCAATGGGAAATTTTGAGAAGTAATCCATTACAA
This sequence comes from Cetorhinus maximus, assembly GCF_964194155.1. NCBI lineage: Eukaryota > Metazoa > Chordata > Chondrichthyes > Lamniformes > Cetorhinidae > Cetorhinus > Cetorhinus maximus. Next base: position 166,834,731 of record NC_135880.1, read on the forward strand.
CCAAGAAATTATCTCGATTAACACCAAAGAGATCAGTTGTAAGTCTGGTCCATGTGATGAGCAAGTACCTTATGAGCAAATAGTGGTTCTTTCTCCTTGCTGGACACGAACAGTTGACATGCCTCACATTCCCTCACGGTCTTTTTAACATCTTGGTGAATTCACGGCCAATACACTACTGATCTGCCAATCTTTTGAGTTGATCAACTCCCTTGCATACCTGGTGCAGCAGTTGAAGGACAGCAGGTCTCATGAACCCTCGGATGGTGACTTGCTTTCCCTTGCAGATCACTCCTTGAGATTTCCCGAGTTCATCTCTAAAAGCAAAATGGTTTTATGGTGCCTGGAACATCTTGGAAGGACTCTGGCCATCCACCAAACATTGTATTCCATAACTTCTGTAGCACAGGGCAATTGGACATTGCAACATTTGGCACTTATACTGCCCAATATGCATCATATCAATGTGCAGAATGTCTTCTATTTCAGTGTCCATGAGATTGGCTTGCAGATCTAAGATGTCTGCAGTTGTTGATGGGTTAAGTAAACTGATTAGCCTATTGGATGTGACTATGGAATTACCTGGCTTATAGCGCATATCACAATTGTAGCCTTGAATTTTGACCAGCAGGTTCTGTAATCTTGGTGGTGCATCAGTTAAGGGTTTGCACCAGATCATTTTGAATGGTTTATGGTTGGTTTCCACAGCAACCTTCTATCCAAATAAGTAAGTGTGGAACTGCTGGATGACGAATGGATGACAATATTTAGTGTTCAATCTTTGAGTAACTAGCTTTTGCAGTGCACAGTCTCTTGGAGGCAAAAGCAATTGGCTTCCCTTTCTGGAGGAAGCATCCTCAAAGTCCTTTCTGAGACACATCAACCTCAAGCATAGGCTCCTTGGTCGGTTTGTAAAACTTGAAAGTTGACGGTCCTTTGGTCAATGATTTTTTTAAGGCCATCCAATACATGTTAGTGACCCTCCTACCAAACAAAAGATAATTCTTTCTTCAGAATTTCAAGGAGAAATGAGGCTCTGGGCAAAATGAGGTATATACGATGAAAGGAAATTAAACAAACTGAGGCAACGCTGCAGATCATTTTTGTTTTGCAGAATGGGACTTGCACTGATGTCTTCCAGCTTGCTATGGTCAGGATGGGTACCTTCCTCTGAATACATGGATCCAAAGAAGTTCATCAGTATTGCTTTGCTATTGAATTTGTAACTGTTAAACACAAGGCCTTCTCAAGGCGCACCTTCCATTGAGAAGGTGCAACTTCCAATCGTGCTCCTGCTTTGTTGTGCGATGTTGTCTGCTATGCACATGATCGTTTCCAAATATTGTCGGAAAATATCCGGGCTTATGGAAAGCCTGAATGGTAAATTTGGAAACTGTATTTGCCAAAAGGAGTGCAGAATGTCATTTGCTCCTGAAATGTCTTCTCCAAATGCACCAACCAGTAGCTGTTTTTAGTGTCAAGTTTAGAGAAGAATTTGACATTCGTAAACTTGGCGTTCAGATCCGCAAATGTAGGAGTTTTATGAGGGCATCATTTTAGGTCCGCATTCCCTCACCTTGGGGAGAATTTTCTTCCCGTCGGGGGAGGTGGGGGTGGTGCGGGGGTGGGAGCGGGCAGGCGCGCAGCCAATCAGCGCCCCCAGTCAGCTGGGCGCCGCCACTTTACGTGGGTGTGACATGCGCCCGGAATCGCTGAGCGCTCCCTGTGCAGCCGGGGAGAGTAGGCTGAGTCGCACGTGTGCGAAAGAGCGCAGAAATCTCCCTGAGGCACCCCTGTGTTTCACTTATAAAACATTGAATAAAGGGAGAAAAAAGTTTTAAGGACATGTCCACTCTTGTGATGTGAGCTGGGAATGTCCATAAATGTTAATATAATTTTTTCCAACACTTTTAAAACATTTACGAAATCTCATCCCGCCCATGGATGAGGTTCCATGAAAAATGCGAAGGCCGCCTGGGTTCTTCGCCTGCCTGCCAACCTTGAGGTTGGATGCGCAGCTCAGGTCAATGATTTAATTGATTGTTAAATGGCCTTAATTAACTGAAAATCTGAATGATGCGCGGCGACATCGGGACACACGCCTGACGTCACCCCACGTCATTTTACACCTCGGCAAGCGGGCCCCGACCCTTGGGTCTAAACAGGTGCATCTAAAACCATTTTTCTTGGCAACGCACATGATGGAACTACACAAATCAGTGTGGTTCTGAACTATACCATCTCTCTCCATCCTATCCAGTTTGGCTTTTATCTTGTTGAATGTGAATGCTACACTAACGCAGAGGATCAATGGACCGAGTAGCACCTGCACGTACATGCAACACTACATCACCCTTGAAACTCCCAGTCCTATCGAACCTATCTGGGTATAAGGATCATCTGCTGAGACGATTGCTGATTGAGTCCTTTTCTTCTGTTGCCTTCATCATTGTGTGGTTGACATGATATGTTTGATCTGGGAGCGTATGATGTCAATGAAATAGTGTGTGTTCCATTTCTGAGAATCAACAATTATTGCCTTGATGATTATCAAGGCAATAGAGAAAGCTCAAAGTCTATGGTGATGTTCTAGCTAACATAATCCCAACAATACATCACGGTGCAATCCTTAAGTAAGCAACTAAATGTGCACTGCATATGCCTCACGCAAAGGTAATATAATTTAATTCAATGCACTTCAGGGTGTGATACTTCAATTACTCATTGCAAGCACATGTTTGCAGGCCTGCACATGCACCCCCTCTCAATTTTGTTTGGGAGTTAAAAACATTTTATGTCACATAAAATAGTGTTTGAGCAAAGTGCAAATCAAATTTTAATCCCATTTCACCCCATTTTGGACAAAACCAGGCAGAACTTAAATCTCACACTAGAAAGTTCAGTAATCAAAATATGTTTAAACTCAGAAAAGTTGAACAGCAAGTAAAATTTCAAATTGTAAAAATAATCATGGCCTGATTTTATTTTCTCAACAACAATTGTACACAGGTTAAAACATATGTAAAAAAAAATGCATGTTGGACGAGAGTTTACAAGCACTGAAGCTGTTGAGATTATTTAAACTTGCAGTAGTGAGTTAGCAGCAGAATGGACAATTCTTGTATTTAATCAAAATATATATGCATTTACTGCTGCTTATCACAGTTTATGCATTTTTGTAGTAGAAGGCACATCTCTGTAACAAGAAAATGAGAAAATAAATGCACTTTTTAAAGATAAACAGTAAACTATCCAAAATATTTACAAAATATATGCATTTTTTCTGTTAAAATGAATGTAACTTTTTTTTTACCTTTACTTAAAAGACAAAAAGACAGCGTTGAGTTTTCATGCATTAAATTGTAGTATCACATTCTAAATAAAATGAATCTTGAAAACATAATTTAATGATTGATTGTTGAGCAGATGAACAACTGCAAAAAGCTCACTATCTGGATTAATTGGCAAGTGATGGTATTTAGTTTATCATCAGTGGATCAGCCAGACTGAAATGAATCATAAAGACAACATGGGCTTTGGCCTGAACTCCAGGAGCTCTCCAGGCATGAGAAATGCCACCTCTCAAAGTTGAGATTTTTTTTAAAATTCAGGAACCAAGATTCATAGAGCCGATGCAAAGTTGAAAGGAGAAGGCAGGAACGGGGAAAACCAGGAAGAAATTATTTGAAAGCACCAAGCTAGGTTTAAAACATTATAGAAGGATGGAAAGGCTAAGATAAGAAATTCTAGTTTTGAGATAGGAATTTAGGATTAGAAAGAGGAGCAGGAGGCCATTCACAACCTTGAGCATGATTTACTATTCAATTGGGTCATGGCTGATATGTACCTCAACCCCATGTCCCTGCTTTGCTTCCATATCCCTTGATCCCCTTACCTAACAAAGATCTATTGATCATAGTCTTAAGTTCCAATTGACGGAGCATCCATAGACTTTCAGAGAGAGAATTTCAGATTTCTACTACCCTTGCATGAAAAAAATATGTCCCGAATTCCCTCCTAAATAGCCTAGCTCTAACTTTAAGGTTATATTCCCTTGTACTTGATTTCCACATCAGAGAGAATGCCTACCCTATTGAATCATTTTAACATTTTAAACACTTCAGCCAGGTCACCCCTTAATCTTCTATACTCTGGAGAATACAACCTAATGCAACCTGTCCTCGTAACTTAACCCTTTAAGCCCGTGTGAGGCTCTGTGATGCAATTTGATTTTGACACAAGAAGCAACCTTGTGTAAGGTGAGATATTTGGTGCTCACTTGGAATGAGAAAATAAAGTTCAGAGGGGAATTGACCTTTTATTAATAATGCAAACAGACTAGAAAGGCTGCAATGGAGAATGAGTCTGGAAATGAGAAAAAAATCATCTTTCAGACAATGAGATATTGAAGTGAAATAGCACCTTCCTTACATATAACAACAATATTTTTTACCTGTATGAATTGGGATTTAGAGATAGTTAAAAATTGTAAAGGACAAACAGAAATTTTTGGCATGTAAATGGAAACTGATGTTCTTGAAGGCACTTTCGCAATAAAAATGTGCAAGGTCCATTCGAGACCAAAGGAAGTAGTGAAATCAAGAATATTAATAGATGAAAAAAGGTTAATGAAGGAATCAAAAGAAGGGACTCAGTAACTATTCACAGAGTAATCACAGAAATTTATAAGACAGGAGGAGGTCATTTGGCTCATTGCACAGACAAGATTTAATGCGTTAGAGATAAGAAACTCTCCTATACTATTGAATGAAACAAGATTATTAATGCCCTTGACAAGCATGGAGGAGATCAAAGTGTAAAATGATTCAGCCACTACACCACCAGAGAACTGGAGACTGTGTGCATGTGAACTGAATTTAGAATTGGATAACAAGTGAAGCAGCTCTTTTGTATGAAGAGAACACACGAGCCCTATAACCTCCAGGTTAAGAGAGACAAAAAGTGCCCCAGAACTACAATATATATATATATACAGTGATTTCAGAAACTAGTTTCTGTCAACATAGCTTTTGTCCGAGGTTAAATAATGGTATTTCTTTCCTCAACAGAACACCATACCAGACTGTCAATTATCATGGTCAATCATTGCTCTCGAACACTTTTGAGAAATCTAAGGCAGAGTTTCATGCACTCGTAACTTAGACAATAAGATAACCAGCAGAAGAGGACCATCAGTTAGGTCTGAATGTTCTATCTTAAAATGTACAAAGGATCATAAGACAGGTGAAAGGGTTCAACATTCTTAGATGCATTTACTTAACATTCTCCAACTAAGTTCTGCCCATAAGTTCTCTTATTAATTGGCACCTTGTATGCAGTCATGGTTGGTGCCAAGCACAATTTTTTTTAAGTGCCAGCTACAAAAAGTGAATCTTAATCTACAGATATGCAGCTTCTAGTGACACTACATGAATTCGAGATCACTGTGGATTACTACCATAGGTTTGATGCCATTTTATGTATAGACAGAGAAAGGATCTAATGGATCCATGCAATACATATACATTCTGTTTTCTAATGCTTGCTCAGCAACAAACAATGTACGTTTCCTGGGCTAAATTACTACCAATTATAAATAAATATTCATCACTACTCACAAAGATTTGAAGAAACAATACTGTTAAAAAAAATATTGCTAGCATTTTTTTAAACAAAAAATACACTGGTAGCTACAATGTTGAAAATTAAAGGGTGTTTCAGTGGAGCTTTTGCTATCACTATCTTTTCCCCAATCTAACATGATTGCTGTTCATTGTGAACATTGGAACCTGGCAGCAAATCCAAAATTATGCCTAAAATTTCGGTCTATTGCTAATTTAGAATGAAGCTTGAATGCTGATTGAAATTGCATCACCTAAAGAGATCATATGAGGTAATTTCAAGTTTCTATGTAAACGTTGCTCAATTTTTCCAGTTATACTGGCTGATCACAAAACAAAACTATATCTGTTCACAGCCAACATAATAATAATCTTAAAAATGAACTGAAACACAAAGTTATTCCCAACGCCCTTAGTAATCTAGCAGAAATCCTTTGGCTCATATCAGATCAATGTTATCAACAGAAAGGATGTTCTTACTCATTCCTTTTTGAGTGCATGAAAAGATGTAAGCAGAACATTAGTACATTTCTGATGTCAGGAATTGTGGTGGTGCATAGCAAACACTTAGATTAACTACATACTGTCCTTACGAATGGCAACTTCATCAAAACAGCTACAAATTCCTCAATCGTAACAGTCTAGCAACAACCTGCATTCATATAGCACCTCTACCCCAGTAAAATATCCCCCAGTGCTTGACAAGAAAATTGTCAGACAAAATTTAACACCAAGCCACATAAGCAGACTTTAGGAGAGATACCCAAATGCAAAGAGATGAGTTTTAAGGAGTTTATTAAAAGAGGAGAGTTGGAGACATCGAGAGATTTATGGAGGGAATTCCAGAACTTTGAGTCTAGGCAGCTGAAGGAGGTCGCCAAAGACGAGGTAAAGTAAATCGGGGATGAATAGGATGTCAGACGTGGAGAAACATTTAATTATTGGAAGGTTGTAGGGCTGAAAGAACATACAGATGTAGGGAAGTGCAAGGCCACTGGGGGCTGTGAACAACGTGGAGGAGAATTTTAAATCTGAAGCATTGCTGGACAGGGAGGCAATGTAGATCAGTGAATACTAGTGTGATGGGTACGTGGTGCAAATGAGGATAAAGGCAGCAGAGTTTTGGATGAACTCAAGTTTATTGAAGATTATGTTGAGAGGTTGGCTAAGAGATTATTGGAATAGACATGTTTGAAGGTAACAAAAAGCATGGATGAGAGTTTCAATAGCAGATGAGCTGAGGCAGGGACATATCTGGGCAAAGTTATGGAGGTGGATTTAGGTGGCATTGGGAGGTCAAAACACAGAGGATGCAAACAGCCTGATTCTGCCTCAGACAGTGGTTAGGTGGGAAGATGGAATCAACGGCTAGGGGAGTCGAAATGAAATGTAGGCTTTGAAACATTTTCAACGCCACATTTCACCTTGTTTTCCTGTAGGTAGATTAATTTTAAGGAAACATGCTGGAAGCAGAGCACGCTCTGGAGTGACTGAAGTTGATTCAAGGTGTGATATGGAGATCTTCTGGAGAGGAGATTAATGGTCTTCTCACAGGCATATTCAAAAGGCTAAATTACAAAAATCTATTCATGTATAGGCAGCCGCACCTTCAATAGTCCAGGCCTTCTCTCCAGCTCACTTTCCTCCTTTCAGCTGCTCCACAAAGCCTCTTTCTTTGACCAATTTTTTTTTAGCCACTTTTGTCATAAATGTTAAACAAAAACAGAAAGTGCTGCAAAAACTCAGCAGGTCTAACTCAGCAATTAGACCTGTTGTGTTTTTCCAGCATTTTCTGTTTTTATTTCAAATTTCCAGCATCCGCAGTATTTTGCTTTTATCTTGCTTTTGTCCTAAATGTTGTTTGATGGCAAATTTTGTTGGATAATGTTCTTGAGAAGCATGTTGAGACTTCTCACTTCATTAAACATGCTACACAATTGCAAGTTGCTGTTGTTGTATACCAATGTGTAAGTCTAGAGAGCCCACTATATAAAGTAAATGCACAGCGTTTAAAAATCACTTCAGTCGCAAAGCATTTCCAGTATCAGGAAAACATTCCAAATTTGCACTACACCAAAATATATAGTTAAGAACGAAATAACCAACTCACTCCTATCCAAAATCTAAATCGCAGTATGACTCAGAGTTCCTTTCCAAACAGCGCTTTAGACATACTACTATTGCCTCCTAACAGCACTGTGGGTGTACCTACAGCACATGGACTGCAGCAGTTCAAGAAGGCGGCTCATCACCATCTTCTCAAGGGCAGTTAGGGACGGCAACAACGCCAGCGATATTCACATCCCATGAATGAATTTAAAGAAATAGGTGGTATGGTGGCTTTAATGGATGCAGCAACTCTGAAGTGAATGTCTGCTTATTGAAGGATATTTTTTCTTTATTCAGATAATAGCAAAGAAGTTTAGGTTAAAGACTTGGAGAAACTTTTGCAGACATATACAAGTATATAGACCACTCAACGTTGTTGAGTGAGTTGCGATTTGCTATTGGGCATTCTTTCAAATTGCATCAATGAAAATGAATAAGGTTTGAGGAGTTAAGAGGCACGTATAGCTTTTTTATTGGACAGACGAAATCAACATGCATGAGTACCAAAGTTCTAAACTGATTTTGTTTGTTCAAACAGAAAGAACAATAGCATCCGGGACAAAGCTTTTCAATTTCGCTTTAGCCTTACTCTTAAAGAAATATCTCCTGGTTTTCTCCAGTCAGTCTGCATCATTAATTACCTGCAGTTCCCCAAGGGACAACAGTAATGTCTGTTGGCCTATTTCAGCAGTTTGGTAGTAACACAATACAGAAGTAGTACTTAAGCCAATATGCTGTGAATCACCAACACACTTCTGGTGTGGCACTCTCCATCCTTTGCCTCAAATTGCTCCTCTGCAATGTATCCCAAAGAGAATACACCTGGACTTTTTCACAGTTCAAGTGAACATTGCAAGACATTCCATAACTACAACAATTACCTTTTAGTGAAATCCGAGCAATAGCACTGGTCATTAACCTAGCAGTGCTAAATACTGTTTGAGTGCTGCTTGATGGAACGTGGTTCTGAAAGATTTTGCAGGGAACAGAGTTACTGGTAAAAACAGTTTAATGATAATTGCCTGTTGACTACATCCCTTCATCTCAGAGATGGCCTTTCCAAAGCTCACACCCAAAAACTTGAATACCACAAAGAACAAGGACCAGAGGTAAGTAGCCCCATAAATATACAGTGCCAACATGAAAAGGTTGCACTGTGTATTTGCATTCAACCATTCTCTTCCCAAAATTCACCCAGTACCAGGCCAATCCTTTATACCAGTTAGCAACAGCATGTAGCCACTAAAATGTTGCATTCTATGCCTTGTAACCAAAATGGAAGAAGCAAATGAGCACACATTTGTTAGTATTTGCTGGATAACTCTTATCTAACAAATGGAAGATTTCAATGTATGTATGCTGATAGTAGTGCACTGATGTTATGTGGTTCATTTACAGAATGTACAGTATTCCTAAATGCTCATTTTTCAGCCACTGTTAGTTTGGTGCATGGAAACACTGAATCATTGATAACTGCTGAGATTTCTGATTGTTCTTTGAAACAATGCAGCTTAAACTGGGACTGTACATGCGGAAGAGAATTTAAGAGTCTGTAAAAAATTAAAGTAAAGAACAAAATGAAAATGAAAAGCTATTTTGCAATTCAAGCTCTAAATCAATATTACCAAAAAATGTCCTTGCTCTCCATGTAAGTATGCAGCCATATTTATGTATTCTGCAAATGCATACTCCTTAGCATTGAATAAATCCTAGCAGTAATGGTTAATTTACTACAGTAAAATGGAAAAAGTTCAGATGCTGGTCCTTTTATATTTACATTTTTGTTATACTTCATGACTCACTGAAGAATGCTTTTCTATGGAGGACTATGGAGAATTTGCATGATTTTAAAAAAAAATTCTTTGGATGTGAGCATTTCTGACAGGACTGGCATTTGTTGGTATTTTTTGAGAATGTAAGTAGTAGAGTTCATGATGGGGAGCCAGTGGATGTGGTTTATTTGGACTTTCAGAAGGCTTTCAACAAAGTCCCACATAAGTGATTAGCGTGTAAAATTAAAGCACATGGGATTGGGGGTAGTGTATTGAGATGGATAGAAAACTGATTGGCAGACAGGAAACAAAGAGTTGGAATAAACGGGTTTTTTTCCGAATGGTAGGCAGTGACTAGTGGGGTACCGCAGGGATCGGTGCTGGGACCCCAGTTATTCACAATATATATTAACGATTTAGATGAGAGAGCCAAATGTAATATCTCCAAATTTGCAGATGACACAAAGCTGAGTGGCAGGGTGAGCTGTGAGGAGGATGCAGAGATGCTTCAATATGATTTGGACAAGCTGAGTGAGTTGGGCAAATGCATGGCAGATGCAGTATAATGTGGATAAATGTGAGGTTATCCATTTTGGTAGCAAAAACAGGAAGGCAGATTATTATCTGAATGGCTATAAATTGAGAGAGGGGAATGTGCAACAAGACCTGGGTGTCCTCGCACACCAGTCGCTGAAGGTAAGCATGCAGGTGCAGCAGACAGTAAAGAAGGCAAATGGTATGTTGGCCTTCATAGTGAGAGGATTCGAGTCAGGGGCAGGGATGTCTTGCTGCAATTATACAGGGTCTTGGTGAGACCACACTTAGAATATTGTGTGCAGTTTTGGTCTCCTTATCTGAGGAAGGATGTTCTTGCTATAGAGGGAGAGAGGCAACAAAGGTTTACCAGATTGATTCCTGGGATGGCGGGACTGACATATGAGGAGAGATTGAGTCAGTTAGAATTATATTTGCTGAAGTTCAGAAGAAAGAGGGGGGATCTCATAGAAACCTATAAAATTCTAACAGAACTAGGCAGGGTAGGTGCAAGAAGGATGTTCCCGATGGTGAGCGAGTCCAGAATCAGGGGTCACAATCTGAGAATACGGGGTAGACCATTTAGAGATGAGGAGAAATTTCTTCACCCAGAGAGCAGTGAGCCTGTGGAATTCGCTACCACAGAAAATAGTTGAGAGCAAAACATTGTATGTTTTCAAGAAGGAGTTAGATCTCGCTATTGGGGTGAAAGGGGTCAAAGGATATGGGGAGAAAGTAGCAGCAGGCTATTGAGCTGAATGATCATCCATGATCATAATGAATGGCAGAGCAGGCTCGAAGGGCCGAATGGCCTACTCCTGCTCCTATTTCCTATGTTTCTATGTATGCTTGTTGCCCACCCCCGGTTGTCCATGAGAAGCTGGTGGTGGGTCTGATTGACAATTAAATTCAAAAATGGTTTGGCTTGAATTCCTACCAAATTAATGCAAGTAACTTAACTTATTTGTGGACTAAACAATGAATCCCACATTTATAATTGTGTTTAAAAAAAATACGTCCCTGAGCTTTTCTTCACATAATTAACCTAAGAAGACTGCAGTCAACATCTCTTTCCTTCACAATTAATCCAAGCGTGAAAAGCATTATCATAATCACATTATAACATATGGTGGATCAAGTTGGCTACTAACTATGCATTGCTGTACATTCCAGATCACATACAACACAATTCTTCCTTAATGAATGTGGCAATTTCCAAATTTGCACACCATTAGAAAATCTTTTAGAAACTTATCATCCCAACATCTGCCTTATTCTACAGTAATGCACACTTTCTACAATCATCATTATTTAATGCATCACGAGATTCACATTCACAGCCTAGTTGGTTCATGAAACTATTCAGCTCCAGATATTGTTCCTTTCCTTTCGTAGATAATTTTAGCTCTATTAACCATGACAAGTGTAAATGGGGCCCTATATATTACAGTGAAATTATTCTCCATTCTTTGAGGGAATTTATGTTAGAGCAGGTTTAGGTTACAAAGGACAAATTCACAATTAGAATATTTTTCTTTAGCCAGTTCTTGTGCAAATAGCACAATATATTGCTTTGCATTCAGCACTGAAAGCCATTTGATGTTCGTCACAAAGGAAAACTCCTTACTTCGCTGTGAGGGAAGTGTCATCTCCGTAAAGTTAACTCCTCCTATTATGAACAGTTGCAATATTAAATCCTCCTGTTACCATGCCTGAAGTGGGCAGATCATGTCACAGTTATAGTACCTACTTGATTATGTTTTTTGTACAGTATTAGCAGTTTGTCCTGATGAACTGTAACATCACAGTGGAAGGACTATCCTTTCCCATGGCCTGTAAAATAAGTCCAAAGTGATCCTGCTTGTCTGAACGTGGTATGATAGCAATCAGTCCCCTTGATTTGGTTGTGTGCCCAAGAGTTTGGGCAGTGCCAGCTACAGGCTGGAAAAGCAGCAGTTGTGATTGGACAAAAGAGCACAAGGTTGAACATTCTGCAAACTCATCTTCCCATAGAATCCCTCATAGAGTCCACTTTTTGAGCAAGTTCCTTAAAAGTTGGACGCTGAGTCGATGCACTGTTCCAGCATTCCTTCATTATTAAATACATCTGAGGTTGGAAGTAGAAATATAATTGAAATTAGAAAATAAGTTTGAGAACATTGTATGTCACTACCATACCATTGCTAAAAAAGGATTTTATATATCCTTCATTAAGCATCATCAACATCAAGCACTTGGTTTACTGTATGCCAGTCATAGTCTAAGACCAGGCTTGGAAGGTCACACACTACAACTGGTAGGGAATATACTTTTTTACACTTCTTACACCAAGCCTCTTTAAGTGAATCTGCCCATCCATTACCTATTCCTCTGGAATTATGAACAGTTTTGTGGCATTGACTCATGCACATTAGGGACCATTAGGGTTGGATGAATGTAGGGGGTGGTGGTGTGTGTCAGCTTCACCTCTGACTTCTGAGCTGTCCGAATCGCTCCCATTCCCTGGGTTCCAGACCTTAGACATACTTGGGGGTTGTGACAAAATGCAGCAGACAACTGGTTTTGGTGCAAGAAAAAAACTGAGTTTATTGAAGTCACAAATGAACTTATAACATTAGGATTACACTGAGATTATACAGAACTACAAGGTACACTTAGTTAAGAATGGGGAACACACAGCATAATGAGGGAAAATCACGCTACTAATCCCCTTACCCTTGTCCCACCCCCAAAACCTAACTAAATTGAACTAGGAGAGGTCAGGGATCATGCTCACCAACCAGGGTTCCTTGACAGTTCGAAATCCAGCCAGGTAAGCCGGCTGCAGTGTTGGGGTATGCTCTTTGTGTCCTCTGGAGCCTGCCATCCCCACGTGGTCCTGGTCTGTGGAATCTATGAAGGTTCTTCAGTTGGGTGGAGGGCATGGTTGCGGGTGGTCGATCTTCATAGAGGGCTGCGGTTGCAGCCTTGTTGTCTTTGGTTGAACCTGCCACCCCGTGCCCCTCGCCGTGATGTTGCCTGTGGGCCTGCAAACCTACAAATCTCCTCCATCCGCTTGGCTCAGCTGCCTCTCTCTCCTTAAACTCTGCTTCAACCTCTCCAAACTGCTCACCCTCCTCTCCTTTGTAACTGGTGGCCCAGTTATACTGTTTTTTTTCGAATTTCTTACCTCAATCCAAATCAAGGTTAGTTCTTTGTCTGATTTTGGTGGGCTTCCCCTGGTAATTGTTGTCTCATTGTTTTTAATGGGCTCACATGATGTTTATCGTTGTCTTCCTGTCCCCGTAACTAGTCTTGAACTGAAAGCCATTGTATATGTGGAGTATTGATGGGATCGCATAATTGCATTGATTGCTGCCTTCCTGCCTTAGTAGTTAGTAGCGATTATTTATGCAAGATTTTGATGGGCTTTATTTTGTGTAAGATGAAGTCTTTCTCTGGGCTGATTGTTTTAAAGGGAAGAATGCATATTCTGTCTCCTCTCGTTGACGGGTTTCAGGCAACAATCCAAACTGCACTCAACAAGCCCAGGCATGTCCAGTCCCGGGTCTTCATGGGCTACCTCCTGTCTGCAGGGTTCTACACTTAACTCAGCAGTTGGGTCCTCTGCCGTAAAAGTCCAAAAGTCATATCCTTGTTGATAATATGAAAAATGTGGGAATCTTGAGAACCCTTCAGAAGAAGTGTGGGTTGACGGTCATATGGAGCATAAACACTGCTATTGACCATTTGGGTTGAATAGTGTGTTTGTGTGTGTGATATAAATTCCATTTAATCTTAAATATAGTCCAAACTCATTTCTCATAACACCTCTTAAACGAGACTTATATCCCATTGGAAGGACTGGCCCAAACAAATCTGAGGAAGATCTCCTCCCTTAAATTCATGGATAAATTGAGTTTTGATAATCTGCACCCAGTTCCTAGTGAATTCAGACCCCAAGCACGAGCTCCCCATAATTTGATAGCACATCGGCAATCTCACTCAGAAGCTCAAGCTTCGGGGAGGTGGGAGGTTGTGGGGCGGCAGGGGCGCCTCCTGTCGCCTCCATTAAATACTGTCCCCAGGCTGTAATTTGGTTGCTAGTTTTTAACTTGGTAAATAATTACTTCAAAGTATACTCTAAAGCTCTGCACACTATTTTTATAACTGCACTTAACCTATTTTTCAAATGAAAGGACAGCTATCCACAGAGGACATAGTTAAAGGGAAAACTGCTTGTGATCAGTACCATGTCATGACACCCATCCGGATTTGGCAGCCTTCTACCCACTTTAAGAAGCTCGATCAAGTGGAAGACAATCATTTGTCCTTGCTTGTCACTGCCGATCATGCACATTAATTCCTGAAAATGCAATCAAAAATAAAATTTCACTGAATCAATGTTTTTTAAAAGAGAAATATTAGAAAACTGTTTAACATTTAAATGAGCGATACATGGAAGCTACCAAAATAAAATAACAAATAGATAAATATAATACATTATAATAAAAGTTCAGAACCTGCAGTGACTATCCTTTATGTAGTAACACTCGTGAGTTCCGAACAGTAATTCATATGACAGACAGCTTTATAGAACTAAGCAGGAAGAGAAGCAAGTTTAATCGGTTCAACAGAAGTTGGAGACTCACTGATGATGGACTTTTAGTCTTCTCGCTGTGTGTGAAAAGTTCATATAGCACCACTCCAAAGCTCCAGACATCTGAAGCCACTGAGAACTTGTTCTCCATCAGGGACTCCAGTGCGTACCTGTTCCAGATATTCACAGAAACATCACATACTCAACCATCACAACCTAAACTGTTCTGCCATATCATATCAAAATCCCATATGACAATGTTTCTATTTAAATAACAACTTTCCCTTCAGTCCTCCAAGTGTGTGCCCAACTTAAAGGCTAAGGCAATCTTATCCCAGAATTCTGCCAATGGAAGGTACAAGATGCACATTAATACCATGATCTCCCTGCTCCCAGTGTGGAAGCACCTTGCGTGCAGTTGTACATAAGATCATAAGAAATAGGTGCAAGAGCAGGCCATTCAGCCCTTCGAGTCTGCTCTACAATTCAATAAGCTCATGGCTGATCTTCTACCTCAACCCAGCCTTTCCGCACTATTCTTACATTCCTTCGTGTTGAAAAATCTTCCAATCTCTACCTTGAACATACTCAACAACTGAGCACCTACAGCCTCTCTGGGCTGTAGAATTCAAGAGTCACAAGTGTTTGAATGAAGCACTTTCTCCTCAATGCAGTCCTAATGTTGTGCCTGTGCATAAATAAGAAAGATTCTGCATCTAGAATTGGGCTTTCCCCTGGCTCTTTCACCTTGTAATATTCCTTGTCTTGTGGTAAGACTTTGGTCAAACCAAAATCACCGATTTTCGCCCGGTTCTCATTTTCCACGAGAACGTTTCGTGTTGCCGGGTCTCGGTGTATATATCGTTTGGTTCCCAGATACTCCATTCCCTGCAACAATCAAACAAAACCAGTGCTTTCTAGAGCTAGATAAGTGATGGCTTCTTGAAAATGGCCCATTTGTATCTGGGCTGTGAATATACCATAAACATGTACCATGTGTTTGCATTTTGGGTTGCAGTTGATTCTTTTCCATTAACAAACATACATACGAAATAGGAGCAGAAGTCAGTCATTCGGCCCCTGAAACCTGCTCCACCATTCAACAAGATCATGACTGATCTGTTTGTGTTTCAAGTTCCACATTCCCCAGCTACCTCTAATAACTTTTGTTTCCCTTGCCTAACAAGAATTTATCTGTTTCTGAATTTCCAGTTCTGTTGAAGGGTCATGAGGACTCGAAACGTCAACTCTTTTCTTCTCCGCCGATGCTGCCAGACCTGCTGAGTTTTTCCAGGTAATTCTGTTTTTGTTTTGGATTTCCAGCATCCGCAGATCTTTGTTTTTATCTAAGAATTTATCTGCCTCTGCCTTAAAAATATTCAATGGCCTAGCCTCCACCCCCTTCTGAGACAGAGAGTTCCAAAGTCGCACAACCTTCAGAAATAATTTCTCCTCATCTCTGTCCTTAAAGGGCGACCCCTAATTTTAAAACAGTTCCCCCTAGTTCTGGACTCGCCCACAAGAGGAAACATCCTTTCCACGTCCACCTTGTCACTACCGTTCAGGATCTCGTATACTTCAATCAAGTCACCCTTCACTCTTCTAAACACCAGTGGAAACAAGCCCAGCCTGCCCGACCTTTCCTCATATGACAAACCGTTCATTCCAGGCATCAATCTCGTAATCCTCCCCTGAAGCGCCTCCAACACATTTACATCCTTCCTTAAATAAGGAGACCAAAACATTTGGGATTGTAATTTACAGATCTTTTGGCATGACAGATAATTAGAATTCCGTCATGAAATAAAGCTGCCAGTGTAGTATGGTGGCTGTGACTGCTGAACTGGTGCAATTTGCACTAGCACTGTAGAGCAAGCAGCAAAAAATTACCAATCCACCCAGTTTTATTTATCTGTACAAAGAAGGATTTTTGTGCAGATTAAACAAGCAATGATCCTGTACGAGGTTCCTGCATTTTGAGATTACACTACAGATACTGGGCTGCAACTTGCAGAAGACTGTACAGCAATCTAACTTCTGCTGACAGTTATATACGACATACCATTCCCTTTAGCGCACGCTCTTCCAGAATTGAGACAAACATCACGTTTCATTATCTCTTCTCTTTCTCTCCCTCACCAACATACAAACAGAAACAATAGCCTGAATTCTCCCGTC
Source organism: Cetorhinus maximus (assembly GCF_964194155.1). Lineage (NCBI taxonomy): Eukaryota > Metazoa > Chordata > Chondrichthyes > Lamniformes > Cetorhinidae > Cetorhinus > Cetorhinus maximus. Next base: position 166,851,524 of record NC_135880.1, read on the forward strand.
GGCGAATTGGGGGCGGTGCCTGCTCGCCGATGGGAAAATGATATGGGATGATGTCAGGAGGAATCCCCGACGTCAACCCGGTCCCTTTAAATCTTCATGAAGGCGGGCGGACAGTGAAATCAGCTGTCCACCTGCCAACTTGTCAATGGCCAATTGAGGCCATTGACAGGCTAATTAAGATAATTAAAGACCTGCCCGTCCAACCTTAATGCTGGAGGGCAGGCCAGGATATCCTGATTATGCATGAAACCTCATCCACTAGCGGGATGAGGTTTCATGTCCGTTTTTAAAAATCCAATAAAGTTTATATCCTTTTTATTAACATGTCCCATCTTGTGTGACATTGTCACATGAGGGGGACATGTTAATAATTTCTTAATTTTTCTATTTTTTGACTTTTTTTACCTGTCAGTAATCTCCCCGAGACAGGACTTTGCCTCAGGGAGCAGTGCACTCTTTCATGCGCGAAAGAGCACACTTTGACAGATGGGGATTCCCTCCCCCACCACCTCCCCCCACCTCCCCCCCCCCCCCCCCTTCCACCCCGGCACAGGAAGCACATAGCGCTTCCTGCCGGGCAGGCCGCTGGGTGGGCCTTAATTGGCCCGCCCACTCAAAATGGCGGTGGGCCCCGTTTCGGTGGCGGGAGTCAGCTGTCCGCCCGCCGCCGAGTCGGTGGGGCTCGCCCACCATCCGAGGGCAAAATTCTGCCCAATGACATCATGACAGGATGTAGCAGTACGTCAGGGCTTTGATCGATCTATTGGATGTGGGGTCACTTAGCTCCACCTTTCACTTATTGCTGCTTCCGCCATGTACCATAAGTCGTCCTGTGTTGCAGCTTCACCAGGTTGACACCTCATTTTTAGGTATGCCTGCTGCTGCTCTCCTGTAATCTTCATTGAACCAAGGTTGATCAGCTAGCTTAATGGTACTGGTAGAGTGAGGGATACAGAATGCTAGGCCACGCGGTTACAGATTGTGGTTGACTATAACGCTATTGCTGCTGATGGCCCACAGCATTTAATGGATGCCCAGCTTTGAGCTATTAGATCTGTTCTAAATCTATCCCATTTAGCCTGGTGACAGTGCCACACAACATGATGGGCGGTATCCTCAGTGTGAACAGGGAGCTTCATCTCCACAAGGACTATGCAGTGGTCACTCCTACCAATACTGTCATGGATGAATCTATCTGCGACAGATAAATTGGTTAGGTTGAGGTCAGTTAGGTTTTTCGAGCTCTGAAGAGGGGTTACATGGACTCAAAACGTCAACTCAGTTTCTCGCTCCATAGATGGTGTTAGTCCTGCTGAGTTTTTCCAGCATTTTCTGTTTTTGTTTCAGGTTTTTCCCTTTTGTTGGTTTTCTCACCACCTGCTGCAGGCAAAGTCTGACAGATGTGTCCTCCAGAACTTGGCCAGCTACCGAGTCACTCTTAATGTTGAGCATTGAAGTTCTCCACCCAGAATATAATCAGTGCCCTTGCCACCCTCATTCCAAGTGGTGCCCAACATGGACAAGCGCGGATTCATCAGTTGAGGGAAGGTGGTAGGCGGTAATTGACGGGAAATTTTGAGGGTTCCCAGAGCAACTCCCTCCCGACTGTTTTCCACTGTGCTATCACCCATGTTGTGTAAATGTATCAAATGATATGGACAAAAAGTGGGTAAATGGAATTGAGAATGGAAATGAGCCATAATTTCTAAACGCCAGTTTGTATGTTGGTGAGGGAGAGAAAGAGAAGAGATAATGAAATGTGATGTTTGCTTCAATTCACCCAACATCACCGTGCATCATTTTACACATGAACATGCAGGGCCCGCCCCACACGCTGAAGGAAAAATTCAGCCCCATGAAACTCTACCATTCAAAGTATATTGAATTAGAACACCATGTGAAGATGAGTGGGAGTTTGTCCAGGTTCTCTCCATGGTTCCACATTGTAAAAAAGACTTTACACTCACAAGTGTGCAGACACACCTACACAAAGGGATTCTACTCATCTTGAAATGATCTGGCTTAAAGAAAGTCAAGTGTTGCCAATATTTAAGAGTTTTTGGAGTGGGTTCTATTCCCCCTGGGTAATTCCGAGCAGCATGTTCTACAAACTTGGTTATTCTTACATGAGTTTCTGCAGCAAGATGAATTAATGGAAATTAAAAGGCAGGACCTCAAAAGCAGGAATCTCAGGATTAATCCCAGTGCCACATTCTAGTGAGCATAGGAATTGGAGGATTGAGCGATTGAACACATGGCTGGAGAACTGGTGTAGGAGGGAGAGCATCAGATTTCTGAGGCACTAGGAACATTTTTGGGGCAGGTGGGACCTGTACAAGGTGGAAGAGCTGCATTTCAGTGGGACTGGAACTAATAAACTCGCAGGGAGATTTGCTACTGCTGTTGGCGATGGGAGTCTGAGAGGGAGCTCAGATTGGAGGGCTGCAAAGCTGGTAATAGGGTGTAGAAAAGTAGTGAATAAAGCAGAGGTAGACCACAAAAAGGATCAGAATGCAAAATAATGTTAAAAAAGCATGATTAAAGGCACTCTGCATGCATGCAGCATTAGCAACAAGGCTGATGATTTGAAAGCACAAATAGAGATAAATGGCTATGATCCAGTTGCCATTACAGAGACACGGTTACAGAATAACCAAGATTAGGAACTGAATATTCAAGGACATTAGTCATTTAGGAAGGGTGGGCAAAGAGGAAAAGGAGGTGGAGTAACACTCTTAATAAGGGACAAGATCAGTACGTTAGCGAGAGAGGGTCTTGGATCGAAGCATCAAGACATAGGCCGGGAATTTCAATTCCCACTTGCAGCGGGCGGGAGCGGAAAATATCGGGATATCGCGCAACTCGGTTTCATGTTGTTGTAAAACCAGTTTGGTATTGTCCAGTCAATCCGTCACTGTTGGGCTGCGTTTCCCACCACCACACGTCGGGAAACTAATTTCAATATTTTAGCATCTCATTATATACCCTGCTGGCCAGAATCATACCCTCAAGCTGGGTCACCCGGGCACATTGTTGTGATTGCACATCAACATGTTTCATAACGGTACGTAAGCGACATGTGCTTGGCAAGCTGTGCTTCACTCTGGGTTTTGAGGCTTGTTTGTCTACCTTGTTTCAGGCAACATTCATGGTCATCAGCGCCAGGCTTCGCAGGCAGCACCACATCACTCTTAGGGGGGCTCACAGGCAGGTCTCTACCAACCAGACCAGCAGTGAGTTGGGGGTGGCTGCAGGGCTAGGGCTTGCTTGAGTAAGGGGGGTATCCCAGGGTGTGTGTGGGGGCACATGTTGATCTGTGCAAGTGTCTTCAAGATGGTGAGGGCTGAGGATGCAGTCTCCAGAGGAGATGAGGCCAGGTGGAGATGTGAGGATTTGTGTGAGAGAGTGAGTGGTGATGCCCCTTGAGCTGGCAGTGAGTGAGATGCCAGTGAATGTGTGATGGGCTTGTAAGCATGTGAGTTTAGAGTGACGAGATGGTTGCCTTACCCTGGCAGCACGGATGAGATCATTGATCTTCTTTCTGCACTGGATGGCCAGCCCCTTCTGTGCAGCATTGTCACTGACCACCGCTGTCACCACCTCCCAAGCCGTACTAGTGAGATTGCTGGACCTCCTGCGGCCAGAGCAGGGGTGGAGGACATCATGGCAGATCTCCAAAAGGCATCCCAGTGATGGGTCACTGAACTTTTCTTTGCTTTCGGGGCCACATCTTCACTGGAGCAGTCCTGGGCTGCAAGTATTGAGAATTGTGTGCGTGGCTGAAGTTTAGATATGACACCTGGAGTGAGGAAACAGTGAGATAATAGCATGGCGGGTGAATCAGAGGCTGCCCACCAGTGAGACAGCGTGTTTCCTGTGACTGCATAATTAATGAGGCGGGAAGCACACGATACAGCATAAAAACCCACCTTTGTGGCCGGTGGGAAAAACGTCTTTTTTCACCCCTGCCACCGCACTGAGTGAAATTCAGGGAAAATTCCGCCTGTAGAATCAGTTTGGGTGGAGCTAAGAAACAGCAAGGGGCAGCAAACACTGGTGGGAGTGGTTTATGGGCGACCAAACAGTAATTGTAACATTGGGCATGGTATAAATCAGGAAATTAGAGATGAATGTAATGTGGGTAATGCAATAACAATGATCGACTTCAATTTACATGTGGGCTATATAAAACTAATCAGCACTAATCCTGTGGAGGAGGAATTCCTAGAGTGTGGATGAGATGGGTTTCTGGAGCAATACTATGAAGAACCAACTCAGGATTGGGCTATTATAGATTTAGTATTATGCAATGAGAAATTAATAACCTTGCTGTAAAGGAGCCTTTGGGTAATAGTGACCATAATATGATAGAATTTCACATTAAGTTTGAATGTGATATAGTTCGTTCTGAAACTAGGGTCTTAAACCTGAACAAGGGAAACTAAGAAGGTATGAGGGACCAAGTTGGCTATGGGAAAATACACTATGATTTGATTATAGACAGGCAATGGTTAGATTTGAAAGAAGTAGTACACGGCCTATAAAAGATACATGTCCCTCTAAGGCACAAACACCCAATGGGAAAGGTGAATAAACCGTGGCTAACAAAAGAAGTTAAGGATTGCATTAGATCAAAGGAAGTAACTTATAAGGATTCCAGAAAGAGTGGTAAGCCTGAGGATCGGGAGCAATTTAGAACCCAGCAAAGGAGGACCAAGAAACTAATAAAGGAAGGGAAAAGAGAATGTGAATGCAATCTAGCGGGAAACATAAAGACTGACTGTAAAAATTTCACTAGATATAAGAAAAGGAAAAGGTTAGCTAGTACAAGTGTAGATTCATTACAGGTAGAAACAAGAGAATTTATAATGGAGAATAGGGAAATGGCAGAGGAAATAAACAATTACTTTGTGTATGTCTTCACAGAAGAAGATACAGAAAATCTCCCAGAAATACTAGGCAAGAAAGGGACTTGTGAAACTGAGGCACTGAAAGAAATTAATATTAGTAAAAAGATAGTATTTGAAAAATTAACTGGATTGAAGGCTGATAAATCCGTTGGACCAGAAGAGCTATATCCCAGAATGCTGAAGGAGGTGGCTATAGAGATAATGGATGCATTGGTGGCTACCTTTCAAAATCCTATAGATTCTGGAAACATTCCTGCAGACTGGAAAGCAAGGAATGTAACCCTACTATTTAAGAAGGGAAGGAAGAGGGAGAATAGAGAACTACAGATCTGTTAGTTTGACATCAGTAGTATGGAAAATGTTAGAATCTATTTTAAAGGATGTGATACCTGCACATTTCGAAAGTAATGGCAAAATTGGGCAGAGTCAACATGGATTTATGAGAGGAAAATCATGTTTGACAAACCTGTTGGATTTTTTTGGAGAATGTTACCTGTAGCAAAGGAGAACCAGTAGATGTGGTGCATTTGGATTCTCAGAAGGCTATTGATAAGCCCCCACAGATGGTTAGTAAACAAAATTAGAGTGCATGAGATGGGGGGAAATTTACTAGTATGGATTGAGAATTGGTGAACAGACAGAAAGCAGAGTGTAGGACTAAATGGGTCATTCTCAAAATGGCAGCCTGTTACCAGTGTGTTACTGCAAGGATCAGTGCTAGGGCTGTCCAAAATCTATATAAATGATTTAGATGTGGGGAGCAATTGTAATATTTCCAAATTTGCTGATGACTGTTATGACCACAGGAGATATTAATTGCTGAGCAAACCAAATCCCAGAGGAAACTTGCATTACAAGCCATACCAATTTTTTTATTCTGAAAACAAGAAGAAAACATACTGATCTCAGCAGCAAGAAGTCTAGTAACACATTTGGGATTTTAAAAATTGAAAATAAAAGTTTTATTAACAAGAAGAAAAGAACACTTAAGCACACAATGTTACGGTTACACAGTTAAAGTTAGTCTTACAAAATATTCCCCAAAAGACTCCCTATATCATCAGACCCACAAGTAAACACCTTCCATGCAACACTCCCTTATAGATGTTTAACAAAAAAATCCAGTAATATTACCCAAGGCAAACTGTTGTAACATTATAAAGACATAACATAAGACCTCCTAAACTCTCTTCCACTCTGCTGTGGAAATCCAGGACTTCAGAACAAACTGCTTTTTGCAGTCAAAAAATTTCTGGCTTAACTGGATGGCTGATTCAAACTGCACGTTCTCTCAGCCTAGAGCTCTTTCCAGGAGATCTTTCTCACACAACCAGCAGCCAAGAGCCAACCCCAACAGCCAACAGCCAAGCCCACCACGGTAAGCCTAAAATACCTTTACCCCACTTTCATATCAGCTTCCATTGTTCTCACATCTTTTTGAAGCTCAAACCCTTCCAAGTATAAAATCATTCATGTTTCAATTTTTTCTCTGATTTTGGGTCAATAAAATGTAACATGCCCTCTTTTGTTTACCCATGGAATTCCTATAAGATGCAAAAATATTTCTTAGCTCCTCTGATTTTCTTTTGATATTCAAACAAACTCTCAACTTATCTAAAAATGCAAACTTTAGATCAAACCTATTTACTTGTACCTCAAACACACCATAATACCTTTGTTACAAATGCACACCTAATGCTTCTATCCTTTCATGTCTTAAACTCCCAGACAACCTGTCTCTAGTGGCTTTTCCCCAACTTAATCAAGTAATTAACACATACAGACACACACAGACACACACACACAGACACACACACACACACACAGAGCCTTCTTCACAGAATAACACAATATTTTCCAAAAATATTTTTAAAAAACATCCATTCTCAGAATGAAACAAAACTAGGTGGGAATGTGGAGGATGCAAGGAGGCTTCAAGTGGACTTAGACAACCTAAGTGAAAGGGCAAGAACATGGCAGATGGAATATAATGTCAGTAAATATGAAGTTATCCACATTGGTAGAAAAAACAGAAAGGCTGAATACTTTTATAAATGCTGAGAGGTTGGGAAGTATTGGTGTCCAAAGGGACCTGAGTATCTTTGTTCATGATTCCCTCAAAGTTTGCATGCAGGTGCAACAGTCAGTAAGGAAGACAAATGGTAAGTTGGCCTTCTTGAAAGGGGATTTGAGTACAGAAGTAAAGATGTCTTGCTGCAATCGTAAAGAGCATTGGTGAGACCATACCTGGAGTATTGTGTACAGCTTTGATCCCATTACCTAAGGAAAGGTGTATTTGCCATAGAGGGAGCGCAATGGAGGTTAACCAGACTAACCTTTGGGATGGCAGAAAAGTTTTATGAGAAGCGATTGCGGAAACTGGGCCTGTATTCTCTCCAGTTTCGAAGAATGAAAGGTGATCTCATCAAAACTTACAAAATTCTTACAGGCCATGACAGGTTGGATGGTGAGTCGGGAACCAGGGTACCTAATCTCAAAAGAAGGGGTAGGCCATTTAAGACTGAGGTGAGGAGGAATGTCTTCACTCAGAGGGTGGTGAATCTTTTGAATTCTCTGTGCTAGAGGGCTGTGGAAGCTCAATCACTGAGTATGTTCAAGATAGAAATCGATAGATTTCTGGAGACTAATGACATCAAGGAGTATGGAGATAGTGAGGGGAAGTGGCAATGAGGTAGATGGCCAGCCATGATCTAATTGAATGGTGGAGCAGGTTTGATGAATGGCCTATTCCTGTTCCTATGTCTTATGTTTACTTGTGAGACTACAAAGCTGATTTTGTGTCCTGAAACTTCATCACTCAGCAATGTGCGTAAATTGCTGAATAACAGGGGATTTTTAAAACTGGAAATTCAGGTTAGAGACTAGATTTCAGTAGTAAACTGGGTGAATCATCACCTTGCCCAAGTGTTGTAAAAATATGAGATGCCTTTCCTCAAACTGTGCAGGATTATGGTCTGTACAGGCACCAAGGAAGCCAAGGCCACAATCCCCCATATTTGCCAGTAAGTCACTTTCGGCCAATAACTCATAATCTGTAGGACAAACAATAATCTGCGTCAGAGAGGGTTTTCAATTTGATAAAAAGCCCCTTCTCTGATCAAGGACTCTTGTCTTCACACAGTCTCATTCATCTGCATATGTGATCAAAAAGAAGGAAGAAACATGAATACTTATGGTATTTTTCACAACCCAGACATCCCAAAGTGTTTTACAGCCAATTAAATACTATTGAACAATGTATGGAAGGCAGCAGTCAATTTGCACACACCTGAGAAAGCAGATAAGGCTTTGATTTAACGTCCCACCTCAAACACAGCACCTTTGACATTGCAGCACTCATTCAGTACAGCACTAGAATATCAGCCTAGATTTTGCACTCAAGTTTTGGAGTGGGAATTGAACCCACAACCAACTGACTCAAAGGCAAGAGTACTACCAACTGAGCCACATCTAACACAAAGACCCAATGTCCATCCTCAGGCTAGAGAGATTGCACAGGGAAAATCCAAGCCAAAGAAATGCTCAAATGCCAATGCTGCACTCTGAAGTAAAGTTGCTTGTATGATAGCCAAAAGTATTTAATGTTTTTATGGAAGATGTTAATAACTGTGGCCTTAATTTCACAATAGTTAATACTTTATAGAGCATTGAAGGTGCTCCAAAACATCTGTGCCTTTGAAGAGATCATGGAGGTTTTAGGCCAAGGAATTGCCCTTGAGTAGCGATTTCTCATTTTAATCTGACCCTTGTAGATGCTCCTTTTTATTGGCATTTCTTTTCCAATATTCATATCGATGTAAACTGTTTTACATAGAAAGACTGTTTTTCACTGTCATGTTGGCCTACACCCCAATAACTGCATATATATTGCCAAGGCTGTCATGGTCTCTTATGGTCTGCTGCCCACCATGTATGTTGAGGGTCTTGATGTAGACCTCAAGGAACCAGTCTCTATGCTATTTATGCTAAGTGTTATGAAAGTACAATAATTTTCATAACACTTTTCTGGTTTATTGTGAAATAGGTTTATGGGTGTAAGTATAGGTGTTTTTTTCTGTGTGATTTAATTACTCTTGGAATCAAGTAGACTTCAAGCTTGAAATCATCAAAAGAAGCTAGGTGTAGAAGTGTGCTTGAAATGCTAATGAGTAAGATGGATGCTGGGTTAGCATGTAAGGTGTGAAGGGAATTTGCATTTTTTAGATAAATTAAGGGATTGTTAGATTTCAAAGGGATGTTAGTCTGTTTACAACTAGCCAGATAAGCAAGGCTAAGGAGTGTGTTTATTTTTCCCAAAGGTTACTGAAAATATTGGCAACGCGAAAATGTTTATAATATGAGGAAGATACAGCTTCAAAGACATATGGAACAATAGAATTTACATATAAAAGAGAGAGAAACATACATAAAGATGAATGAAAGGCTGTGTGAGGAGGGGGCCATGTGAGACCCAACAGGTAAGATGAAACAGCCTTCAAGAAGCCTCCAGCCATTTATGCATAAGTCTGCAATGTAAAGTAACTGAAGTTGAGGAAGCCATTCAGAATTCTTCTGTCATGAGGGTATTGCATTAACCTGCTGGTTTTGTTTAAAATCTAAAATCTATTTTGGACTGTAGCCTTAAAGGGGGTGTCAGGTCCATTAGAAATTTCGGGATTAGTTACGGTAGTAAGCAATTGTAGTCTTAAGTATGTGCTTGAAATCTTTTATTTTGTTAATAAATATTTTATTTAACTTTAAAAATCTCTAAAGGTCTTGGTGGAATCATTGCTTCTGAATTCAGTGCACACATCTTCTTGTGATAAATACAAATTGCAAAACCGTTGTAATAGCGTGACCATGTTTCCCTTGTGGATTTGGTCCACCTGGCACACATCATCTGCCACATCATAACATAAACAAGATATTGAGACTGACAAGGGTTCTGATCAAACACAATTACATGAAGTTTATCACCAGCAGCAACTATATACAGCTCTGCGCAGGCCTTGATCTAGCCTGGCTCCTAACAGTTACATAGGCTGATTACTTCACTAGATGCTTGACTCATAGGGAAGAATTTTCTGCTTGACATGGGGGGGGTGGGCCCTGCACATCAGTGCGTAAAATGACGCACGGTGACGTCGGGTGAGCATCCCGACTTCACCGTGCGCCATCGTGATATTTCGCTGGGCGGGCACGCGATGAAGTTCGTCATGCACCCACCATTAATTAACGGGCTAGATAAGGCCCTTGAATCATCAATCGATGCCGATTTTCAGGCGCCCATGCGATCTTCGGGTTGGCGCACGGACGCAATGGGCAGGCGGGTAAGAGACTTCTTAATGAAACTCATCCACGGGCAGGATAAGAGGGCTCAGTGGGGTCGTCAATCTGGTCTGTGAGTCTTTATTGCAAAAAATTTTCTAAACTTGCCTGTGTGATCTGAAGCAGTTCAGAATGAATTCCAGCAGCTTTCAGTGTATTTTGAACCTTCAGGTCAGCACTCTGCGCTCAGTAATCTTTATCGGGCCTGCAGCTTTCTGAAGGCCTCCCTTTAGCCTGGGTATGGATTCTGACATGTCCACTTGAGGCAGCTCCACTGAGGAGGAATGGAGGGCTAGAATAAGGAGGAGGCCAGGAGTGCACCATCAGCCTCCAGAGGAGCCACCTTTGGGAGGCCAGGTGCAGTCACAAGGGGCACAGGGCTAAGTGATCGTCCAAGGTGGAAGGGGCCGCAGAAGATGCCACTATCCTACTGCTAGGGTATACAGGCGGCGAAGCAGTTACCTCAATACGACTGAGGTGCAGTGCCGAAGGAGGCTCCAACTGTCAAGGGGGACAGTCAACCACATCTGTCAGATGATTGGCCCTGAGATCTTTCCTAACTGTGTGGGCGGACACCCCATGCCAGTGCCTCTGAAGCTTACAGTTGCCCTCAACTTCTATGCCTCTGGTTCCTTCCAGGGCTCGGTGGGTGATCTTTGCAGTGTCTCCCAAAAAGCTGTCCACACTTGCGTCAAGCAGGTCACAGACACTCTGTTCAGGCGTGTATTGACATTCATCCACTTCCGCTGGGACCAGGTAAGTCAGGCACAGCGAGCCAGAGGCTTCACGGCCATTGCTGTCTTCCCCTGCGTCCAGGGTGCAATAGACTGTACACATGTGGCCATCAAGGTGCAAGCAGGTGAGCCTGGTGCCTTCGTCAACAGGAAGGGCTTCCACTCCATGAACGTGCAGATAGTGTGTGATCACAGGATGCTGATTCTACAAGTCTGTGCAAGGTACCCGGGCAGATCCCATGATGCCTACATCCTCAGACACTCCCAGGTGCTGGGGATCTTCAGTGCTCCAGCCCGGCTGGATGGATGGCTGCTGGGTGACAAGGGCTATCCCCTCAGAAGGTGGCTCATGACGCCTCTCCTCCATCCAAGAACAGAAGCTGAGCAGAGGGACATTAGGAGCCATGGCTCCACAAGGGCTGTGGTGGAGAAAGCCACTGGTCCTCTCAAGATGTGCTTCCGATGCCTGGACCGCTCGGGGGGCGCACTCCAGTACCCCCCAGATCGTGCCTCGGTGATAGTGGTTGCATGCTGCGCTCTCTACAATCTTGCGCTGGAAAGGGGGGACGCAGTGGACGATGAAGAAGCTGACGCAGTGACTGCAGCTGCACATGATGAGTCCAGCACTGATTCTGAGGATGAGGAAGTACAGGGGAATGATAAGGGGTTGAACGCTGACCCGGGACTACGCCAAGGAGGCAGGGACACTCAGGAGACTTTAATCCAATGAACCTTCAGCTTCCTCAACACAAATGGATCAGCAGGAGCAGCCTTGCCTGGGGCTTCCATACTCAGCACTTTAGTGCTAAATCTGCCAGGTCATCAGCTGCAACTAAGGGCTTTGGAGATAAGCTTCAATGTTGACTCAAACACTCATGACTTGTATCTAAAACATACAAATGCAGAACAAATAAGCCACCCTCAGCCATGGTAACACATCTGGTTTTAACTTACACCATCAGAAGTTCACACAAAGTCAAAACAAGCGTTAATCAAGCAGAAACAAATAATAATGATCCAATCTAGGGCCAACACAAAACCACTAGTGAGAAACTCGTGGTGTGCCTCAGGTGCCTTATGCTTACATTAACGGGTGTTGCATTTTGCTGCCGCCCCAACGCACGGAGTGGCATCTGAGTCAGCCTGCTGACTCTGCTGTCCTGTTGGCCTCGTCATCCTCTGGCCCGTGGAGCCTGTGCTGGGCCCGCCTGGGAGGGATCTGCCAGTTCCACAGCTGGCATCTCCCCAGTCATCACAGCCTTACCTGATGAAGCAGTCACTGCAAGAGGGGTGGAGGAGCAGGTGCCCTCATCTGGAGCGCCCTGAGAGGAGCCCCCAGAGATGACAGGCAGCTGCTGCATCAACTTGAAGTCACCCCAGACCCCCCTGCTCACTGTGGATGGATGGGCACCGAGCTGGGAAGCTTGTGAGGGCATGCAGGTCCGAGCGTAACCCCAGGAGGACCTGATTGTTCTCCTGGAGGAGCCTCTCCATGAGAGTCGCCAATCTCTCCATGGAGGAAGCATGACGCTCAGCCATGAGGCTCATTGCATCAGTGATGCTCCTGCGTGGACTCCTCCACCACGGACACCAAGCGAAGCATCATCTCATGTAACACTCCCAGATGCTCCCGCACACCCGGCCGCATTTCCTGCAGCTGCTGCGTCACTGACGACTCCAGAGGCACATCACCAGCCACCGACTGAGCATGTGCCTGGTCCCCTGCACTCCTCCGACTGCTGGCGCCATCGGCACTCTCTAACTCTGCCAGCTCCTCCAGCAATTGTGAAGTGCCCTCTCCACTGTGCCCTGGGACACTAGCCGATGTTGCAATGCCCATCGAGGTGCTAGCATCTGTGCTGGTGCCTGCCTCGGAGAAATGGTGTGATGCAGGTGACACTTGAGGCCCCTCAGGTGTGAGAGGGGGCATCTGCAGTTCCTCCTGGTGGCCATGCTCTGATGATGCTGAAATGAACAACAAGGACAGTGGATCAGTTAGCGTGCACACAGTGACAAACTTCATCCCTTTCCCCCTGGGTCATTATGTGCTCGGCCTTCCAGAACCTACAGAGATGAATATTGGCGGGGTGGCAAATAGTGAGCACGATACCCTTACATTACAGGTGGATATAGACGGGCTGGTCAGATGACCTAAGGAATGCCAAATGGAATGTTATATGAATAAGTGTGAGGTGATGCACTTGGGCAGGACAAACAAAGTATGGGAATACACGGTGAATGATAGGACCATGAAAAGTAAAGAGGATCAGAGGGACCTTGTTGTGCATGTGACAGACCCATTAAGGTAGTGGGACAGATACAGAAGGTGTTTAAGAAGGTAGATGCCATACTTGCCTTTATTGACCAAGGAATAGAATATAGGAACAGGGAGGTAATGTTCCAAGTGCAGAAAACGCTGCCTAGGCCATAGTTATGGTCCTGCGTGCAGTTGTGAAATGCGCTTCATGGGAGGGATGCGATTGGAGTGGAGAGAGTACAGAGGTCACTGACCAGGATGCTGGCTGGGCTGGAGAATTTGACTTATGAAGAGACATAGCAGAGGCTGGGGTTATTTCCCCTGGAGCAGAGGAGATTGAGGGGTGACATTGTTGAGCTTTATAACATTATGAGGGGCATAGATAGGGTCGACAGAAAGGAACTTTTCCCCTTGGTGGAGGGATGAGTAACCAGGTGGCATTGATTTAAGGTTGACAGGTAAGGTGATGAGCAACTTTTGCACACAGAGTGTGTTGGGAATGTGGGAGGCACTGCCTGAAAGGGTGGTGGACGCAAAAACCCTCCCAACATGTAATAAGTATTTGGATGTGCAGTTGCAATGCCATGGCATAGAAGGCCATGGGCATATTGCTGGGAAATGGGTTAAGGCGACTTTGGAAGGTGTTTGATGCATATCTTCGAAGGGCTGAAGGACATTTGTCTATGATCCACACCTCTGACTCTATCAGTCTGTAACTGAGCAATGTGGCAACAATAACAAATCAAACAATCATCAGTGCTATAGATGTCGGGAGGACATAGAGGATCTCACTGGTGGCCTTAAATACGTGGCTGTTCCACCCCAGCCTCAACGACACCAGTGGAACTGGGCGAATGGCGCTTCTCAAGCTCCCGGGCTTCCTGCTCGAAGTGGCTTAACATCATGAGGTGAGCCTGGCCGCCTCCAGTCATCAAACGCTCACACACATTGTGAGCATTCTTCTCCTAAAAAACATAGAAGACCACTCATTGCGGCAATTTGTACATGGACTCTGCATGCACACGCCGCACCCCACCACAGTAGCCATATCAGGCCTCCAGTGCCTCCTGTCTCCACTATTGCTGATCAGTTACACAAAGGTAGTACGCCTGCTCCCAAACCCCCTCAACGTTCGCCATGGGCACATTCTCCGTACATCACTTTAGGACACACACGGTCTTTCCTCCCATAGCAAGGAGGCGCAACTACATGCAGCGTCCAGGGCATCAGATGGGTCTTGGCCACAAGACCTTGAGGCTCCCCTTCGACAATCTCATCACCGTAAATAGGACATCTGTTGGAGTTCTGAGTATGCGCCTAGCTGCATCTCCTGCAGATTACCCCCAGACTAGTCATATGTGACTAAGAGCAACACATAGAGTGGGGGAGAACTCATCTCCTCATGAACCACTCAGGCTGATGTAAGTCTGGGCACTATCTGCTTGCCCACCCAGCATATGAGAAATGCCCATCATGATTCAGTGCAGTCACGACAGTAAGTCTACGGGTGGGGGGGCGCCCTCAAAGGCTAAGGCTACCTGCTGGGTTAAATGCCCAATACCAACATGGTACTCACCCTTCTAGAGCACAACACATTGTTGAAGCGCTTACGGCACAGGATCCAGGTGCACCGCACCATGTCGTGGGAGCTCACCACCTCCGCCACCTCCTCCCAGGGATGTTTGGTCATGTAGGGCGGCCTCCTCCTCCCATCCTAGGGGACCAACACCTCCCACCATGCTTCCACCTCCTCGAGGAGGGCAGCAGGTCAGTCATCAGAAAAGCGAGGGGTGCAGTGGCTCCCCGCTCACCTACCCTACAGCCTGCCCTGCTCCTGTCGCAGACTCTGCAGCCTGCCCTGCTCCTCTGCCCTCCTGTGGTGTGACCTGGAAGTGGCCATTGTGAGCAGCCTACAGGAGGCTGCCAGGCCTTAGATTAAACAGACTGCCGGGTTGCCATGGGACCCAGTGGTCTGTGCATACCTGCAGCAGCCCGCACACTCCTGCTATTCACGGGAGTCAGAAAAGCCTTATTGGCCCGCCCGCACAAAATGGCAGCGCAGACCCAATCGCGGGCGCTGATCGGGTCCGTGCCCACTCCAGCTCCGCCCGCCCGACAAGCAGAAAATTCTGCCCATAAGGAATACATAAAGTCTTATTGATGCACTGTCATAGACATTAGTGAATATCTGCAGTCTCGATCACAGGCAATCGTGAACTGTACCTTTCATCCTCCAGCCTCACACACAGTGATGTCACAGTGATGGCACTTTGCAGCTTCTAAAAGGTACATCTCATTGTCTGCATTGGCACGTACACAATATCACAACAAAGGTCACTCTCTTAAATAGGGTCATGGAGACTGAATGACAATCTGGAAGTTCTAACGTGTAAACTTCAGCTGGATACTTTATGTCAGGAAGTGCCAAAAAGTAAACAAATATTAAATGTGATGGACAGAGAGAGAAAGTTTGCAAAATTGTAAAAGAAGCAATTTGAGGAACTACCTACTTGAATAAAACAACAAAAATCATCCCTAATTTTGTATGAGTTGGCCAGCAGCAAAGTGATGTGCTCCTGAGAGGCAGACTAACTAGCAGCAGAAGCCTGGTCGGTGTTTACCTTCGGCACTGAATTCGTGTTTCCACAGATATCCCATCAGCACAAGGGCATTAATTTATATCAATCTCCTAAATCATTAAGTTAACACTTATTTGCTTACAATTTGGTGAAACCACATCTGGAATACTGTGTACAGTTTTGGCCTCCTTATTTGAAAAGGGATGGAATTGAGTTAGAAACAGTTCAGGGAAGGTTCCCGTGACTCATTCCTGGGACAAAGGGCTTATCTTATGAAGAAAGGCTCAACAGCTTGGGTCTGTATTCTTTGGAGCTTAGAAGAATGAGAGGTGATCTTACTGAAACATTAGATCTTGAGGGGACTTGATAGAGTGGATACCAGGAGGATGTTTCCTCTTGTGGGGGAGATTAGAACTAGGGGGACATAATTTTAGAATAAGGCGTCTCCCTTTAAAAACATAGTTAAAAGGAATTTTGTTCATTCAGAGGGTCATTAGTAAATGGAATTCTCTTCCTCAAAAGCAGTGGAGGCTGTGCCAGTGAATTTATTCAAGGTAAATTTTTGATAGACAATGGAGTCAAGGGTTATGGGGACAGAGAGGAAAGTGGATTTGAGACAGTCAGGTCAGCCATGATCTTATTGAATGGCAGAACAGGCTCAAAGAGACAAATGGCACGCTCCTACTCAAATGTTACAATGTAACTCAAAGCTATCCCAATCTGGAGCAATGTGCATTTATATAGCACCTTTAATGTAGAAAAATATGCCAAGGCAGTTTACTGAGGCTCAATCAAACAAAAATGAGACACCAAGGCAAAAAAGGAAATATCAGATGAGGTGATTTGTGGACCCGGTGCCCTGGTTTGTGGAGACTAAAGGGTTCAGGTTGTACGCTTGGTTCAAGATGACCGAGTGGGTACCAAAGACTGAGAAGATCAGTAGGTCGTTCTTAGAAGAAACGCATTTGGCAAAATTTTAACTTGGTGGGCAGGCACGCGCCTGACCCGCCCGAGCATAAAATGACACACACTAACATCGGGCGAGCGTCCCAGCATCAATGTGCAGTCGCGCTATATTTCATTCGGTGCACGCGCGTGGGAACTGGCAACGCGCCTGCCGACAATGAAGAGGCCTGTTCAGGCCATTAAACGATCAATTAAATAGAATATTTCACTGCCCATCCAATCTTGCGGTAGACGGGCAGGTGGAAAGGCCAAGCGGCCTTTGCACTTTTTAGGAAACCTCATCCACAGGCGAGATGGGGTTTCCTAAAGCAAATAAAAATAAAATAAAAGATTTAAGATTTAATTAATAACATTGCTCATGTACGGAGCCATATGAAGGGACATGTTTTATGACATTTATATTTCTTTATTATTTTTGTTTTATCTCTCAACTTTAACTTTTAACAGAGATGAATAAGGATTTCAAGGGTGATGGGGCTGATGTAAACGGCACAGATAGGTGTTTTGGGACGTGGAAATAGGCCATCTTGGCAAAGGATAGAATTCAAATTTGAAGCTGAACTCTTCATTAGCAAAACAGAGAACTTGTGGTTGAGAGAGGTGGAGTTTAGTCCGTAGGAGTTAAGTGTAAACTGACGTCATGCCCAACGTTGGGACAAATTTTAGATAACAAAGAGGTAGGGTCAAGGGTAAATCCTTGGGAGACATTGGATTTAATAGTGCTGAAGTAAGAAGAAAAGCCATATTTTAATCAAAAAGGGACGTAGAGAAAAAACAGGTAACTATAGGCCTGTTAGCTTAACATTTGTCATTGGGAAAATGTTGGAGCCTAATATAAAGGATGTAATAGCAGAGCATTTAGAAATACATAGTTTGATCAAGCAGAGTCAGCATGGCTTCATGAAGGGGAAATCATTCCTAACAAATTTATTAGAATTCGTTGAGGAGGTAACAAGCAGGATAGATAAAGGGGAACCAGTAGATGTAATATATTTGGATTTCCAAAAGGCATTTGATAAGGCACCACACATAAGGCCACTTAATAAGATAAAAGTCCTTGGTGTTTGGGGTAATATATTAGCATGGATAGATTTTTGGCTAATTGACAGAAGACAAGTTGGGATAAGGGGGGCAACTTGTAGCTAGTGGAGTGCCACAGAGAGCAGTGCTGGGCCACAATTATTTACAATATATATCAATGACTTAGATAAGGGAAGTGAATATACTATCGCCAAATTTGCAGATGACACCAAAATAGGTGGGAAGGTAAGTGATGAGGATGACACAAGGAGTCTACAGAAGGATATAGACAGGTTAAGTGGCAGGGGAGGTGGTGGTATTATCACTGGACTGGTAATCCAGAGACCCAGGGTAATGCTCTGGGGACTTGGGTTCAAATCCCACCACATCAGATGGTGGAATTTGAATTCAACAAAAATCTGGAATTAAAATCTGATGATGACCATGAAACCATTGCCAATGTTGTAAAAACCCATGTGGTTCACTAATGTCCTTTCTGGGAAGAAAATCTGGCCTACATGTGACTCCAGACCCCCAGTAATGTGGTTGGCTCTGAAATGCCCACTAAACAAGGGCAATGAGGGATGGACAAAAAATGCTGGCCTCGCCAGCAACACCCACATTCCATGAATGAATAAAATTTTTAAAAAGTGAGTGGGCAAAAGCTTGGCAGAATAAAGTGGGCAAAAACCACAATGAGGTAAGGTTGAAAATTATTATACACATACAGGGCAGAATTTTCCCATCCAGTCCGTAGCGGATATGGTGGTGGATGGCGGCAGAAAATTGGGAGTTTGGCCAAAAATCGGAACCTGCCGTTGGGAAAACAGTTTGTACTTTTCCACTCACCACTTTCATGGCAGGAGGCTGGCGGGACGGGGTTCCCGCTGATCCATGGAGGCAACCCCATTTGCATGAATTACCATCTCATGAATGCTTATTAAAGACACTAATCATCAAAACCACAAAGCCCCTCCCAATTGGGTGCAACGTCAGTGGATAATCAGACCGATCTGAAACAGGTTTGGCTATAAGTGACGTGCAGCTGACGGCCCTCACTTTGGTCATGACTTAGAGGTGAGTACATCATTCAGAGCTTGCGTACAGCAGCATCACTCCAGGTTCCCAGCTGAGTCACGGACACTGGACTGTTGGGGGTATATGATTGCTCCCCTCACTGGCTTCCTGTGCTCTCTGGGGACTCAGGAAGGGCAGGAACCCAAACAGAGACCAGCACTGTAACCATTGGGGAATGAGGGAGTTGGGGAGAGAATGAGGGAAGGAGACACTGAAGACCATAGCAAAGGTGAGGTTGGTGGAGTGGGGATTGGAGGGAAGAAAGGAAGGGGGGCAATGGGCAAGGTGGGGTTGGGGGAGGAGGGGAAAACAATGGCAGGCAGATGTGTTGGGAGAGTGGGGGCAAATGACAGCAAGCAGAGGGGAGACAGAGGGTGGGGAAACTGGAGCCCAACATGAAAGACAGGAACGCAGACACAGTAGGGGGTGGAATGGGCACGTAACTATATAACTTGTAGCGGGAGCACACAGACTGAGGAATATAAGTGGTGTTTGTGTTAGTTTGGCACACGAGGGGAAGGCATGCACAAAGACTCAGGGAAGTTGGGGAGGGGAAAGGATTGCACATGACAGGGGGGTTGCACTGAGACTCATGAATGGCTGGGCAGGAGGCACACCATGTTGTCAGGTTTCCGGGAGGATTGGGAGAGCAAAGAGAAAGACAGTCACAACTCCTGGCCTGGGACCAAGTAGTCAGGGTGCCAAAGTTCAGTCAGTCCAGGTGGTTTGCGGGCCATGCTGCACGGCAATGCATGGCACACACGTCGTAGTCCTGCTACAGAAAGGGGCAATGGCTATGTGCACAATTGGGAAAAGGCACAGCTTGGTGTGCAGGGTGTGGTCATGGTCTTAATGTCGCTGGCTACGGTCTTATCTTGCCTGGTACTGGGTGCAGGTGGGATGGTCAAAGTGAGGGGAGACTCCTCCAGCCTGTAAAGGGGGAAGAGACAATACAGTGGGGGATATCTGAAACTTTCCTGGTGGGGGGATTTGGGGTCACCTCTGTACATGACCATGCACACAGCCTCAAGATGGGGAGGGGTGAGTTCCACAGTAGCCTTTGGGACATCGACAGTTATGGGTTCAGGTGAGAGCGTTGGAATATCCACACCAATGACAATTGCATCCAGGATTACTGGGGGAGGTATCTCTACCTGTAGGACGTGGGGCTCCAGGAAGATTGGATACACAGTGACAGGCAGAGAGGGAGGATCGAAGATAGTCTCAAAGTAAAATCTGAGTACCACCATCTTGTGAAGTCGATTTAACCGTGCAGGCAGAAAACGAAACTAGGAAAGAATCTGGACAGAAAGAGTTGGCGTCAGTGTGGGAGAGCCTGGCAGAGCCAAACGAAGCCAATCAGAGCCAAACAGAGCCAATCAACGCCAATCAGAGCCAAACAGAGTCAAGCTGAACCTCACAGAGCCAAACTGAGCCAAACAGAGCCTGGCAGGGCCAAACAGAGCCAAACTGAGCCAAACAGAGCCAAACTGAGCCAAACAGAACCAAACAGTCCAGATCAGTTTCTGGTCAAAGGTAACCCCCAGGATGTTGATAGTGGGGGATTCAGTGATGGAAATGCCATTAAATATCAAGGGGTGTTGGGTGGATTATCTCATGTTGGAGATGGTCATTGCCTGATACTTATGTGGTGCGAATGTTACATGCCACTTGTCAGCCCAAGCTTGGATATTGTCCAGGTCTTGCTGCATTTGGACATGGGCTGCTTCACTATCTCAGGAATTGTGAATAGTGCTGAAAATTGTGTATTCATCAGTAAATATCCCCTCTTCTGACCTCATGATGGAAGGAAGTTCATTGATGAAGCAGCTGAAGATAGCTGGGCCGTGGACACTACCCTGAGGAGCTCCTGCAGTGATGTCCTGGAGCTGAGATGGCTGACATCCAACAACCACAATCATATTCTTTTGTGCAAGGCATCACTCCAAACAGCGGAGAGTTTTCCACTGATTCCCATTGACTCCAGTTTTGCTCGGGTTGCTTGATGCCACACTCGGTCAAATGCAGCCTTGGTGTCAAAGGCACTCACTCTCACCTCACCTCGGTGTTCAGCTGTTTTATCCATGTTTGAACCAAGGCTGTAATGAGGTCAGGAGCTGAGTGGCCCTGGCGGAACCCAAACTGGGCATCAGTGAGCAAGTTATTGCTAAGTAGGTGCCACTTGATAGCACTGTTGATGATCCCTTCCATTACTTAAATGATGACGGGGAGTAGACTGATGGGGCGTTAATTGGCCAGGTTAGATTTGTCCTGATTTTTGTGTACAGGACATGCCTAAGCAAATTTCCATATAGCCAGGTAGATGCCAGTGTTGTAGATATACTGGAACATCTTGGTTAGGGGCACGACAAGTTCTGGAGCACAAGTCTTCAGTACTATTGCCGATATAATGTCGGGGCCCATTTCCTTTGCAGTATCCAGTGCCTTCAGCCGTTTCTTGGTATCACGTGGAGTGAATCTAATTGGCTGAAGGCTGGCATCTTTGATGCTGGCAACCTCCAGAGGAGGTCGAGATGGATCATCCACTCAGCACTTCTGGCTGAAGATTGTAGCAACTGCTTTGGCCTTAACTTTTGCATTAATGTCCTGGGCTCCTCCATCATTGACGATGAGGGTATTTCTGGAGCCTCTTCCTCCATGTGTTGTTTAATTGTCCACCACCATTCGCGACTGGATGTGGCAGGAGTACAAGCTTAGATCTGATCTATTGGTTGTCGGATCGCTTATCTCTGTCTGTCAGTTGCTGCTTATGCTGTTTGGCACGCAAGTAGTCCTGTGTTATAGTTTGACCAGGCTGACACCTCATTTTTAGGTGTGCCTGGTGCTGCTCATGACATGCCCTCCTGCATCCTTCATTGAACCAGGGTTGATCCCCTGACTTGATAGTAATGGTAGAGTGGGGATATGCTGGGCCATGAGGTTACAGATTACGGTTGTATAAAATTCTGCTGCTGCTGGTGGCCCACAGTGCCTCATGGATGCCCAACATTGAGTTGCTAGGTCTGTTTGAAATCTATCCCATTTAGCATGGTGGTCGTGTCACACAACACAATGGAGGGTATCCTCAATGTGAAGGCGGGACTTTGTCTCCACAATGACTGTGTGATGGTCAATCCTATCACAACTGTCATGGGCATTCTTAGCACAGACATTTCCTTGAGCAAGGTTTTGGTCTTCCTACATAAGGAAGGAAAAGGAACAGAACAACCACAAAAGCCAAACAATAAGCAATTGCTTTAATACTTAATAATCAGATAAACAAGAATGGTTCAAGGATGAGAAACTAGTGGATAATCAGGTGAAGCTTGGATTGTTCTCCTTGGAAAAGCGAAGATTGAGTGGAGAGGTGTTCTACATAATGAGGGGTGTGGACAAAGTTGATAGGGAACTGTTCTCATTGACAAGAGGATCAGAGTTTGCAGGTGTTGAAAAATTGGGAAAAGTAATAAATAATAAGGATAGGAGTGGGCTTCACTGGGACTTGGACAGACTGGTAAATCAGGCATAAACATTTTGGTGGAAGAATGTAGGAGGTGTAATATAACTAAATAGAGAGGTTTAGACATGAAGATGTGGGAGAGATTGGTATGGATTTGGCAGATACCAACATGTTCAAGGACATTGGCAAGGAATGGGAGGTATGAGATATGGTGGTACTTTGTAAGAACTGAAGGGCCATGGGTGGGTTTAGAAGGAGGGGTTTGATTTTGGCAAATTTGAAAGGGAGGAAGATAGGGAGAAAAGAGGGAGCTGGTTATATTAGCAGGTAGCATGGGGGCAGACCTGGCTCCTCGCCTGGTTCAATTGCTTGCCCACCCAGCCATAGATAGGGAATCTTCTGCAATGACTTCACTTCATACACCTCGATCATTACCCCCGGATTTCCCTTCCAAGCTCTCATTTACATTCTGCCCCTCAATGCTATAATCCAAATACATCAGATTTCACATGTTTGCTGATGATACCCAGCATGCCCTCACTCCCACCACTCTTAACTCCTCCAGTGATTTGCCAAACTGTTTGTTCAAACTACAGTAATGGATGGGTAAAAGTTTCCTGTGATTAACTATTGGGACCAAAGCCAATGTCTCCTATCCACACCACATACTATTCCTTAGTCACCGTTCTATTGCTTTAATATAAACAATATTTTACATTTATATAGCACCTGTAATTTGGTAAAACATCACAAAGTGCTTCAAAGAAGTGCAAGCAGAAGTAAATTGTGGGGGAAGTAGGGTTTGATGGTGATGGATAAGGGGCAGAATTGAAAGAATGAAGAGTTCTCAGAGAGTTGAAGGACTAGGGAAGGTGACAGTGAAATGGAGAGGCAACGTTCTGCAGGGATTTGAACAAAAGAAGGGGAAGTTTAAAATCAAGTTAAGCATTTGTGCTCTTCATCTTCTGAGCTACCATGGTGAGCCAAGGCCTTGTTCGGTGAGTGTATGATCCAGAGTTACTCCACAATTTGCTTCCTTAGCATTATGTGCCAGCTGTCCTCCATCTCTGAAGATATTGGGTTCTTGTTAAGTGACATCATGATCAAGGTGGAAGCATGTTGATACGACCTTTGATTCACTGACCTTAATTCTCTACTTTACAATAGTTTGTTCTTCTCCTACAAGAAGAAAGCAAAAACGTTAGTGACATTCTTGTGCAGTGATCAGATGATGAGCCTGCCTTGGTAGAATCGCTGACACGCTGTGTCTAGGATGGAAGGTGTGTGGAAGCAGGGTTGCTGTAATGATGAGTGTATACATAGGAGGAGGAGGAGCTGGAGTGAAGTGTGGTAGAGTGATTGTAGGAGAGTGAATGGAAGCTGGGAATAACTGAGCAGAATGCTCACTTCAATAACTCTGGCGAGACTTGAAACTATTTCATCACTGCATTCGTGTCCTGTGAGCAAAACTCATGGTATTGACCTCCTCAGCAACCTTGTCCCACTGGCGGTGAACATATTGTCTGCAGGGCTTTCTGTTTCATATGAGTTATCTCCGTATCTCTTACAGTCATTGTTTTCAATCTCTGAGGTTTTCCTGTTGTCTACAGTTAGAATTCCCCATTAACCCTTTAAGACAAGCCTTAAATTGATGTCAGGGACACGTGATGTTCCACTATCACAAACACAGTTCTAGCCGATGAGTAATATGGGTACAAAAAGCTACACATCAGACGTATTACAAATGAGATGCCAATTTCATATGTTCCTGGAACTCAGGTTTTATACATTTAGGGCTATTTTGCTGTAATGCCCTGCTCTGTGTCACATCTTGTGGATAAAACTATTAATTTGCCTGAACATAATAATCTGATAATGTGTTATCTGCTGTTTTCAAAGTGGGCAGGAGAACCTAGTGGGAATCTTACATGGCTTCCAATCTGATATATTAGGTTTAAGGGTAATTGTTGATCCCAGGATAGGCTTCAGGTGCAGCTATCCATTTGTAGACAATTTAATTCTGGAAATCACATTTGCGCAGTAACTGCAGGGTAAGAATTGGAGAGATACGTCAACCATAATAATAATACTGGCTGATTTGGTGCACAATACTGTCCTGGCTCTGGCTGTGCCAATTTTGTGTTCTGTTACTTTCTGTGCTGAGAGCAGAAGGAACAGTTGTGAGCACATCAGTACACCGTGTTACTTTACACCTAACTCTGAAAAGTAATAAAGTGGAACACTGAAGAGCATCATGTTTGTTTCTTAGCAGATCAAATGAAATTGGAACATATCAGGTGCCGTGTGTCCCCATCCCAACTCCTGTCATAGACAAATGACAGACTGTAACCATCATCCCACATAATAGACTTGTCAGCAAATTTAAGTTCCTTGTGATCAGAGGGGCAGCCACAACATTGATACAAGACAGAAAACAAAGAGTAGTGGTAAACGGCTGATTCCCAGACCGGAGGGAAGTGTACAGTAGTGTTTCCCAAGCATTGGCATTGGGAGTGCTGCTCATTTTGATACATTTAATTAGGCGGACGTGAGTATTTGCTTCCACAGAGAGCAGTGGATGCTGGGCCATTGAGTATATTCAAGGTTGAATTGGACAGAATTTTGATTGACAAGTGTGTCAAGGGTTATGGTGATGTGGGAGGGGAGGCAGGGAAGAAAATTACGTAAAGGCCACAGTCACATCAACCTTGACCTGGCTGAATGGCGGAGTAGGCTTGATTAGCTGAATGGTCTACTCCCGCTCTTACTTCTTGTAATCTTATGTATATGGGGCATAATTTCAAAGTTTGGAGACAATTGGAAATGTAGGGAAAAATGAAGAGGACAGTAACAGACTTCAGGAGATGCACAGACAAATGACAGATGAATTTAAATGGAGACAAGTGTGAAGTGATAGATTTAGGGAGCAGAATGAGGAGAGGCAATATGAACTAAATGGTGAAATTTTAAAGTGGATTCAGGAACAAAGAGACCTGTGGGTGGATGCACATCCATCAATAAAGCTGGCAGACAAGTTGAGAAGGCTGTTCATAAACCCATATTGGATCCTTGATTTGCTAAGTAGAGGCATAGAATAGGAGAAACAGCGATAAGGGCCAGCATTTTATGTTTGTCAGGCAGGCCCGTGCCCGACCCGATCCGGGTGCAATCACACATGATGACATTTGGTGAGCGTCTCACCGTAATTGTGCATTCTCACGATCTTTCATTCGACAGGTGCACGCAAGAGTCGGCAGCGCGCCCGCCAACAATTAAGAGGCCTATTAAGGCCCTTAAGCAAGTAATTAAGTTGTATTTTTTGCTGCCTGCTCAACCGTTCGGTTGGCGGGTGGGCGAATAGGCCAGGCGGCCTTTGCATTTCTTACAAATCCTGAACCACAAGTGAGATGAGGTTACCAGCGGGAAGTGAAAAAACGAAAAAAAAATTCCCACTTCATTTTAAACATGCCCCTCTTCATGCGACTGAGTCACATGTGAGGACATGTTTGTATCGTTTATTAAATCTTTATTTTCCTTTGTCCAAATTTTCAGCTCCTTGAGGCAGCTCTGTGCCCTCAGGGAGCTGTCAGCGCGCCTTCACTCGCCCATGCGCAGACTTCCGTGCTCGCCCTCCTCCCGCTCCCACCCCGGCAGCGCTGACCCTTTCAGCATGCCTTTCACACTGGCTGGCTATTAATTGGCCTCAGAATTCCCTGCCTCCGACCTGTTCTTGTAGCCACGGTATTTATATGGCTGGTCCCATTCAGTTTCTGGACCGCTCAGGGGCACACTCCAGTACCTCCCAGATTGTGTCTCGGTGATAGTGGTAGCATGCTGTGCTCTCTACAATCTTGCGCTGGAAAGGGGGGATGCAGTGGACAATGAAGACGCTGACGCAGTGGATGCAGCTGCACATGATGAGTCCAGCACTTATTCTGAGGATGAGAAAGCACAGGGGAATGATAAGGGGCTGAACGCTGACCCGGGACGACGCCAAGAAGGCAGGGACACCCAGGAGACTTTAATCCAATGAACATTCAACTTGCTCAACACAAATGGATCAGCAGGACCAGGCTGGCCTGGGGCTTCTATACTCAGCACTTTAGTGCTAAATTTGCCAGGTCACCAGCTGCAACTAAGGGCTTTGGATATAAACTTCAATGTTGACTCAAACACTCATGACATGTATCTAAAACATACAAATGCAGAACAAATAAGCCACCCTCAGCCATGGTAATACATCTGGTTTTAACTTACACCATCAGAAGTTCACACAAAGTCAAAACAAGCGTTAATCAAGTAGAAACAAATAATAAGGACCTAATCTAGGGCTAACACAAAAGCACCAGTGAGATACTCGTGGTGTGCCTCAGGTGCCTTATGCTTACATTTACGGGTGCTGCATCTTGGCCAACGCACGGAGTGGCATCTGAGCCAGCCGACTGACTCTGCTGTCCTGTTGGCCTCGATGACCTTGGCAGTCGTCCTCTGGCCCGTGGAGCCTGTGCTGGGCCCGCCTGGGAAGGATCTGCCAGTTCCACAGCTGGCATCTTCCCAGTCATCACAGCCTTACCCGATGAAGCAGTCACTGGGAGAGGGGCGGAGGAGCTGCTGCCCTCATCCGGAGCACCCTGAGAGGAGCCCCCAGAGATGACAGGCAGCTGCTGCGTCGACTTGAGGTCACCCCAGACCCCCCTGCTCACCGTGGATGGATGGGCACCGAGCTGGGAAGCTTGTGAGGGCATGCAGGTCCGAGCGTAACCCCAGGAGGACCTGATTGTTCTCCTGGAGGACCCTCTCCATGAGAGTCGCCAATCTCTCCATGGAGGAAGCATGACTCTCAGCCATGAGGCTCATTGCATCAGTGATGCTCCTGCGTGGACTCCTCCACCACGGACACCAAGCGAAGCATCATCTCATGTAACACTCCCAGATGCTCCCGCACACCCGGCCGCATTTCCTGCAGCTGCTGCGTCGCTGACGAATCCAGAGGCACATCACCAGCCACCGACTGAGCATGTGCCTGGTCCCCTGCACTCCTCCGACTGCTGGCACCATCGGCACATTCTATCTCTGCCAGTTCCTCCAGCAATTGTGAAGTACCCTCTCCACTGTGCCCTGGGACACTAGCCGATGTTGCAATGCCCATCGAGGTGCTAGCATCTGTGCTGGTGCCTGTCTCGCAGAAATGGTGTGATGCAGGTGACACTTGAGGCCCCTCAGGTGTGAGAGGGGGCATCTGCAGTTCCTTCTGATGGCCATGCTCTGATGATGCTGAAATGAACAACAAGGACAGTGGATCAGTTAGCGTGCACACAGTGACAAACTTAATCCCTTTCCCCCTGGGTCATTATGCGCTCAGCCTTCCAGAACCTACAGAGACGAATATTGGCGGGGTGGCAAATAGTGAGCATGATACCCTTACATTACAGTTGGATATAGACGAGCTGGTCAGATGGCCGAAGGAATGCCAAGGATCAGAGGGACCTTGTTGTGCATGTGACAGACCCATTTAGGTAGTGGGACAGATACAGAAGGTGTTTAAGAAGGTAGATGCCATACATGCCTTTATTAACCAAGGAATAGAATATAGGAACAGGGAGGTAATGTTCCAAGTGCAGAAAACGATGCCTAGGCCACAGTTATGGTCCTGCATGAAGTTGTGAAATGCGCTCCATGGGAGGGATGTGATTGGAGTGGAGAGAGTACAGAGGTCATTGACCAGGATGCTGGCTGGGCTGGAGAATTTGATTTATGAAGAGACTTAGCATAGACTGGGGTTATTTCCCCTGGAGCAGAGAAGATTGAGGGGTGACATCGTTGAGCTTTATAACATTATGAGGGGCATAGATAGGGTCGACAGAAAGGAACTTTTCCCCTTGGTGGAGGGATGAGTAACCAGGTGGCATTGATTTAAGGTTGACAGGTAAGGTGATGAGCAACTTTTGCACACAGAGTGTGTTGGGAATGTGGGACACACTGCCTGAAAGGGTGGTGGATACAAAAACCCTCCCAACATGTAATAAGTATTTGGATGTGCAGTTGCAATGCCATGGCATAGAAGGCCATGGGCATATTGCTGGGAAATGGGTTAAGGCGACTTTGGAAGGTGTTTGCTGCATATCTTCGAAGGGCTGAAGGACCTTTGTGTATGATTCACACCTCTGACTCTATCAGTCTGTAACTGAGCAATGTTGCAACAATAACAAATCAAACAATCATCAGTGCTATAGATGTTGGGAGGACATAGAGGATCTCACTGGTGGCCTTAAATACCTGGCCGTTCCACCCCAGCCTCAACGACACCAGTGGAACTGGGCGAATGGCGCTTCTCAAGCTCCCGGGCTTCCTGCTCGAAGTGGCTTAACATCATGAGGTGAGCCTGGCTGCCTCCAGTCATCAAACGCTCACACACATTGTGAGCATTCTTCTCCTGAAAAACATAGAAGACCACTCATTGCGGCAATTTGCACATGGACTCTGCATGCACATGCCGCACCCCAACCACAGTAGCCATATCAGGCCTCCAGTGCCTCCTGTCTCCACTATTGCTGATCAGTTGCACAAAGGTAGTATGCCTGCTCCCAACCCCCCTCAACGGCCACCTTGGACACATTCTCCATACATCACCTTAGGACACACAAGGGCTTTCCTCCCATAGCAAGGAGGCGCAACTACATGCAGCATCAAGGGCATCAGATGGCTCTTGGCCACGAGACCTTGAGGCTCCCCTTCCACAATCTCATCACCGTAAATAGGACATGTGTTGGAGTTCTGAGTATGCGCCTAGCTGCATCTCCTGCAGGTTACCCCCAGTCATATGCGACTAAGAGAAACACATAGAGCGGGGGAGAACACATCTCCTCATGAAACACTCATGTAAGTCTGGGCACTATTTGCTTGCCCACCCAGCATACGAGAAATGCCCAACATGATTCAGTGCAGTCACGACAGTAAGACTTTGGGCGGGGCGCCCTCAAAGGCTAAGGCTGGGTTAAATGCCCAATGCCAACATGGTACTCACCCTTCCAGAGCGCAACAAATCGTTGAAGCGCTTACGGCACTGGATCCAGGTGCACTGCACCATGTCGTGGGAGCTCACCACCTTCGCTACCTCATCCCAGGGATGTTTGGTCATGTGGGGCAGCCCCATTCTCCCATCCTAGGGGACCAACACCTCCCGCCATGCTTCCACCTCCTCGAGGAGGGCAGCAGGGCTGTCATCAGAAAAGCGAGGGGTGCATTGGCTCCCCGCTCACCTACCCTACAGCCTGCCCTGCTCCTGTCGCAGACCCTGCAGCCTGCCCTGCTCCTCTGCCCTCCTGCAGTGTGACCTGGAAGTGGCCATTGTAAGCAGCCTACAGGAGGCTGCCAGGCCTTAGTTTAAACAGACTGCCAGGTTGCCATGGGTCCCGGTGGTCTGTGCATGCCTGCAGCAGCCCGCACACTCCTGCTATTCACGGGAGTCAGAAAAGCCTTTTTGGCCCGCCCGCACAAAATGGTGGCGCAGACCCAATCGCGGGCGCTGATCGGGTCCGCGCTCACTCCAGCTCCGCCCGCCCGACAAGCAGAAAATTCTGCCAATAAGGAATACATAAAGTCTTATTGATACAGTGTCACAGACATGCAGTCGAGTTCACAGGCAATCGTGAACTGTACCTTTCATCCTCCAGCCTCACACACAGTGATGTCACAGTGATGGCACTTTGCAGCTTTTTAAAGGTACATCTCATTGTCTGCATTGGCACGTACACAATGTTACAACAAAGGTCACTCTCTTAAATAGGGTCATGGAGACTGAATGACAATCTGGAATTTCTAACGTGTAAACTTCAGCTGGATATTTTATGTCAGGAAGTGCCAAAAAGTAAACAAATATTAAATGTGATGGACAGAGAGAGAAAGTTTGCAAAATTGTAAAAGAAGCAATTTGAGGAACTATCTACTTGAATAAAACAACAAAAATCATCCCAAATTTTGTATGAGTTGGCCAGCAGCAAAATGATATGCTCCTGAGAGGCAGACTCACTACCAGCAGAAGCCTGGTCGATGTTTACCTTCGGCACTGAAGTTGTGTTTCCACAGATATCCCATCAGCACAAGGGCAGTAATTTATATCAATCTCCTAAATCATTAAGTTAACACTTTTTTGCTTACAATTTGGTGAAACCACATCTGGAATACTGTGTACAGTTTTGGCCTCCTTATTTGAAAAGGGATGGAATTGAGTTAGAAACAGTTCAGGGAAGCTTCACGTGACTCATTCCTGGGACAAAGGGCTTATCTTATGAAGAAAGGCTCAACAGCTTGGGTCTGTATTCTTTGGAGCTTAGAAGAATGAGAGGTGATCTTTCTGAAACATTAGATCTTGAGGGGACTTGATAGGGTGGATACCAGGAGGATGTTTCCTCTTGTGGGGGAGATTAGAACTAGGGGGACACAGTTTTAGAATAAGGCGTCTCCCTTTAAAAACATAGTTAAAGGGAATTTTTTTCATTCAGAGGGTCATTAGTATATGGAATTCACATCCTCAAAAGCAGTGGAGGCTGTGCCAGTGAATTTATTCAAGGTAAATTTTTGATAGTCAATGGAGTCAAGGGTTATGGGGACAGAGAGGAAAGTGGATTTGAGACAGTCAGGTCAGCCATGATCTTGTTGAATGGCAGAACAGGCTCAAAGAGACAAATGGCACGCTCCTACTCAAATGTTACAATGTAACTCAAAGCTATCCCAATCTGGAGCAATGTGCATTTATATAGCACCTTTAATGTGGGAAAATATGCCAAGGCAGTTTACTGAGGCTCAATCAAACAAAATGAGATACCAAGGCAAAGAAAGAAATATCAGATGAGGTGATTGGTGGACCCAGTGCCCTGGTTTGTGGGGACTAAAGGGTTCAGGTTGCACGCTTGGTTCAAGATGACCGAGTGGGTACCAAAGACTGAGAAGATCAGTAGGTCGTTCATAGAAGAAACGCATTTGGCAAAATTTTAACTCGGTGGGCAGGCACGCGCCTGACCCGCCCGAACATAAAATGACACACACTAACATTGGGCGAGCGTCCCAACATCAATGTGCAGTCGCGCAATATTTCATTCGGTGCACGCGCGTGGGAACAGGCAAAGCGCCTGCCGACAATGAAGAGGTCTGTTCAGGCCATTAAACGATCAATTAAATAGAATTTTTCACTGCCCGTCCAACCTTGTGGTAGACGGGCAGGCGGAAAGGCCAAGCGGCCTTTGCACTTTTTAGGAAACCTCATCCACAGGCGAGATGGTGTTTCCTAAAACAAACAAAAATAAAATAAAACATTTAAGATTTAATTAATAACATTGCTCACGTACAGAGTCATATGAGGGGACATGTTTTATGACATTTTTATTTCTTTATTATTTTTGTTTTATCTCTCAACTTTAACTTTTAACAGAGATGAATAAGGATTTCAAGGGTGATGGGGCTGATGTAAACGGCACAGATAGGTGTTTTGGGACGTGGAAATAGGCCATCTTGGCAAAGGATAGAATTCAAATTTGAAGCTGAACTCTGCATTAGCAAAACAGAGAACTTGTGGTCGAGAGATGTGGAGTTTAGTCCATAGGAGTTAAGTGGAAACTGACCTCACGCCTAAGGTTGGGACAAATTGTAGATGACAAAGAGGTAAGGTCAAGGGTAAATCCTTGGGAGACATTGGATTTCATCGTGCTGAAGTAAGAAGAAAAGCCATATTTTAATCAAAAAGGGAGGGAGACATAAAACAGGTAACTATAGGCCTGTTAGCTTAACATTTGTCATTGGGAAAATGTTGGAGCCTAATATAAAGAATGTAATAGCAGAGCATTTAGAAATACATAGTCTGATCAAGCAGAGTCAGCATGACTTCATGAAGGGGAAATCATGCCTAACAAATTTATTAGAATTCTTTGCCGAGGTAACAAGCAGGATAGATAAAGGGGAACCAGTAGATGTAATATATTTGGATTTCAAAAAGGCATTCGATAAGGTACCACACATAAGGCCACTTAATAAGATAAGAGTCCATGGTGTGTGGGGTAATATATTAGCATGGATAGAAGTTTGGCTAATTAATAGAAGACAGAGTTGGGATAAGGGGGGCAACCTGTAGCTAGTGGAGTGCCACAGGGGCCAGTGTTGGGGCCACAATTATTTACAATATATATCAATGACTTAGATAAGGGAAGTGAATATACTATCGCCAAGTTTGCAGATGACACCAAAATAGGTGGGAAGGTAAGTGATGAGGATGACACAAGGTGTCTACAGAGGGATATAGACAGTTTACGTGGCAGGGGAGGTGGTGGTATTATCACTGGACTGGTAATCCAGAGACCCAGGGTAATGCTCTGGGGACTTGGGTTCAAATCCCACCACATCAGATGGTGGAATTTGAATTTAAAAAACATCTGGAAATAAAATCTGATGATGACCATGAAACCATTGCCAATTGTTGAAAAAACCCATCTGGTTCACTAATGTCCTTTAGGGAAGAGAATCTAGCCTACATGTGACTCCAGACCCCCAGTAATGTGGTTGGCTCTTAAATGCCCACTAAACAAGGCCAATGAGGGATGGGCAATAAATGCTGGCCTCGCCAGCAACACCCACATTCCATGAATGAATAAAATTTAAAAAATGAGTGGGCAGAAGCTTGGCAGATGGAATAGAATGTGGGAAAATGTGAGGTTATGCACTTTGGCAGAAAGAGTAGAGGAGCTGAACATTATTTAAATCGAGAAAGACTGCAGAAGGCTGCAGCTCAGAGGGATTTGGGTGTCTCTGTGCTTGAATCCCAAAAAGCTAGCATACAAGTTCAACAGGTAATAAGGAAGGCAAATGGAATGTTGGCTTTTATTTGAAAGGGAATGGAGTATAAAAATGGGGAAGTCTTGCTAAAACTATATAAAACACCAGTTAGGCCACACCTTGAATACCGTGAACAATTTTGGTCCCCTTATCTAAGGGAAGGTATATTGGCTTTGGAGGCAGTCCAGAGAATGTTCACAAGGTTGATCCCAGGGACAGAGGGATTTTCTTTTGAGGAGAGGCTGAGGAGGTTGGACCTGTTGGAGTTTAGAAGAATGAGAGGCGACCTTAGGAGAAGCCTTAAATTGATGTCAGAGACATGTGATGTTCCACTCTCACGAACACAGTTCTAGCCAATGAATAATATGGGTACAACAAGCTACACATCAGAAGTATTACAAATGAGATGCCAATTTCATATGTTCCTGGAACTCAGGTTTTATACATTAAGGGCTGTTTTGCTGTAATGCCCTGCTCTGTGTCACATCTTGTGGACAAATCTATTAATTTTCCTGAACATAATAATCTGATAGTGTGTTATCTGCTGTTTTCAAAGTGGGCAGGAGAACCTAGTGGGAATCTTACATGGCTTCCAATCTGATGTATTAGGTTTAAGGGTAATTGTTGATCCCAGGATAGGCTTCAGGTGCAGCTATCCATTTGTAGACAATTTAATTCTGGAAATCATATTTGCGCAGTAACTGCAGGGTAAGAATTGGAGAGATACGTCAACCATAATAATAATACTGGCTGATTTGGTGCACAATACTGTCCTGGCTCTGGCTGTGCCCATTGTGTTTTGTTACTTTCTGTACTGCGAGCAGAAGGAACAGTTGTGAGCACATCAGTACACCGTGTTACTTTACACCTAACTCTGAAAAGTAATGAAGTGGAACACTGAAGAGCATCATGTTTGTTTCTTAGCAGATCAAATGAAATTGGAACATATCAGGTGCCATGTGTCCCCATCCCAATTCCTATCACAGACAAATGACAGACTGTAACCATCATCCCACATAATAGACTTGTTAGCAAATTTAAGTTCCATGGGATCAGAGGGGCAGTCGCAGCATTGTTACAAGATTGACTCAGAGACAGAAAACAAAGAGTAGTGGTAAACGGCTGATTCCCAGACCGGAGGGAAGTGTACAGTGGTGTTTCCCAAGCATTGGCATTGGGAGTGCTGCTCATTTTGATACATTTAATTAAATGGACGTAAGGATTTGCTTCCAGAGAGAGCAGTGGATGCTGGGCCATTGAGTATATTCAAGGCTGAATTGGACAGAATTTTGATTGACAAGTGTGTCAAGGGTTATGGTGATGTGGGAGGGGAGGCAGGGAAGAAAATTATGTAAAGGCCACAGTCACATCAACCTTGACCTGGCTGAATGGCGGAGTTTTGCTTGATTAGCCGAATGGTCTACTCCCGCTCTTACTTCTTGTAATCTTATGTATATGGGGCATAATTTCAAAGTTTGGAGACAATTGGAAATGTAGGGAAAAATGAAGAGGACAGTAACAGACTTCAGGAGATGCACAGACAAATGACAGATGAATTTAAATGGAGACAAGTGTGAAGTGATAGATTTAGGGAGAAGAA
Organism: Cetorhinus maximus; assembly: GCF_964194155.1. Classification (NCBI taxonomy): domain Eukaryota; kingdom Metazoa; phylum Chordata; class Chondrichthyes; order Lamniformes; family Cetorhinidae; genus Cetorhinus; species Cetorhinus maximus. Next base: position 166,886,276 of record NC_135880.1, read on the forward strand.
TGAAGAGAGGTAATATGAACTAAATGGTGAAATTTTAAAGTGGGTTCAGGAACAAAGAGACCTGTGGCTGGATGCACATCCATCAATAAAGCTGGCAGACAAGTTGAGAAGGCTGTTCATAAACCCAAATGGGACCCTTGATTTGCTAAGTAGAGGCATAGAATAGGAGGAACAACGAGTAGGGGCAGGATTTTACGTTCGTCAGGCAGGCCCGTGCCCGACCCAGTCGGGGTGCAATCACACATGATGACATTTGGCGAGCGTCTCACCGTCATTGTGCATTCTCACGATCTTTCATTCGACGGGTGTGCGCAAGAGTCGGCAGCGCTCGCCAACAATTAAGAGGCCTATTAAGGCCCTTAAGCAATTAATTAAGTTGTATTTTTTGTAGCCCGCACAACCATTCAGTTGGCGGGTGGGCGAATAGGCCAGGCGGGTTTTGCATTTCTTACAAATCCTGATCCACAAGTGAGATGAGGTTACCAGCGGGAAGTGAAAAAATGAAAAAAAAATTTCCACTTCATTTTAAACATGTCCCTCTTCATGCGACTGAGTCACATGTGAGGACATGTTTGTATCATTTATTAAATCTTTATTTTCCTTTGTCCAAGTCCTCAGCTCCTTGAGGCAGCTCTGTGCCCTGAGGGAGCTGTCAGCACGTCTTCCCTCGCCCATGCGCAGATTTCCGTGCTCGCCCTCCTCCCGCTCCCACCCCAGCAGCGCTGAGCCTTTCAGCGTGCCTTTCACGCTGGCTGGCTATTAATTGGCCTCAGAATTCCCAGCCTCCGACCTGTTCTTGTAGCCACAGTATTTATATGGCTGGTCCCATTCAGTTTCTGGCCAATGGTAACCCCAAGGATGATGGTAATGGGGGATTCAACGATGAAAATGTCAAGGAGAGATGGTTAGATTCTGTCTTGTTGGAAATGGTCATTGCCTGGCACTTGTGAGTCACGAATGTTACTTGACACTTATAATCCCAAGCCCGACTGTTGTCCAGGTCTTTCTGCATGCAGACACAGGCTGCTTCAGTATCTGAGGACTTGTACTGAACATTCTACAATCATCAGCGAACATCCTATTTCCAGCCTTATGCTTAAGGGAAGATCGTTGATGAGGGAATTGAAGGTGGTTGGGCCGAGGAATCTACCCTGAGGAGCTCCTGCAGTGATGTCCGGGGACTGAGATGATTGACCCACAACAACCACAACCATCTTCCTCCTTACTAGGTAAGACTCCAACCAGTGGAGAGTTTTCCACCTGATTCCCATTGACTTCACGTTTGCCAGGGCTCCTTGATGCTACCTCAGTCAAATACTGCTTTGAAGTCAAGGGCAGTCACTCTGAGCTCTCCTATTGACTTCAACTCTCATGTACATGTTTGGGCCAAGGCTGTAATGAGGTCTGGAGCCAAGTGGCCCTTGTGGAACTCAAACGGGGCATCAAAGAGCAACTTCCATCACTTTGCTGATGATTGAGAGCAGGCAGATGGGGTGGTAATTGGCCAGATTGGATTTGTTCTGCTTTTTGTAGACAAGACACACCTGGGCAATTTTCCACATTATTGGGTCGATGCCAGTGTTGTGGCTGTACTGAAAGAGCTTCACGAGTGGCATGGCTAGTTTTGGAGCACAAGTCTTCAACACTATTGCTGGAACATTGTCAGTGCCCATAGCCTTTGCAGTATCCTAAAACTTCGGCCATCTCTTGATAGCATGTGCAGTGAATTGTTTTGGTTTAAGACTGGCATCTGTGATGCTGGGGAGCTCAGGAAGTGTCCAATATGAATCATCCATTTTACACCTCTGGCTGAAGATTGTTGCAAATGCATCAGCCTTGTCTTCTGCACTGATGTTCTGGTTTCATTTAGGATGGTAATATTTATGAAGCCTCCTCCTCAAGTTAGTTTTAATTGTCCACCCATTCATGACTGGATGTGGCAGGACTGCAGAGCTTTGATCTGATCCGTAAGTTGTGGGATCGCTTAGCTCTGTCTATTGCATGCTGCTTCTGCTGTTTGGCACACAAGTAGTCCTGTGTTATAGCTTCACCAGTTGATGCTTCATTTTTAGTTGTGCCTGGTACTTCTCCTGGCATGCCCTCCTGCAATGTGCATTAAACCAGGGTTGATCCCTGGCTTGATGGTAATGGTAGAATGAAGGAGCTGCCAGGCCATTAGGTTACAGATTGTGGTTGAATACAATTTAGCTGGTGGCCCATAGTGCCTCATGGATGCCCAGATTTGGCGCTGCTAGATCAGAGCTTCATCTATCCCATTTAGCATGGTAGTAGTTCCACACAAGAAAATGGAGCACATCCTCAGTGTGAAGACAGGGCTTTGTCTCCACAAAGACTGTGTGGTGGTCACTCTTGCCAATACTGACATGGACAGATGCATCTCTGACAGATAGATTGTGAAGAGGGGCTCTCATTGTTTTTTCCCTTCTAATGGTAGCTTTACCACCTGCTGCAGGTTCAATTTGTCCGATGTACCCTGTAGGACTCAGGCAGCTTGTTCAGTAGTTATGCTGCAAAGCCACTCTTGGTGATGGACATTGAAGTCCCCCACCCAGAATACATTGTGTCCCCTTGCCACCCTCAGTGCTTCTTCCAAGTAGTGTTCTCCATGGAAGGACACCGATTCATCAGCTGAGTGAGGCAGTTGGTGGAAATCATTAGGAGACATTTATGCCCATATATGTCCTGATACAAAGAGACTGCATAGGGTTCACAGTCAATGTTGAGGGCGCCCAGAGCAACTCCCTCCCGAATGCATACAATTCCACCATTGCCTCTGCTAAGTCTGTCCTGCCTGTGGGACAGGACATACCCAGGGATAGTGACGGTGGTGCTTGGGATAGTGAATATAAGCTATACTTCTGTGAGTGTGACTATGTCTTCTTCCCACCCAACTCCTTTTCACTTGCTCAAATCCTATTAAGTTTTAACATTTCCCAGATCTAATGAAAGGTCATTGACCTGAAACCTTAACACTTCCTCTCTCCACAGATGCTGCTAGACTTGCTGAGTCTTTCTAGCATTTTCTGTTTTTATTTAGAAACTCATCACTTGTCTGAAATGAAAACTTTTAATATTCAGTCTCCAGTTTGTTTTAATCTTTTAGAAAAAAACTAACAAAACAGACCTTAAATACTCACAGGGATGAATAGAGACACCCTTTTACCTTTCAACTACACATTGCATACTGGAGGATTCCCTACATATTCAGAATACCTGGAAGTGATAGAGAGCTCTCTCAATCAATGCAGGGTAAAAAAAATCCGATCAATTTACAAGCTATTGAACCAGGCTTAGATTGTCAAGTGACCAGTTTAATTCAGTCATTTTGCAACATAAAAGGCAGTTCAAAGAATAAACTGGTCATTGAACTCAGGAGCTGATGTGAGGGATTTTAATGTGGTGAGACTCCAGACTACCAGCAATGTGATTGACTTTTAACCGCCCGTCTGAAATGGTCTACCATGCTGCGTTGGTAAAGTCACAAAAGGAATAAAATCTGATAGACCACACAGCATCAACATAGGCACCGGAAACAACAATGGCACACTCAGCCCTGTCAACCCTGAAAGGTCCTCCTTACTAATATATGGAGAGTGTTTGTAGCCTTAAGATTCACCAATTCCAAACTAATCAAGGAATTTCAAATATCCTGCAAACATCCCGCAATTCTGTTATGACGTTGCAGATGAACTGTGCCAGGTCATCACAAGGGAAACTTATAAATGTTACCACAACAGTTTTGCAATTGGCATTTGTTATGACAAGATGTGTGCACTGAAATCAGAAGTAATGAGGCCACTAAAACCTTTAGAGATTTAAAAATTGAACTAAAATACTTATTAACAAAATAAAAGGTTTCAAGCACATACACAAGACTACAATTACTTAATACTATAACAACTCCTAAAATCCTTAATTAATCTGATTCTCAGTTACATACTCTCTTTATGGTAACAGTCCAAAATAGATTTTAAAAAAACAGAAATTTAACACCGCACACACTTGACAGTGGAATTCCAAATAGCTTTCTCCAACTTTCATCACTGGACACAGCAGGCTTAATTGCAAATGGCTGGAGGATTCTTCAAGGCTGTTTCACACACTCCTGTTAGATCTCACATGGCCCCCAAAAGAGCCTTTCACTCTCATTTATATATGTTTCCCTCTCTTTAATATTTAAATTCCATTGTTCCATATGCCTTTGGAACTGTACCTTTCCCATAATATGACAACTTTCATGTTGTCAATATTGTCAGTAACCTTTGGGAATAATAAACACACTCCTTAGCCTTGCTTATCTGGCCACTTGTAAACAGACTAACATCCCTTTGAAATCCAAATAATCCCTTCACTTATCTAAAAATGCAAATTCCCGTCACACCTTACATGCTAAGACAGCATCCGTGTTTCGCCATTTGCATTTCAAGCACATTTCTACACCTAGCTCCTTTTGATAGTTTCAAGCTTGCAGTCTACCTGACTCCAAATGTAATTAAATCACAGACAGGATCATACACACTCATACCCATAAACCTACTTGACAATAAACCAAAATATTGTCACAAAATTTATTATACTTCCATAACAAATAGTTTCATGGTCACCATTCCCTGCCCCCGATTCAAAAGACAATTCATTCCAACTGTCAACCAGCCAAGCATCACGTTCGCAACATTTCCAACAGAAAGGCTGATAATACCATTGACTTAAAGGCTATTGTCCAGGGTTAATAGGATATGCATCAAATTAGAGGCCATGAGAATGAAGAGTTCAAATAAAGTGAAATTAAAATCAGTATAAAGTCAATAACATTGGTACAAATATCCATGGATATCCACTTGTGCAACTATTCAGACTTTCTAATCCATTTCCTAACACTCCAAATTAATGCAGGCTGCTCATTCCCAGTGGTCTGACACATTTCTTCAGGGATTTGGAGACCATGAGGACCTCAGCAAAGACTGTCCACCTGAACCTGCATATGTGTAGGGGGGTGACTCATTCATTGGAGCGGGAAACATCCTGTGGGGCTTGGTCTGGGGTCTAGGAGGCAAGGGGTGAGAAGTAGGGGCAACTTGAGAAGAGCCCCAGTGCCATGTGCCCTTTCTCCATCTTCTGTCTCATGGCCCACATGCACTTCCCTGATAAACAGGAACTGGAGGGCATTTTTCTCTCTGTTATTGAGGCACTGAACCATAATGGGGAAACTTTCCTCCATCTTGTGTAAACTGGCAGTCAGAGGTTTCAGGCCATTGGTCTGGGCAAGCATGCACTTGGTTACCTGCTGCATCATATTCTCCATGCAGGTAGCCACTCTTTCCACAGAAGCAAACATCAGTGCAAATGCCTGAGGCATCATGGCATTCATGCTAGAAATGTACTCCTCCAATCTCTCACTAAGGACACACACCAGGCACACTGCTTGCTACCCCCAGAAGAAAAGTTGGTTCCAAAAAGCTGAGGATTGGTCTTCAGTGGACGTAGGTCCTGCCCTCGAGAGCTGCTGGCCAATCAGATTAGCCGGCAGGTCTTGCATTACCAGCAGCGCCAGAAGAGAATGGTAGTTGCTTCTGGGACTGCAAGGAGTCCCATGAAGAAGTATTATGGTCAGCAGAGAAGATTTGTCTGAATTTCCTTGGGTGGAGAGGGATTGGTCACTATAGTGAGAGAGGTGAGGGGGTTTGGGGGGAGCCAGGCAGAGAGGCACAAAGCAGGGGTATGATCAAAGGGAGCACCTCTGATGCACACAAGGATGTCCCTGAAGATGCTCCCCTCCGCTTCCTTCCCATTCTTTCATTAACATTGCTGAAAAAGCAGCCTTCTCACTCTCGCCTACCTCCCACTGCCCAGCATATTGTGGCAGTAGAGGTGGATTGAGGCCCTTAATTGTCACTTAATTGGCAGTTAAGGACATCTATGGGCCTAAGAGCAGACAGCCTAGTGGGTGATTTTCCTACTCCCCACAGGTTATGGGGCTGGTGGGCTACCCGCCTAAAATATTTTACATGCCCCCCCCCCACCCCCCGACCAAAAACACACATGGTGAGGGAGCTGTATAATTTCCCCCCACTGTCTTTGAAAACACTGACAGAAGCACCCACATTTTCCACTGCTGCTCCCCAAGTTCCCTTTTCAAGAATGACCCCAAGGCTCAGCATCTACATCCAGCTGAGCAGAGTTTTGTGTGTCCCACACCCTTCGACAGGGTCTCTCCTTTGCTGTTGCTGTCTTCAGCCCCTGCTCATGCTCACATGTGATGTGACAATCTACCCATGTCCACTGCAGTACCCCCACACCCCCACCCCCAAGATGTGTATATCCATGCTGTTGGAGAGTGCATATGAGTCATGTGATCCTCAGACTGCTTGGCTTCATCTGAGGACTCTTCAGTCTAGTTCCTCATCAGTTCCTCCATTCGCCATGAAGAACCTCTGGGAGATGAAGACATGTGTTGCTGCTGACATTGAGAAAAGTCACAAACTCAGCATGAAGCATATCATAATATTTCAATTCATGGTGAAATCAATTCATCATTCATAACATTAAGTGCAAAATGTGATATTTAATGATGCCACCTTTTCCTATCGGCCACCCCCATCTCTCCATCTCCTACATCTAGTGTGTGCCATTTTGCCAATTTCCAAGGCACCTTCCTCCAACGCTGTCAGGGTGGCCAGGGCCGCAAGTCTACCCTTAGCCCTCTGCCTCTCCCTGGAGTCCTGCTCTCTCTTCCCCTGCAGTGAGAGAAATCAGAGAGTTATGAGTGTGAGAAATGGAATGTGTGGAGAAAATGGAATGAGAACATTTGTGAAGGGTGACTGTGAGATCTGGGTGTGAGATGGCACAAAGATGAGGGTGAGGGTGAGGGTGAGTGTTGGCTGTTCAGATGCAGAGAGGAATGAGTGGAAATGCAGGATGTGATGGTCTGAGCAGTGTTGTGCTGGAGCATGCTGGGAAAGTCCAAGTGTGGGTCTTGGCATCTGATCGAGTTATGCCAATCACCTTTCCTGCCTTCCTGAGATTCTTGAACCTCTTGCGATCCTGTCTCCAGGTTCAAAGGACCACACTCCAGCTGCTGACTTCCAAGGTCACTTCCACCCAAGCCTGTATTATTTGGAGGATGCCCTCTGCTTCCTGTCTTTGTGAAATATCACCTCACTTCAGTCCCTCAGAGCACACAGCAGGACCTCCAGAGTGATAGACCAAGGGGGCAGCTTTTACAGGTCTCCACTCCTGTGTTTGCTGCATCCTCAGGAATCAATGTACAGTTCAGCCATTTTCACCCATGCCTGGGTCCTTACTACTGGAAATCCTTCCTTTAATAGATTCTGCGTGTCATCCCCTCTGATTGGCCAGGAGACCTTGAAACAGGATACTAATTCCGTGGGGAGTTCAGAGCTACGGCAAAGCCCACTTCAATTACAATCAGGCTCCTGACTTGCTACCAAACTCCCCGCTGCATTGGGTCAGTTATTTTCAAGATCCATTCCAAGGGACGTTTTAATGTGCCAGTCCCGACATGAATATGTGCAAGATGCTTATTGGTGATGATAAGGAAAAGATGGTCAATCTGTACCTGGTCCACTAGTCAATAAAGTCACATCATATTTTCACAGGAATATCATCTGAACACTCACCTCTTTAGAAATCACTTACTGTCTCTCAACCTCGTTCAACAGAAGGGTCTTCAACACTCATCGTGTGGATGGTAATTGTGAGTTTGTCAGATCCAACCTCTGCAGGTTTTGGTTACTTTATCAAGGAAGTCTTTGCTGCCAACTTTGAATTTCTCTTCAATATTTTTTCCCCTCAGGATTTGCAGAGCCTGCAAAAGATGTCAGTAACAGCACAATCTCCAGGATGGTCACCAAACACTTCATTTCAGCTCAGAAGTGATCAACTTTGGCCACACTAACTCTTTTTAGGTACTTAGTGCCAATTGCTCCACTCACTGTCTATTCATTCTAATGTGCAAATTCGACCTGCATTTACTGATGGATTTAAAGTTATTTTCCTGTCGTTACAACCAGGACAGGAAGAGCACACAATTTATCTTGCCCCAGTACTCGACAGGCCACACTATAAGTGTAAATCTTGAATCCTTTCACCAAAATGGCCAATCGTTCACTTTTGCTATTGTTAGACGCATAATAAAAGAGACTTTAACCAGGCTTCATTCAATAAACTCCGAATAATTGATTTATTATGGAATGAAACTTCTTTTTAAAAAGCAAGTTGCAAAAACTTCCTGATTCACTTTAATCAGGGAGTGTAAATATATATCCCTTTTAAATCCCAACACACACACACTCATACACACACAAACACACACACACACACAAATAGGGCAACACAAATAGGGTCTCTGTAGAGGTTGGTGCTTAAGGGAAAATACACCTTTTGTCCAATGGGAAACTTCATGAAAAATGATAAAGTTCAAAGCGATTTGATGTTATAAATTTGGTGTTCCTGCATGTGAACACAGATCGCTGGTCATAGCAGTTGCCTGGAGGTTAATTCTTTTTAATTCATCCGTGGGATGTGGGTTTCATTAGTTAGCCTGCATTTATTGCCCATCCATAATTGCCCTTGAGAAGGTGGTATTGAGCTGCCTTCTTGAACCATTGAAATCCATGTGGTCTTTGTATACCCACAGTGCTGTTGGGCAGGTAGTTCCAGGATTTTGAACCAGTGACAGTGAAGGAGTGGCAATATATTTCCAAGTCAGAATGTTGAGTGGCTTGGAGGGGAACTTCCAGGTGATGGTGTTCCAATGTGCCTGCTGCCCTAGTCCTTCTAGATGGTGGCAGTCGTGGGTTTGGAAGGTGCTATCTAAGGAGCCTTGGTGAGGTTCTGCAGTGCATCTTGTAGATGGTACACAGTACTGCTACTGTGTGTTAGGAGCGGAGGGAGTGAATGTTTGTCAATGGGGTGCCAATCAAGTGGGCTTCTTTGTCCTGGATGGTGTCAAACACCTTGAGTGTTGTTGGAGCTGTACTCATCCAGGTAAGCGGGCAGTATTCTATCACACTCCTGACTTGTGCCTTGTAGATGGAGTACAGGCTTTGGGGAGTCAGAAGGTGAGTTACTCACCATAGAATTACAAGTGTCTGACCTACTCTCGTAGCCACAGTACTTATATGGCTAGTCCAGCTCAGTTTCTGTTCAATGGTAAACCCCAGTATGTGGATAGTGGGGGACTCAGTGATGGTAATGCCATTGAATGTCAGGGGCAATGGTTAGATTCTCTTTTGGTGGAGATGGTCATTGCCTGGCACTTGTGTGGCATGAATGTTACTTGCCATTTGTCAACAAAGCATGGGTATTGTCCAGACATTGCTGCATTTGGACATGGACTGCCTCAGCATCTGAGGAGTCACGATTAGTGCTGAGCATTGTGCAATCATCAGTGAACATCTCCACTTCCGACCTTATGAAGGAAGGAATGTCATTGATGAAGAAGCTGAAGATGTTTGGGTCTAGGATACTACCCTGAGAAACTCCTGCAGTGATCCCCAGGAAGTGAGATGATTGACCTCCAACAACCACAATCATCCTCCTTTGTGCTAGGTATGACTCCGACCAACAGAGAATTTTCTCCCTGATTCCCACAGACTCTAGTTTTGCTAAGACTCCTTGATGCCACACTTGGTCAAAGGCTGTTTTGATGACAAAGATAATCATCTCACCTCACCTCTGGAGTCCAGCTCTTTTGTCCATGTTTGAACCAAAGCTGTCATGAGGTCAGGAGCTGAGTGACCCTGGCAGAACCCAAACTGTGAGTCAGTGAACAGGTTATTGCTAAGCAAGTGCCGCTTGATTGCACTGTTGATAAACCCTTCCATCACTTTACTGATGATTAAGAGTAGACTGATGGGGCATTAATTGTCCTTTGTGTCCAGGACATACCTGGGAAATTTTCCACATTGCTGGGTCAATGTCAGTGTTGTAGCTGAACTGGAACAGCTTGGCTAGGGGAAGGGCAAGTTTTGGAGCGCAAGTCCCTGCCCCTGACTTTTACATCCTTCTGTTCTTTCTCTCTTTTAGGGTAGTTTTGCTCCATTACTGTGACTTATCATTGTCGTTCATTAACTTTTGTACCTTTTTCTAAAAATTTAGACATTCCTCTCACACCTCAATTCTGTACTGTCCTAAGCAAACACAACCATACCTATTTCTTTGATTAATGTTTAGTCTAACCAGTGGGAGTTTGTAATTAATATCTGACAGTATTTATAAATGAATAATGGGTGAACCTGCTGTCATGCTGCATGATTGGGGGCTCCTGAAATGAGGACATGCCAGGAGCAGCTGGAGGCATAACTAAAACTGAGGTGCCAACCTGCTGAAGCTACAACACAGGACTGCACACATGCTAAGCATTGAAAACAGCATGTGATAAGAGAAAGCTAAGCGAACTCACAACCAATGCATCATATCAAAGCTCTGCAGTGCTGCCACATCCAGTCCTGAATGGTTGCGGGGGTAAGTAATGGGAGGGGAGGCTACTTGAACATTCCCTCCTTGATGATGGTGGAACCCCGCGCATCAGGGCAAAAGAAAAGGCTGAAAGGTTTTCAACCATCTTCAACCAGAAGTGCAGAGCAGATGATCCACCTCAACCTGCTCCGGAGCTCCCTACCATCACAGCTGCCAGTCTTCAGCCAATTCGATTCCCTCCTCGTGATATCAAAAATTTGCTGAACGCATTGGATACACCAAGGGGTATGGATCCTGACAACATCCTGCACATAGTGCCGAAGACTTGTGTTCCAGAACTAGCTGTGCTGCTAGCCAAGCTGTTCCAATACAGCTACAAAACTGGTATCGGACCAACAATGTGGGAAATTGCCCAGCAATGTCTTGTGCGCAAAAAAACAGGAAAAATCAAACCCGGCCATAACTAACATAAGGCAAGATAGTTCTAGAGACCAATTATTTCAACCCAGCACATCACTGCAGGAGTTCTTTAGAGCTATGTCCAAGGCCTAATTGTCGTCTGCAGCTTCATCAAAGAGATTCCTCCAGTCATAAGGTCACAAATGTGGATGCACGCTGGGGATTACACAATGTTCAGGTTTATTCATAACTCCTCAGATACTGAATCAGTCTGGGTCCACATGCAAGCTTGGACACCATTTTGGCTTGGACTGATAAGTGTCAATTGACATTCGTGTCATACAAAGTGCCAGAAAATGTCCATTTCCAAGAAGAGAAAATCTAACCACTTCTCCAATACATTCAGCGGCATTACCATTGCTGAATCCCCACCAGCATCATCCTGGAGGTTATCATTGACCAGAGGCTTAAATAGAGCAGCCATATAAATACTGTTGCTGCAAGAGTAGGTCAGAGGCTAGGAATTTGGTGGCAAATAACACACCTCATGACTACTCAAAGCTTGTACAAAGCACAAGTCAGCAGTGTGCTGGGACGCTCTCCATTTGCCTGCATGAGTGCAGCACCAACAATGCTCAAGATGCTTGACTTAATCCAGGACAAAGCAACCCTTTTGATTGGCACCTCATCCATCACCTTCAACATTCACTCCCTACAGCACTGGCGCACAGGGGCAGCAGTGTGTGCCATCTACCAGATGCACTGCAGAAACTCAACAAGGCTCCTTCAACAGCACCACTGCCATCTCTACCACCTGCAAGTTCTTCCCCAAGCCGCATACCATCCTGACTTGAAACTATATTACCATTACCCCAATATCATGGGCCCAAACTCCTGGAACTCCTTCTCTAACAGCACTGTAGGTACACCTGCAACCATTCAAGAAGGTGGTTCACCACCATCTTCTCGAGGGCAGTTAGGGATCGGTAACAAATGCTGGCCTAGCCAGCGATGCCTACATCCCATGAACAAATAAAAAGACTATAACACACAGAGATATTTTTCAAAAAAATTTAGTTGCAAACTGATCACAAGGAGAACATTCAAGCAGCAGTCACAAAGACAGCATTTTGCCTCATGAGGAGCCAAGATAAAACTAGAGCTCACTTCAATTGTCAATCCAAACTTTTCTTCTGCAGCTATTTCTCACATGTGTAGTTCACATAAGGAATTGAATGGAAAGTATAAAATTAACTACTGTATTTACATACCATCCTCCCTTCCCCCTCCCCCACCCAACCTATATTTGGGTGTCAGAGACGAAGGGCATGATTCCTGCACCTAAATAGTGAGGCTTGTGCTATTCCTAATATTGGGCAATTGGACATTTCCCCTGGTATAAACATTTAGTTACATGGCAGGTTATTGGTATTACATTGACTAATCCCCAGCCCTCTATCAAGCATCCTATTCAACAGAACCCTGAAATATAATATTCTCAGGAAGTCCAAAGTGCCAATGAATTACTTTTGAAGTGTAGTCACTGTTGTTATGTAGACAAACACACAACAGCTAACTTACGCACACCAATGTGCTAAATGACCAGAATCTCTTTATATCATCATCTCTCCTTCTTCCTTTAAGATGTTCCTTAAAGCCTGTCTCTTTGACCGATTGTCACCAACTGCCCACAGGTCACCTTATGTGGCTTGGTGTCGAATTTTGCTTTATAACACCTTCCTGTGAAGCATCTTGGGAAATTTTATGACATTAAAGATGCTATAAATATATATATAACCAAATTCCAACAATGGCCGTTAACATTTTACTAGAACCTTCCTGCGATAGTTTAATTTATTGGTGAATCTTTATAAATTTTACTTTACCAGCATTGTGTAATGTTGTTAATTTGACAGGAAAATATCCCATTAGTTATTTATAACACTGGACAGATGATAACACTGATTTCAGGGACAGCCTCAGCCCTCATTAACATGCTTTGGAAAATGAAAATGAGTGTATCCATTATCTCTACAGCTACTTCTTTTAAAACACTAAGATGTCAGGTCCTGGTGGTTTGTCGGATTTTACTTCCATCTGTTTCTCTAATAATTCTATTCTGCTAATATTAATGACCTAAAATTTCTCACTCTTATTAGTCTAATGCTTACCTCTTATTTCTAGTATGTAATCTGTATCTTCTACTGTGAAGACAGACATCAAATATTTGTTTCATGTCTCTGTCATTCCCTCATTCCCCATGATGATTTCTCCTGTCTCTGCCACTAAGAAACCAAAGATTACTTTAGCTACACTCCTTTTTATATACTTGTAAAATCTCTTACAATCTGTAGGACGATTTGACATGAAAGTTTTCAAGGCACCAGAGCCACAGACAAAAGCAAATGATCCCATTCCATCAAATTGATGTGCAATCACTGCAAACAATAATGCAAATCTGTGCCAATTACTCTGCAGCTGCCAGAACAATGTACCTGCTACTGGAAAGGAAATGGGACCATAATTGTTGGTCTCTCAGGGCCTATACAGTGCTGTTGAAATCTGGGCCTTCGGGCTGCTTCTTCAATTTATCCAGGAGCTTAATTCAAAATTTTAACTTGCCTGCTCCCAGACTATGTTCAATGGCATGCCCTCCTGCAGTAACTGGGAAGCTTCAGAAAATGCCGGAAATGCACTGTTAGCGCAGGCTTCTGACCTGACAGTCTTCATCTTTTTTTCCTCTTTCCTGTACATACCAGGCGTCAATTCTCCAGCACAGAGAAGAGAAAATCTAGCTTGTGGTTTTCTGCTTCCTTCCTTTAATAGTAGTCTGAGCTACAGACAAGACTGACTTTTACCATATCCATTCATGATAAGTTCATCTGACACTGCAGATGAACTTCATGGGCAGAATTTTGCCCTTGATGGGCGGGCGGACCCAACCAGCTCGGTGGCGGGCGGGCAGCCGATCGCCGCCGCTGAAACGGGCCCTGCCGCCATTTTAAGTGGTCAGGCCAATTAAGGCCCTCCCAGCGGGCCGCCCAATGGGAAGCGCTATGCGGGCAGGGGTGGGGGGGGTGGATTCCCCAACTGACCAAGTGCTGCCTCAGGAAGAGCACTGACAGTGTTTGAAAGTTTAAAAATAGAAAAATAAAAAAAATTATTGACATGTCCCCCTCATGTGACAATGTCACATGAGATGGGACATGTTAATAAATATCACAGAAACTTTATTAAAGTTTTTTAAAACCGACATGAAACCTCATCCCGCCGGTGGATGAGGTTTCATGTTTTATCAGAAGCCTGCCGGGGCTCCTGACCTACCTGCCAACATTAAGGTTGGACAGGCAGGGCCTTTATTGGGTTAATTGCCCTGTCAATGGCCCCAATTGGCCATTGGCAGGTCGGCGGGCGGACAGCTGATCACGCTATCTGCCCACCTTCCTGAATATTTAAATGGGGCGGGATGAGGTTCCCCTGACATCATCCCGCATCATTTTTGCGTCGGCAAGCGGGCCCCACCCCCAACTCACCGACGGAAAAATTCTGCCCCATAAAGAAAAGGTAGATAGGCTTCAGTCAGAGACAAGGTTCCACAAAGATAAAAGCAAAAAACTGCGGATGCTGGAAATCCAAAACAAAAACAGAAACAGAAATACCTGGAAAAACTCAGCAGGTCTGGCAGCATCGGCGGAGGAGAGCACAGTTGACGTTTCGAGGCCTCATGACCCTTCAACAGAACTATGTAAAAATAGGAAAGGGGTGAAATATAAGCTGCTTTGGGGGCGGGGGATGTGTGGTGTTTGTTGGGACAAGCAGCCAGTAATAGGTGGAGATAACCAAAAGCTGTCACAGACAAAAGAACAAAGAGGTGTTGAAGGTGGTGGTAATATCTAAAGGATTGTGCTAATTAAGAGTAGAAGACAGGACAGATAAGGTACAGATAGCTCTAATGGGGATGGGGGAATACTGAGAGCTAGAAATAAACAATGGGTGGAAATACATTTAAAAATAATGGAAATAGGTGGGAAAAGAAAAATCTATATAAACTATTGGAAAAAACAAAAAGGAGGGGGATGAAACAGGAGTGGGGGTGGGGATGGAGGAGAGAGTTCAAGATCTAAAATTGTTGAACTCAATATTCAGTCCGGAAGGCTGTAAAGTGCCTAGTCGGAAGATGAGGTGCTCTTCCTCCAGTTTGCGTTGAGCTTCACTGGAACAATGCAGCAAGCCAAGGACAGACATGTGGGCAAGAGAGCAGGGTGGAATGTTGAAATGGCAAGCAAAAATTTGTCCAGAGGGAACACTTTCTGTGCTTGAGTGGACAATTACGCCACTTGTGACAATGTTTCTGATTTTGGGTTCAGACCTTCCTGTCAAGTTTTCTTCAAAATATTCTCCAAAATAACAGGGAAAATATCCAAGGGAGTTCGCATTCACTTTCAACGCTCAATGGAAAATTCAACTGTTAAAGTTGAATTTGAGTTTTATTGATATCCAGTTTCTTATCATGGATGTAACAAGCATTAACAATCTCAGACTGTGTTTTAATGACATTTTACGAAACAGACCCAAGATTCAGAGATTAATGGCAATTTACTTTTTACCTACCGCGGTCTCCTCTACATTGGAGAGACCAAACACAAACTGGGCGACCGCTTTGCGGAACACCTGCGGTCTGTCCGCAAGAAAGACCCAAATCTCCCTGTCGCTTGCCATTTTAACATTCCACCCTGTTCTCTTGCCCACATGTCTGTCCTTGGCTTGCTGCATTGTTCCAGTGAAGCCCCACGCAAACTGGAGGAACAGCACCTCATCTTCCGACTAGGCACTTTACAGCCTTCCGGGCTGAATATTGAATTCAACAACTTTAGATCTTAAACTCCCCCTCCCCCCATCCCCACCCCGTTTCTCCCCCCTCCCTTTTTTTTCAATAATTTATATAGATTCTTCTTTTCCCACCTATTTCCATTATATTTAAATCTAAAACTAAAACTTTGTTAGTCTTTCCACCCCATCCCCACTAGAGCTGTACCTTGAGTATCCTGTCTTCCATTCTTAATTAACACTTTTCTTAGACAATATCACCACCTTCAACACCTCTTTGATCATTTTGTCTGTGACATCTTTTGATTATCTGCTCCTATCACTGCTTGCTTATCTTCACAATCATCCCACCCTCAACTTCTCTCTCCCCCCGCCCCCGCACCTTAGACCAGCTTATATTTCACCTTTCTCCTAACTATACTCAGTTCGCCGAAGGGTCATGAAGACTCAAAACGTTAACTGATTTCTTCTCCACCGATGCTGCCAGACCTGCTGAGTTTTTCCAGGTAATTCTGTTTTTGTCTCTGTCTCTAGATCCTTGTTTATCTCCCCCTGTGCATTTCCAATGTCTCAGTTGATGGCCAGATTATCAAATTCACTTCCCTTAAAAAAGTTTGTATATTGTGTCCTCTTTTCCTAACTCTTTCTATTTGCCTCATAACATTTTACACATGCAACAGCTACCATTTTATCTTGTTCAGATTGCCTGGAGAGACTTTAAAATAAATAAAATATTCTCATAACTGTTTTAAAAACAGAAATCAGGCATTGACATGTACCTTATCTTCTTCTGAAACACCATTTTATTGTCTCAAAAGTAACCCACTAAATTGTGTCTGACTTGTTTCTTTTAGAATTATTCCAGATTCATTAACTCCGCCAAAAAATGGATTTCTGCCAAACTTTGTCAAGGTCTTGAGTTTAGCTTCATATTTTGGGAACAGACTTACAAATACAAAAGCTTGCAGCATTTGAATTAGTGCCAATTGTTGTCAAACCTTTTAAAATGAGAATTCCCTTTTGAGAACTTTATCACAAACCAAACCTCAAAATTTTAAACTTTGTAAGAACTGTAATTTACATTATCAAAATTAAAACAACCTCTTTTTCATGTGTAATGATTTGTATCCAAGTTAAAAGTCCCATATGTTTATCAACACATTCCTTACATTTGGATAGCGCCCTCGTTATTCAAAGTAACCTGTTAAATTACACTGCACTTTACATCTCAAGATTGTCCCAAATTCAAATTACAGTGCTGTTGGGATGCAGATTTCCTTTCATATTTTATTCATCTCTTCAAAATAAACCCCTTTTTATCCATTGGAACCACCTAGACTGTGTGTTTATGCCTTTTGGTTTTCCTAGAATCCCTTGAACTTCAGGTAATTTTTCCCCTCAGAATTTTAGAATACTAACTCGTATAAGTTAATGTAACTTGTATATATCAATCCCAATCAGCTTGGAAGCTGGTGATACTAGTCTGCAAGTGGGTGGTACAAAGGTTGGTTCATCTAACCCTGTTTAGCTTTATGATACCTTCAAATTGCAATTTTTTTTTTGCCAGAAGTCTCAACTCAAACCTTATACTCAAAACTTTGGAATGTTTTAGTATACTTTGCCTTTAATCTAACATGGGGCTTTCAACCCTAAAGTGCTGAACTACACACAAAAATGACAATTTACCGAAGAAAACACATTAAAGCTCACATACAAATGCTTCCTTGCACACAAACATATATTAGGGGTATGTATTTATATTCCTGTATCCATAACAACGTAAAACTCTCATATTCTAAACAAAACTTCAAATAGCAGTGGGGGAAATAAAGGGATCTTGAAGGGTCCACCTATAGGGACCATCAAACTGACGAAAGCTCACATTTCCCCTGCTCCTGGAAAAACTCAGCAAGTCTGGCAGCACCGGCGGAGAAGAAATCAGTTAACGTTTCGAGCCTTCATGGCCCTTCGGCAGAACTGCAGCATAGTTTCAGCAAGGGAGAAATATAAATTTATATTTATTTATTTACATTTATATTTACATTTATATTTCTCCCTTGCTGAAACTATGCTGCAGTTCTGCCGAAGGGCCATGAAGGCTCGAAACGTTAACTGATTTCTTCTCCGCCGATGCTGCCAGACTTGCTGAGTTTTTCCAGGTAATTCTGTTTTTGTTTTGTTTTGGATTTCCAGCATCCGCAGTAGCTTTTAGCTTTTTGTTTTCCCCTGCTCCTGCCTGTCAGTGCTTATTAACTCCCCTAGGGGTACCCCCCCTTTTCTCTCTCCCTCTCTCTCTCTTCAGCACAAGCAGCTCTTGTAACCTAGATCAATTATGCAAGGTAATAGTAACCATCACCCCTTTCTTTTCCTTACCCTTTTAGTTCTACCCACCACTGTTTTTGTTCTCCAGGGGTTCCCTGTGGATTCCACCCCCCTTTCTGCATTTTTGTGATTAATCTTGACTGTTGTTCCACTATGAACCTCGTAATGGAGTCCACGGTTCCCCAGTCGAGTTCCATAGCACTATTCTGTTTCCTTGACGGCACTCTGTTCTTATTCCCACCTATCTCTGTGTGGTATGTTCGCGCGGCCCTAACAACTTAGTTACTTGCGGTATGTGCGGTTTCACTTATTTCACAGGGGTCTGTCCTCCCTGCGCAGCTTCAGCTAGGGTTTATTTCAAACCGTGACCGGCCAGCACGGCTCTGCCTCCTCTTAACTGGGGTCTGGCCTTCCTGCACGGCTTCGGTTACGGTTATATTTCAAACTGTAACCCACCAGCACAGCTCCACCTCCTATTTCGGGTAGTGGCCTGGCCTCCCTGTGCGGCTTCGGCACCACTAGCCCGTCTGCGCGGCTCCGCCTCCTACCCTGGTGCCTCCCTTCTCCTGTCCTGAGTCCTCCTCCCGATTCTTTTGATACTTGACCGGGCCGTTCTCGGGTAGGCTTACTGCACTAACTACGGATGGTAAATAAAATATACTCACCCACTTTGCAGAACCGCCCCGAGGATCCGATCCGGATATCCTGCCGACTACGCCAAAGTGTTGTGATCACTTTGACAAACGGACCACAGGAGTCTCAGGTACAGGTCATGATCGTTTATTCGAGCAATTGCAAGGAGAGAACCATCCCGATGCAGCTTGAGACAGTACTCTGCTAAATTACAAGTGTTCACCATATTTATACATTATTGGTCATGTACAAGAACATTCTCCAGATTCCGATCTCGTCAACATATAGGTTTACATCTGATTGAAACTTACAGAATACTGAAAGGCCTGGATAGAGTGGACGTGGGGAAGATGTTTCCATTAGTAGGAGAGACTAGGACCCGAGGGCAGAGCCTCAGAGTAAAGGGAAGACCTTTTAGAACAGAGTTGAGGAGAAACTTCTTTAGCCAGAGAGTGGTGAATCTGTGGAATTCATTGCCATGGAAGGCTGTGGAGGCCAGGTCATTGAGTGTGTTTAAGACCGAGATAGATAGGTTCTTGATTGGTAGGGGGATCAAAGGTTACGGGGAGAAGGCGGGAGAATGGGGTTGAAAAACATATCAGCCATGATTGAATGGCGGAGCAGACTCGATGGGCTGAATGGCCTAATTTCTGCTCCTATGTCTTATCGTCTTATACATTAAACAGACATCTCTGGTAACAGGTACATGCATAACCCAGGCAGAGACCTTCCCTCCCATCTAAGCTGGGACTATCTATTGAAGAGCACACTTAATGTTGGTTGTTTTCCAACCTAAGTCTCCAGTCTAACTCCCAGGACCTTGCTGGTGATTGCAAACCCTGAGGGTGTACAAAGTTTGAGAGTGTGTAAGGTTCATCTGGTTTAACTGTTTAATTGTTGATTTACTGGTTTGCGCTGGCCTGCCTATATATTCTAATTTAAGTAATTAATTCCCTCATAATGAATTCTCCCTTCCCACAAATTCTCATTTACTTTCTTCCCCCTAGCAAGCTGATTGGCCATGGCACCATGGTACAAGAAGCAATTCAAGTGGAGGGAAACAAAAAAGAATATAGTGGTAGCAGGGGACAGCATAGTGAGGAGGATTGACACTGTTCTCTGCAGCAACGTGTGAGCATCCAGAAGGCCATGTTGCCTCCCGGTGCCAGGGTTCAGGGCATCTGCCAAGCATGGGAGATGAACTTGGAGTGAGAGGCGAAGGATCCAGTCATTGTGGTCCATATAGGTACCAATGACATAGGCAGGACAGAGAAAGAGGTTCTGCATAGCCAGTATGAGGAGCTAGGCACCAAATTAGCAAAAAGCAGAACATTGGGATTCTTGGGAATTACTACCTCAGCCACATGCCAATTGGCTTAGGGAAAATATGATTAGAGAAAGGAATGCGTGGCTCAAAGACTCGGGATAGAGAAGTTGGTTCCAGTTCACAGATGCTGGCCCCAGTACTGGGGAAGGTGGGGGCTGTACTATTGGGACGGTCTACACCTGAACTGTTCTCCAACCAGTGTTCTCACGAGCTGCATAACTAAAGAAGTAGAAAGGGTGTTAAACTAAATAGTGGGGGCAAGGGATCCAATTTGGGAAGATGCAATAAATCAAAGAGTAGAGAAAAGACAAGAAAGAAAGATATTAATATGGGAAATGATAAACAGACCATGACAGGAAGATATAGAGTGCAAATCTAAGAGTAAACCAGCAGATAAGGCTAGAGGAATAAAAATAATAAAAGGACAAAACTCATGGCCCTGTATCTGAATTCACATAACATTCAAAAGAAAACAGAGGAACTGATAGCTCAAATAGAAATAAATAAGTACAATCTGATGGCTATCACAGGGGCATGGCTGCAGGATGACATAGATTGGGACCTGAATATTGAAGGGTATATGACATTTAGGAATCATAGGAAGCTAGGAACTGGTAATGGGGTGGCTCTGTTAATTAATGATGGTATTGCACAATAGGGAAAGATGACCTAAGTTCATGAAACCAGGATGTAGAAGCGGTTTGGGTAGAGATGAGAAATGATAAAGGCAAGAAGTTAATTGTGGGAGTGATGTACAGGCCCCCTAACAGTATCCACATGGTAGAATGCAGTATAAAGGGTGAAATAATGAGAACTTGCCAGAAAGGTACAGCGATAATCATGTGGGACTATAATCTACACATGGACTGGAAAAATCAGATGGGCAAATGTAGCTTAGATGAGAATCTCATCGAAGTTTCTCTGGATAGTTTCCTAGAACAGTGCATTCTGGAGCCAACCAGAGGGCACTTTATACTGGAACTGGTATTGTGCAATGAGATAGGATTAATTAATGACCTCACAGTGAAGGTACCCCTAGGTAGCAGCAATCATAATATGATTGAATTTTACATTCAGGTTTGGGGAAAGAAGTGTGGGTCCAAGACTTGTATTTTAAACTTAAATAAAGGCAATTATGAGGACATGAAAGCAGAGTTAACTAAAGTGAACTGGCAAATTAATTCAAGGGATATGTCAATAGAGATGCAATGGCAGACATTTAAAGGAATATTTCAGAATACACAGAATAGATACATTCCAACAAGAAAGAAAAATTCTAAGGGAAGGACACAGTATCCATTGTTAATTAAAAATTGAAAGATAGCATCAAACTTAGAGAAATAGCTTATAATTGTTCAAGGATGTGTGGCAGGTCAGAAAATTGTACAGAATATAAAAGAAAGCAAAGAAAGATTAAAAGATTAATTAGGAGGGAAAAAATAGAGTACAAGAGAAAGGCAGCTTGAAATAGTAAAACAGGAAGAGTGAACAAAGCAAGCATTGGTCCTATAGAAAGTGAGTCTCAGAAATTAATAATGGAAAATAAGGAGATCGCAGTTGAATTGAATGGGTATTTTGTATCGGTCTTCATGATAGAAGACACCAGTAACACCCCAGAATTAGCTGTAGATCAGGAAATGAAAGGGAGGGAGGAACTGAAGAAAATTACAATCAACAGGGAAGTGGGACTGAGCAAACTGTTGGAGCTGCAGGCTGAGAAGTCCTTGGATTGTGATGGACTACATCCTAGGGTCTTAAAAGATGTGGCAAGTGAGGTAGTTGATGCATTGGTTTTCATTTTCCACAATTCCCTAGATTCAGGGAAGCTTCCATAGATTGGAAAATAGCAAAGTAACTCCCTTATTTAAAAAGGGAGGAAGGCAGAAAGAATGAAACTACAAGGCAGTTAGCTTAACATCTGTCATAGGTAATATGTTAGCAGCTATTATTAAAGACTTTATAGCAGGCCTGTTAGATAAATATAAGGTAATTAGGTAGAGTGAACATGGTTTTGTGAGAGGGAAATCACGTTGAACCAATTTATCGGAGTTATCTGAAGAAGTAACATATCCTGTGAATAAAGGGGAACTGGTGGATGTGCTGTAATTAGATTTCCAGAAGGCATTGGATAAATTGCCACATCAAAGGTTATTGCAGAAAATAAAATCTCATGGTATAGGGGATAATATTATGACATATATATTAGAATATTGATCAGCCAACAAGAAACAGAGAGAAGGCATAAATGGGTCATTTTCTGGTTGGCAAGATGTAATGAGTGCTGTGCCACAGGAATCAGTGCTGGGGCCTCAGCTTTTTACAGTTTATATAAGTGACTTGGATGAAAGGATCAAAGCTTTGGTTGCTTAATTTGCTGATGATACTAAGATAGGTAGGAAAGTAAGGTGTGAAGAGGACATAAGGAAGCTACAAAGAGATATAGATAGATTAATTGAGTGGGCAAAGGGAGTACAAGGTGGGGAAATTTGAAATTGTCAATCTTGGCAGAAAGAACAAAAAAGAAGCAGATTAACTATATGGTGAGAGATTGTAGAGCTCTGAGCTACAGAGGGATCTTGGGTATCCTAGTGCATGAATCGCAAATATTTAGTTTGCAGGTACAGCAAGTAATTGCGAATGCTAATACAAGCATTTATTATGAGGGGGATTGAGTACTAAAGTGGGGAGGTTATGCTTCAGTTACACAGGGCATTGCTGTGACCACATTTAGAGTACTGTTTACAGTATTGGTATACAATTATTTAAGGAAGGATGTAAATGCATTGCAAGCAGTTCGGAGAAGGATTACTGGACTAATACTTGGGATGTGTGGGTCGTCTTATGAGGAAAGTTTGGTCAGACTAGGTTTATGTGACAGGACAGAACCTAACAGTTTATTTTTATAAAAATATATGCTCATTGCTATTTCTTAATTTTAATTTGTACCTTTTGGTGAAACAAAGAGTAAACATTTGCTCTGATTATGGAGCCAGTGATAAGCAAGTCATCAATTTAAAATTGTCATTGAGGGGGACACAGTTTAGAGACCACTGTATAGTTTAAGGGGAACAATGTGATATATATATATATATGAAACAGAGACATATACAGAGTTAAGGGGGGAGTTGTGCACTGGGATTAGCTGGGGACTGTTGGAGCAGAGAGTGGAAGCCGAAGATCAGCCATGATTGTATTGAATGGTGGAGGAGACTGGGCGCTGCTCTGGTGTAGAACTGCTCCTGTTTCTTAATGCTCTTATGTTCTCATGTAAAACTGGAATAGACACAGTGGACCAAATAGCATTAATAATTACCAACTTAAAGCACATTTACCAACAGTCACATGGGTTAAAAAGGCAACTAGCAGAATGACAAATGGTAAAACCACAATATGGAAAATCAATTTTAGTGATAACAGATTCATAGGGAAGGGGACAGAACAGGGAGAAACATGAGTGAGCAATGGGAAAAACAGTCCGAATAGAAGTTTAGTCCAAGACCCTAAGGTGAAAGTTGAGGAGTCTGCAATGAGAAAACCGAGGAAAAATGTAGTGAAAAATATTTAAGAAGTGAGGTCAAAGTAACATTTCAAACAAGTTCGATTAAAACTATGGACAAAAGTGTTAAATGAAAACTAGAAAACATGGTAAAGGGTATGGAGGATGAGAGGAGATAAATGTATTGCTGATCGATGCACTTATTCAATAAATTGTAAATGTGATAAGGATCCGGGGGGAGTGTCTCGTCTGAAACGGTGCAAGAATCTCCAAGAGAAAGAGGTGGGACAAGTGATTTTAAAAAAAAACAAAAGCTGCGATGAGTCGGAGCAAAGGAATAAAAACAGTATATAAGGGGAGAGGGGTCAGGCATATAGAAGACCAGAGGGAGAGAGTCAGAACAATATAGACATCTCACCAAAAGCCTGAGTACCAGTGAGGGAGGGGAACACTTACTGCGAGGTTTACAGAGAAGCCCAGGCTCAACACTCGTGAGCTGAGTTGAAGTGTCTAGTGTGTGTTCTGGTAATCAACCTGCTCCTCACCTCCTTTCGCACTTCTATCTTATCCCAGGCTTTAGGGGGTGACAATGAGAAGGTGAAGCTGTGCGGTGAGGAGCTCATCCGAGTCTTCATCGATGTCTGTAGCAGACGTTTCGGCCCCCGAGATATCCAGAATGGTGAGTATTCAAAAACAATCTCCCTTTGCTCTGCCCCTGTCCAAAAAGTTGGCCGTTCTAACATCATTGCAACTGAGATGTCTTAGTGCTATTTATGGAGTCTCTCATTGAGTTAATAATAGTGATACTAGTTAGGCTATTGTAACTGGAATCACCATCTTATTTATCTAACAGACCCAATCTCCAAAATAACAGAGAGTATGAAAACAGCGAATGAGAAAATGTTTATGCCAATCTTATTTGCGAATCGCTGTCCCTCTTGTAGGGACAATTTACCTATTATAACCATATTATTAACATATCTCATGATATGTGTGGACTGCTGCCGTGTGGACAAGGGTGAGTACACATGCTGGAAACACAGAGCGGCTCAGGTAACTTCTGAAATACAAGTATACGCGAGGCTTGTTATCAGCACAGTTACTGTCAGGAGGGGACAGCTGACATTCAGTTGCTGCCTGGCCTGATATTCATTTCCAAGACTGTCAGTTCTTATTTCAGATTCTACAGCATTGATGAGGGCTTTCTGGGTGGGGAGAGTTGGGTGCAGTCCTCTCAGTCAGCAGTGACTGTTTATTTGGAGTCACAGCATTTACCACAGAGCACGGTTTCCTTGTTCATGGTGCAGGACTTTTCCTGGGTAAATCAATCAGCAAATGTCCTGATCACATTATAGTGGAATCTGCTGGTGTTTTGACATGATAGCGGCATATTTTAGTTTAATGTGAATTTCATTTAGTAAATTCTACACATTTCCGATAAACATTTTAAAATAACAAAGCCTTATTGTTGCTTCACATTGTCACTATACTGCAGCTACTACCCACAGGATCGAACGCGGGAAGTGTGATGCGAAACTGAAGGCCAGAATTGGGCCGCTGGCTTTGAAGTAATGTCAGCAGATAAAATTCTGACAGCAAGGGTGACTCATTGCCAATACTGAAAAGATCCAATTCTCAGTTTGAGGAGTCATAGAGTACACTGCTAGGATCTGGTCAAATTCCACCTGACAGAGTTATACCACACCAGGAGTGCAGCTCAAACCTTCCAGGGATGGTTTCATATCACGAAAGGAATGAAGCCATTCGCCTATCATGCTTGTGCTGGCTCTTTGAAAGAGTCCCCTCCCTCTCCCATATGTAAACCTCCACCCTACATCAATTATTTCACACCTGTTGCCTTTGATATACTGGAGAGTTGGATGGGTCACCCAACTCCTGAGTTATACTTCCAGTTTGAAGGTGCTGTGTATCTATGTGTCTCTACAGATTCACAGAATGGTTACAGCACAGGAGAAGACATATGCAAGGTCTGAAAATAATACAGTTAAAGACAGATCTGTAATTCGAAACAGGAATCTGAACGGCCAATAATGTGGAGCTATTAATATAAAATGGTATAAACTTGTAAACCACTGCTTTATTGCGCTAACAATTCCCCTTTGAGGCTGTGGGAGGAGAGGTGGGAAATGCCAGGAGAATAGTTCTATGATTAAGCTGCTGGTAGAACAGTGAGTGTACGCATGTAGAAAGGTGGAAGGAGAATATCACCCACCTGACAACATTCCAGCATGTCAGCCCTGAACATTGAGAATGGTGACTGATAATGCAATCCCTGATCCATAGTGATTACAATGCAGCAAATTTAATATTGGTAATTATCAATGTTCCACTTCCATCAAACAGCACTGACATCACCATGACAACAGATGTTGTCAGACCCAATGAATTTTTCCAGCATGTTCTGTTTTTATTTCAGATTTCCAGCATCTGCAGAATTTTGCTTTTAGCACTGGGATGGCATCAGTTTATCTAAGTTCTTTTCTGCTTTATTTTCTTTCCCATTCAGGATTCTGGCAATAATAGGAAGGAATGGTTTGAGATATTTGAAGGACTAGGCTGAGAAAAGGCAACAAACTGGATGAGAAAAATTGCTGAGACAAAGAAATTTATGGTATAGATCCAGAAGCTGAAGTGCACGACCTGAATGCCAGGATTAGTGACTGACTCCCATTCAGCAGGCAGCGACTAGAAACAGTTTGACTGTATCTAATGCAGTAAAAAAGAGCAAAATTTTCACCTGTCAAGCAGGGGTTCAAACCTTTTAAATCAAAGCTACAAACACGAAGTTCCCATTGGCAGGGGTTGGGATAGTCAGGGAATGAAGCAGAGCAAAGGGCTACCTTCAAAGATTTAGGAAGTATTTGCTTGCCAATAGACTGCAATGTTTATCCAGACAAGTGTTTGAATGGATAGACTCTGCCATGAAGTTGCGCCTCTTGAGAATTGGTGTTCCATTAACTGGAGTTTTAATCAATTTTCTATCACAACTGCAGTGTCACACGGGTCAATTGTCTAACCAAACATTGATGATCCATTTAGGGATGGTTGTTAATTATTTCTCTGACTATACAGCAACGTATAATTAACCAAATATATTTTAGCAGTCAGATTACAATGCAGCCCAATTAAAGCAAGTGACTTTTGAGAGTCCAAGGGCTAAAACAGTTCTCTGCCTCAGACAAACGAGAGCAGGAGATGACCATCTACAATTGGGACAGAGTGAATGATATAACATCAATTTCATTAGTGTCAATGGAGTTTTATTTTTTTGTCAGATCCCTTCCAGACCTCAAATGATAAAGACCACTCCGAGGAGATGGACAGCATGAGGAATCTTCAGAGGATACTTGGCAATGACAGGAACCAGGAAGCTGAGCAATCTTTTGCAGAGCAATTGGTTGACAAGTATTACAACCAGTACGATCAGATACCGAAGGATTTCAGGGAACACATCCGCCAGATTGATGGAGGCAGCAATAAGGACCAAGCATTTGCATCATCACAGATGCAGCATCTACCCTGGGCTAGATCCCCCATGGTGAACATTGAAACAAGACTCAAACCTCTATGCTGCTTCCAAGCATGTACCCTGCGAGAAATGGCTCGGCACTGCTGAAAAATGATCATCTCTGCTGATAGATTATTCTGTACACATATTTCAGTGAGGTTTTAAACCATGTAATCCATTAAACACCTCACAAATGTGTATGGTCTGTGTGACAGGCTTGTGTTCATTATCCTGAGCCTCTTAAATAAATTAAAATACAGCTGTCAAGGTTTCCTCTCTTAACTTCTTATATTAGCTGGAACAGTAAAGAATAATTTGCAATGCCTTCCTCCTGATAGGCAAGATCAAATAATGGCAAACTTAAGACTGCAGTTTTCCAAATCTGATTCAGGTGCTCCTCCTTTACAACAACAACTTGGGTTTATATGGCACCTTTAATAAATTTAAAGACACCATCAAACAACATGCCAAATGAGTTTAACTATTATTTAGTCAGAGAGGTGCTCCAATGTGAGAGGATCTCTTCAAAATATAAACTAAGAAAAATTATGTTAGGAAGTTCCAATGCACCTGTTGGATCCTCGATGCCAGTTTGTTGGATCCTGTTCTCATGCTTGTGGTAAGTGGTGGCCAATTTGGTACTAATGATAGAGTTCCGTAGCAGACACTTCATAGGTAGAAACTCTACATTTATTTACGAAGGTACTCAGCAGAAACTAAACATGTGCTTTCACTGCAAACTTGATCTCTACACTACTCTTACTACAACTACAGACTACTAACTACAGAGGGAGCCTGCACTACTCTGCTATTGGAGACTAAGATCATGTGATATTCCTTAATAACATTCTCCTTAAAGGTGTATTACACATCAGGTTACCACATCCCTCCCCCTTCACTCAGAAACACATTTTATATTTACAATCACAATTTTCTCAAAAGCACAAATTATTTACACTGGTGAGTAATTTACAAATTCAGCCTTTCCTTATGCGTGCAGAGTGTCTCAGCTCTACAACTTCAGATGCCTTGTCAGGAACCTCCTTTTCCGGAGTTGTCTGAACATCAGGTGCTTCGGTGGGCTCCTGCAGATCGCTATCCTCCACTCTTAAAGGAAAAACAGATGGACTGGGTTGAGTTCTCTCAACAGGAAACTCTGACCCGGTCGTGAACACTAGTGGAATAATTTCTTGCTGCATAGTTTTCCTCTTCCTTGGATGATCCACATGTCTCCATATGACTCGCCCCTCCACTCCACTTCCACTTGGTAAGATAGAGGTCCAGTCACTGCACTTATTTCACCCGGTAAACACTTTGGTCCTCCTCCAAAGTTCTTCATGTATACCGTTTCTCCCACAGTAAATTTCCTCTTGCGGCTCTGCCAGTCGTGTCCGGTTTTCTGACTTCCCTGACTTCTTTCCACCTTCCCCCCTAAATTTGACATTATTAAGCTCAATCTCGTCCTGAGATGACGTTTCATCAACAATTCCTCAAGTGTGGCACCTGTTGTTGTTGTATGAGGGGCGGTCCAATAATGGAAATTAAAGCGTGCTAGCTTGATTGTTAAAGAATCTCCAACTAATTTCTTCATGCCAGCCTTGAATGTTTGAACTGTATTTCGGCCAGTCCATTTGAGGAAGGGTGGTATGGTGAAGTTTTTACAAGTGATACCATTGAGGCTGGTAAACAGCTGAAACTCAGCACTCATAAATGCCGTGCCGTTATTAGAAACGACAACTTCTGGTGGTCCATTTATGGCAAAACTTTGACATAACTTCTCAATTGCAGCAGAAGACGTTGGTGACTTCACCTCATTTACGTCCATCCATTTTGAGTGGGTATCAACAATGAGCAGAAAAATGTTCTCATGAAAGGTCCCACATAGTCAATGTGTAACTGCAGCAATGGTCTTCTTGGCCACTTCCAAGAGTATAACAGAGCTGTTGAAGGTCACTCTTGCAGTTGCTGACATTGCACACAATTCTTCACTAAACTCTCTATTTTGCCATCCATCCCAGGGCACCATAGATAGCTGCGTGCTATGGTCTTCATTTGGGAAATTCCTGGATGGGCACTGTGTAGTTCAATTAAAAGTGGTTCCCTTCCCTTTGGAGGAACTATCACTCATGCTCCCCACAATAAGATTCAGCCTTGGCTGATTATTTCATTTTTTCTGTTAAAGTACAGTTTCATTTCATCAGATACAGGCTCTTGTGACTAACCATGAAGCACTTGTTCTTGTACTTATGATAGGACTGGGTCCCTACTTGTCTTGTCTCTGATCTGTTGAGCATATACTGGCCAAGCATCTAAGAAATTTAGCAATATATCAAGTTCTTGTGGAACTGGTGCTTCCTCATCCTTTTCTTGTAAAGGCAAACAGCTAAGTGCATCGGTGTTTGCAACTTGACTACCAGGCCTATGTATAAAAGTATACTCGTATGCTGCTAGGATTAAAGCCCATCATTGTATTCTTGCTGAGGCTATGGGTGCTATAGCCCTGTCTTTGCTGAACAATCCTAGCAATGGCTTGTGGTCTGAAACTATAGTGAAATGGCGGCTGTGTACATACTGGTGAAATATCTTCATACCAGATGATTGACAGGCCTTCTTTTTCTATCTGTGAGTAACCCTTTCCACTTTGGTGAGAGTTCTTGATACGTAACCAATAGGCCATTCCGTGCCATCCGATGGGAGAGCACTGCTCCCACTCCGTGGGCGAAATTTTCCGTGCCCATGTGATCGGTGGCGTGCGCGGACAATATGGCACGACCTGTTTCACAATGGCGGGAAGGCAGGTGGCGAACATCCGCTCAGCCCGCCAATGGCAGGGCCGCATTTCCCGCCAACAGTCATCGGGGAACTCATTGTAATACATCAGCATATGATTAAAAGGCCATCCCACCAGGCTCTTGGAACCCCACCGGATCATCCGCCCACATCGGCGGGAAAGCACATCGACATATTTCACAACAGCGCACAGGGAACTTGCACTTGGCGGCCTTCACTTTAGGGGAACTAGGGGCGAGTGAACAGCATCGTTCTGCAGAGCTCACCAGGGTTGCCTGTTGCTTTGTAGGCTTCAGGGATGCCCAGGGGCTGGGGTGAAGTGCTGCCCTGACACAGAGGCGACTGTTGTTGGGGGGGTTGTCCGGGGGCAACTGCTGACCAGCCTCGGAGGCAACTGTTGTCGGGGCAATGGGGGGAGCGGCAACCACTGCTCTGGCGTTGGATCCCGTGCACTGGTGGGGGTGTAGGGTAGGCGAGGTAAGTGGCCTGTATAAAGTGACCATTCCTCTGCGGCATGGTTCAGGCGCAGCCACATTAATATGGTTGGTGTCGGGCTCTATGACCACCCGCCCACGCAAGCAACGTGGAGGCACCAATGTACCACCAAGTGCTCCAGACCTTACCACCACCCCCCACCCCCCGCCCCCCACAGCCTGGCACAGCCTGCGAGTCTGCGACCACTACACTGGGCCCCGGTGCAGTTGGACTGCGCACGTTGTACAATCTCCTCACCAACGCTGGCCATGTAGCAGTCACTGCTGGAGGTGCTCACAGCCCCTTCCAATCTCAGCATCCCGGTTAGGAGCTGTCTCCCCCATGTCGCAGGTTGACAGGGCAGCCATGCAGCGCACTCATCTCTGGCCATCCGAGGGGTGACCAGCACTCTCCGGGAAGCATTAAGGGGCTGCCACACAGGGCTAGGAAAGGTGCTAAGTACAGCCATGATAACCATGTCTCTCCCTCTTTCATGCCGCAGGAGGGCCACATCAGGAGCATGGATTCTGGTGACCTAGCAACACCCAGGCTCTACTGAGGCCGCCTGTCATTCCTGCAGGTGACCAAGAATCAGTGTCGCCAATGACTGCACATGTCTAGGTACCTGGTCACTCACATCTGCCACTTACTGCAGGACTTGGCGCCAAGGGGACATGGAGGGCATCCACTGCCAGTGGCTGTGAAAGTGACCGCGGCGCTCAATTCTATGCCAGTGGCTCCTTTCAGGGCTCCACAGGTGACCTCTGAGGGCTATCACAAGCCGTCACCCGCAAATGCATCCATGAGATCATGGATGTCATTTTCTCCATGGCACACAACCTTATGCATCTCATCCAGGACCAGGACAGCTAGGATGCAAGGGTCATTGGATTCTCCCGGATCTCGGGATTCCCACAGGTGCAGGGTGCGATTGACTGTACCCATGTGACGTACGGGCCCCCATCACTACACACAGTGGACTACATCAACCACAAGGGATTCCATTCACTGAATGTGCAGCCGGTGTGCGACCACCAGAAACGCATCCTGCAGGAATGCCCATGAATTCCAGGGTGTGTGCACAACGCCTATATCCTCAGTCGGTCACAGATCCCTGGAGTCTTCCAGGGTCCAATGAAGCTGCAGGGTTGGCTCTGCGGGGAAAAGGGCTACCCTCAGAGGCTGTGGCTGTTGACACCCATGCGGCGGCCTCAGACTGCAGCAGAGCGAAGGTATAATGAGGCTCATGCTGCAGCTCATAGCTTGGTGGAGCAGACGATTGGGATGCTGAAGATGAGGTTCCGGTGCCTGGACTGGTCTGGTGGAGCCTTGCAATACTGTCTGCAAAGGGTGTCACGCATCGTTGTCGTCTGCTGCGCCCTTTACAACCTGGCACTGCAATGGAGAAATGAGCTGGCTGAGGAGATGGAGGAGCTGGAGGTCTCCTCTGATGAGGATGGGGATGAGATTGAGGAGGTCCTTGGAGATGATGATGACAGGGATGAGGCCCTTTCACTGGCTAGATGAGGCAAGTGCTCTCGGGTGGCAGGCATAGCTGCTAGATTCATGGAAGATTTGACAAGATGCAGAGAGGTGACCCCATAGCTCCTCACATCGCACTTCTGAATGTTTGACTCCAGTCTGGCTTATGGCAGCACGAATACCCTTTGTGAGAATGCTCCTATCATGGAGGTGCAGTGGAGGCCTAATTGCAGGAGGAGGATGATGACATGCACTGAGGAGACTCCATAAATCTTCACATAGCCTCTGAGAATGTTTCATTCTTGTCTGGCTGTGGGCAGCTCACTTGCACTCTGTGATCAAGGTCATATCATAGTGATGCAACCATGAAACTTTGAAAATATCTGATCCTTTGTCCACCTTCAGCACCTGAGCCCTTCAGAAGCTGGAGCACAGCATCAGTGGCCATAGATTCTGAAGAGATGGGGGCCAGCCCCTCTTTAAAGGTGCTGAGACCACACAGAGAGAATGACAGAACTCTGTGGTGTCTGCCCAATACATTCTGGCAGCAATGACCAGCACCGCCGAGATGTGGGCATCTGTAATGTTTCCAGGGAGTGCAAGGCTGGAGCATCATTTATGCCTGAAGGTTGAACAGAGCACAGGGAATAGGCCCTGGACTGAGACACCTTCCTTTATCTTCTGCAGAAAGGTTTCATGTCTGAGTGACAAGAACACTGCTCATCAGAACAAGGAGCCATAGGCAGGGAGACCTTCTTGGCAGTTTGTTGACAATACCCAACAGTATGTACAAGTGATTAACACCCATGGCCAGGCTATGCAACTAATTCTTCTTAACTTTCCTAACCTTGCCGCTATGTCTTATTCCTCCCTGGACATCCACAGCGGAGGTGGAGGCAGCCTGCTGACTGCAACACCCTGCCTGTGATGGCTTTGGCAGGCGTCCTCTGGAGGGTTGAGACTTGGAGGGCCCCAGCCTGCTTTCGGGCTCCTGCTGTGTGGCAGTGACACCCTCCTCGGCCTGTGGAGCTTGAGCTGCTGAGGTCACAGGAAGAGGGGATTCAGATGAGCCCGGAATGTGCACCTGCTTGGGGCCCCCAGGATGACTCCTTGAGCAGCAGGGGTGGCTGGAGTGAGATCGAGCTGCTTGGCACCCCACTTGCGCACACACTGTTGGAGGCCAACAATGGCATCAGTGATGGAGTTGAGCCCATGCAACAGTGCAGGACTAAAGGCCTGGACCAAGGTCTCTATGGCAGCTGCCATCCTGCCAGTGTTGACCTCGGTGCATTGGCATGCTGGTGCTATCACCTCAGCCTGAAGGCAGACGGAGTCCTCCATCATGCCTTGCAATCTGTGGAGTGCAGCAGACATCCCTTCTAGATGTTCCCGAGCTTGCCTTTGCAGCTCCAGCAACAGTGACATGACCGAGTCCAGGGTCTTGTCATCTGACTCAGACTCAGCAACGTTCTGGCCTCCAGCAATCCTCCGAGTTGCAGACACATGGGAAGCCCCTGCCGCCACCTGCTGTGGATCAGACAGTGCGATGTGCTCAACAGATTATGATCCCGGGACTACTCTAAAGCTAGGTCCCACTGAGGTGTGTGTCTCTGCACTGGTGAGTGCTGTGACTGGACCTCAGGGAGGGTGCCTCCAGGTTCCTCTCCAGAGGTTTCTTCGGGGCTTGATTGGAGGCCCTGGGTCAAGAACTCTGTTGGCTGTTTGGCATTTGCGCCAGCAGAAGCAAGGGGAGATAATTAGTGCATGGCAGTGCCCTGTGAAACAGGACACACCACTCACATCACTGACGGATGTTGCACTGCTGGATTCTCACTTGGTAGAGCAACGCTGACCTCACTGTCAGCACAGGACCAGTCCAGGTCATGGATGGATCTGTCTTCAAAGTCCGTGAGGACCTTGATTTCGGGCACTCACCCATCAGTCTATCTCTTGTTGTGTGCCAGCTTCTCCTGCATGGATAGAGGTGTGTAAAGTGTAAGCAGGACACCTGCCAAGCCAGATGATAAGTATGCCTGGGCTGTGTGGGTGGTGAGTGGTCCCATGCATGGGCTGAGGACAATGACGGTGTGTGTGAGAGAGTGAATGGTTATGTCCCTTGAACTGGTGGTAAGTGAGGGCCCTGTGGATGTGAGATGGGTTTGTGAGTGTGTGAGTTGAGAGTGATGAGAAGAGTGACTTATCCTGGCGGAATGGAGGAGATCAGTCATCCCCTTGTGGCCCTGGGTGGCTGTCCTCTTCTGAAGGGCATTGGCGCTGACCACCGCTGCCACCGCCTCCCAAGCTGGAGTATCACATTGATGCCCGTCCAGCGGCCAGGGTGGGGGTACAAGACATCCCGGCAGGCCTCCACGGCATCCAGCCATCACTCGAGGGACCCGTCATTGAAGCGGGGATCTGCGGCCTTTTTTCCTTTGCGGCCATGTCTTCTGTGCAGCAGTGGTGAGCTGGAAGCAGTGAGTGCTGTTCTTGTGGGTGGACTTTAATCATGGCGCCAGGCGTGATGCGCGCAGCAGGGCGATGGCGGGCGAGTGAGTGAGAGCCCACCCGCCATGGAAACGGCGTGTTTCCCGGGGGTGCATAAATTATGAGGTGGGTTTGGGAAAATACAGCGTGAAAACCCACCATGGTGGCCGGCAGGTAATACATCATTTTGCCTGCTCACTCCCACACTTAGTGCAAATTTGGGAAAATTCCACCCTGTAGAGGGATGTGTCACAAGTCAACACCAATTTATTTCTCTTGTCATAATGTATGAATAGGTTGGATGAGTGCAACAATGCGTTGACCTTTTTGAAAGTTTCTTTCTGAGTTACCTCCCAAGGCCAACAATGGTTCTTTTTGAGTAGACAATGTAGGGGGGCCAGTTCTGTAGACAAATTTGGTAAGAAACACCCATAATAATTGATCATTCCTAGAAATGATTTGATCTCGGAGGTGTTCTTTGGTGCAGGTACCTCTCTTATGGCTCTCACTTTCTCCTCAACCGGGTGGAGGCCCCGGAATCTAGCCAGTGACCCAAATCGATTACCTCCCTCACTTGGAACATGCACTTTTCTTTATTTAAACACACTCCAGCCTGCAAGAAACGTTTCAAGGCCTCTTCTCAGTTTGTCACGTGCTCTTTTTCAGTGAATCCTGTCAAATAAAAATCAACTAAATAGACTACAACCTGGGGCAGTCCCTGCAATTAGCTTTCTATTGTTCTCTGGAAAATGGCACAAGCTGAGGAGAAACTGAAAGGCAATTGAGTGTATTGGTACAACCCTTTGTGGGTATTAATTGTGACAAATTCCCAGGAATCATTATCTGACTCTAGTTGTTGATAAGCATGACTCATATCAAGCTTTGTGTAGGTGGTCCGACCTGTCAGCTTGGCATACAAGTCTTTGATTTTTGGTATGGGGTGTCTGTTTAGCTTGGCTACTTCATTAACCATCAATTGGTAGTCTCCACAAATTCGGATGCTCTGGTCGGGTTTAAGGATGGGGAGTATGGGTGCTGCCCATTCTGAGAGCTGCACAGGCTGTATAACACCCAGTTTTTCTAGTCTGTCCAGTTTGGTGTTGACCTTTTCTCTCTATGCTTAAGGTATGTGTCTGGCCTTCATGAATCGGAGGGTTGCCTCTGGATCCACATGATTTTTTGCCTGCAGCCCCTGCATCTTCCCAAGTTCATACCTGAAGACAGTGGTGTGCTTTTGTACTGGCTTTGGTAACCCACTTGCTCTTAATCAGAAAATTTCAGCCCATTCTAACTTAATCTCCTTAGCCAGTTTTGCCCTAGGAGGCTTGGACCCTCACCTGCTACCACCATCAAGGGTAGCTTTACTGATTGGCTCCCATAATGAACAGTTGCTCTACTTATGCCTTTGCCTCGGATGTCTTCACCCATGTATGTTTTTAATTGGGCAGTCATGCCTTCTAAATGTAATTGATGTTCGTCATTACTCAGATATTTGAAGGTATGTTCCCCAATTACTGTAGTGGAAGCTCCGTTAATTGCTTCAAACTTGCCACATCGCCTGCAACTGTCTCCCCCAGGGCTCTACTTCTTGAATTAAACTTGAACCTTTGCATCATTACTGAGGGATTTGGCTGGTAATGGCTCTTCACCAGGTCCACTAATTCATCAAAATTTCTCAAGTCTGAGGCACTGGGTGCCATCAAACTTCGAATCAAGCCATAAGTCTTATTCCACTTCCATTCAAACAGCTCTACCATTCACTTTCACTGTTACATATTTTGGTTCTGTTTTTCCAACCTTCAAATTATACAATGAATAAGTATCTGAATCTGTTGCTTCAGCCTCTTCCTGCATTGTAGATTTCACTGATTTTTTCTTTTGTTTAAAAGTCAGCTTGATTCTTTCCTTACACTGTCTCATTATGTGTCCGTATTTATGACAATAGAAACATTCTATTTTTTAAAATTGCCAATCGTTCAAAAACTGTTTGTTTCCACATCTGTTGATAATTTTCCTTGTTATCACTACTAAATCATTTTTCCTCATTATCTTGATGGCAGGGGTTGTTTCCCACCTCTCCACAGAGTCTTGCATTTTCGCGCCCTTTCTGTCTGGGGCTTCCTGGCCAATGTGGAGGACGGCGTCATTGTGTGCGCCCTGTATGCTTTTGAATCTCTCACTGCACTTTCCATTGCCAGTGAAATTTCTAGCACCTTCTTAAAATCCAAACTTGTTTCAGATAACAATCGCTTCTGAATTGTGTGCTCATTCACACCACGCACTAACGGTCTCTAAGCATGTCGTTTAAGGATGCACCGAACTCACAATGCTCCGTTAATTGCTCCAAACTTGTCACATCGCTTGCAACTGTCTTCCCCAGGGCTCTAATTCTTGAATTAAACTTGAACCGTTGCATCATTACTGAGGGCTTTGGCTGGTAATGGTTCTTCACCAGGTCCATTAATCCATCAAAATTTCTCAAATCTGAGGCACTTGGTGCCATCAAACTTCGAATCAAGCCATATGTCTTATTCCCACATGTTCTTAAGAGGATTGCCTGCCTCTTCTCTTCCCCTAATCTCATTTCCTTGGAAAAAGAATGAGAACCATAGAACCGTAGAAAAGTTACAGCGCAGAAGGAGGCCATTCGGCCCATCTCGTCCATGCCAGCCCGAGAACACCCTGGTCCTCTTTCTAAACCTCTCAATGAGAACACTCAATGTAGTGGGACCAATCGTCCATTACTGGATCGAAAGGATCAATTCTTCCAAAATGCGGCATTCCGTGAGGAAGTTACTTCGATGATTTGAATGGAATTTCTACTTACAATTGTTTTGCGATGTACAGTGCCGATTTTGATTCTTCTAATTTCTTCTGTTTAGTGTGTTTAATCCTTGTCGCCAGTTTGTTAGATCCTAGACGCCAGTTTGTTGGGTCCTGTTCGCACGCTTGTTGCAAGTGGTGGCCAATAATGATAGAGTTGAGTAGCAGACACTTCATAGGTAGAAACCCAATGTTTATTGACAAAGGTACTCGGCAGCAACTCAACATGTGCTTACGCTTCAAACCCTATCTCTACACTACTCTAGCTGCAGACTACAGACTACTAACTACAGAGGAAGCCCACGCTACTCTGCTATTGGATACTAAGATCATGTGATCTTCCTTAATAGGATTTTCTTAAAGGTATATTATACAGCAGATTACCATAACACCCAATAATGCTGAACCCAGTAAAGGTCCTGCAATTATCAGATATACTTTTTCTAAAGCAAGATGAAATTATATAGGCTGAAAACAGGTCTGATCACAAAAATGTAGTTCACAGACAAAAATCAAAGCATAATTACAGCTTGGTTGAGATATGTGATAGGGCAATTAAACTTATTATTCATGCTCTGCAATATTCATGTAAATACAAAGAAAGACCTGAAAATTAGGGACTGTGTTCAAATCAACTGAATAAGTGTGGTTTGATAGATGTGTTTAAAATTATGAAGGGATACAAAACAATAGATTAAAATACAGTTGGTCTATTCTGATTGAGAGATCTAGAACAAGGAAGCGTAGGAACAGGAATCACATAGAGCTTTGGTACAGGGCATAGGATTTTTTTCGCACAGAGTGTTGAGGCTGTGGAATGCATTACCAAAGTAATGATACCCAGCTCTACTTCACCTCCAACTCTCTCGGCCCCACTGTCCCACTGTCCACACTCCACTGTCTCTCATTTGTCTCACTGCTTGTCCAACGTCCAGTACTGGATGTGCAGAAATTTCCCCCAACTAAGTATAAGGAAGACCAAAGTCATTGGGTGGATTTTTCTTCTCATTGCACTAAGTGTGAGAGTGGGCATGAAAAATTGTGTTTTTCCCGCCGGCTGCAATGACGGGTTTTCACTCCGTTTCATCTACTTCCTGCCTCATGGATTATGCATGCACAGGAAACACGCCGGGTTGCTGGCAGGTGGCCTCTGATTCGCCCACCCCACCATCAGCTCACTGGTCCTTTATTCCGGCTGCCATATATAAATAGCACCCGTGCACAGCGTTCTCAATCTCTTCAGCCCAAGACTGCTACAGATTCCACAGGTGGCCCCAAAAAGGATGAAGACAGCAGCCCCCAAGTTCAGTGATGCCTCCCTCAAATGCCTGCTGGGCGCCTTGGAGGCCCATCACCATGTCCTCTACCCCTGTGATGGCCACAGGAGGTCCACCAACCTCACCATTCCAGCTTGGGAGGCTGCAGCCGCAGTGGTCAGTACTAATGCTGCCCACAAGAGGTCAGACACCGAGTGCAGAAAGAGGTTGAATGATCTCATCCAGGCCACCAGGGTAAATCTCATCACTCTCAACTCGCACACTCACAAACCCTTCACACAATCACAGGGCTCTCACTCGCTCTCACACATCTTCACATCTCCTTGTGGCCTCATTTCTGATGGAGATCGCATACTCATCCCGTGCATGGCTCCACTCAGCACCCAGACATGACAAACATTCTTATCATTAGCCCTGGTAAGTGTCTTGCTTACATTTTCTCCATCTGTCATTACGCAGGACAAGCTCACACACAACAAAAAGGAGAGACTGGCGGTAGAGTGCTGGAACTGAAAGTTGTCACTCCCCTTGAAAATTGTGATATAGATCTGGCCGGACAGGACGTGGGTCAAGCCTGCAGTGATAATGAGGTCGGCAGCAAATGCTCACATGAGGATCCAGCACCAGCTCATCCGTCACTCAACACTCCTGTTGGTGCAATGTCCTGTTATTTGTCCGGATGTCATGCACTAATAATGTCTATTTTCTTTCATCGGCAACTCTGCCAAGCACACAAGGCCCTCAATCAGCCAGGTCCTTAGCTCCAGCTCCGAGGGCACCTCAGATGAGGAACCTGAGGACAGCACCTTTGAAGACCCATGGCAGCGTTCAACTACACCCTCCAGCAGTGCAGAGACACATACCTTGGTGGGGACCTTGTTCTAGAGTAGCCTCTGGGTCACAACCTGGTGAGAACAGCACACAATCTGCTCCACAGCAGTTGGAAGCAGGGACATCCGAGGTTGCTGGCACTTAGAGGACTGCTGGAGGTCACAATTCCGCTGAGCCCGAGTCAGGTGATGAGCCTTTGGACTCGGTCCTAAATCAATTGGTTTAGCTGCACCAAAATCATGGAACATCAGTAAGGGTGTCATATAAGTATAATAATTTTCATTATATTTTTCTGGTTTACTGTGAAGTAGGTTTATGGAAGTAAATATAGTTGGGTCTGTCTGTGTGTGATTTACTTACATTAGGAGTCAATTAGACTGCAAGCTTGAAGTCATCAAATGAAGCTAGGTGTAGAAATGTGCTTGAGATGCTAATGATTAAACTTGGATGCTGGTTTAGCGTGTAAGGAGTGAAGGGGATTTGCATTTTTAGATAAATGAAGAGAGATTTGGATTTCAAAGGGATTGCAGCCTGTTTACAATTAGCCAGATAAGCAAGGCTAAGGAAGGTGTTTATTTTTCCCAAAGGTTACTGACAATAAATAGCAGCAACATGAAAGTTTTTATATTGTGAGGAAGATACTGTTTCAAATATA
Organism: Cetorhinus maximus; assembly: GCF_964194155.1. Taxonomy (NCBI): domain Eukaryota; kingdom Metazoa; phylum Chordata; class Chondrichthyes; order Lamniformes; family Cetorhinidae; genus Cetorhinus; species Cetorhinus maximus. The sequence continues at coordinate 166,926,086 of NC_135880.1, forward strand.
TATTAAACAATAGAATTTACATATTAAAAAGAGAGATACATATATAAAGGGGAAGGAAGGACTATGTGTGAGGAGAAAGCCATGTGAGATCCAACAGAGGTGTGTGAAATAACGTCAATGAAGGCTCCAGTATTTGTGCATAAGTCTGCAGTCTACTGAAACTGAAGCTGGAGAAAAGACATTTGGAATTCCAGTGTTCAGGGTATTGTGCTAATTTTCTGGATTGGTTTAAAACCTAAAATCTATTTTTGGACCATTGCCTTAATGGGATTGTAACTGGGAGTCAGTTTAAATAGGGATTTTAGGACTTATTATAATAGTAAGTTATTTGTAGTCTTATGTATGTGCTTGGAATCTTTTATTTTGTTAATATATATTCCAAATTAATTTTTAAAAACTCTCTCAAAGTCTTGATGGACTTATTACTTCTGAGTTCAGTGCATGTATCTCGTAATAAATACAAATTGCAAAGCCGTTGTGATAGCAGGAACAAATTTCCTCTGTGGATTTGACCTGCCTGGCACACATCATCTGCCGAGTCACAGCTGCAGTCCTCGGATTGCAACATACAATGGAGCAGTCAACACTGGCAGGATGGTGGCTGCCACGGAGACCTTGGCCCAGGACATTGGTCCTGCACTGCTGCAGGAGCTGCACTCATCAATGAAGCCCTTGGTGACATCTATTAGTGTCAATACAAGAGGGGTGGGGTGGGGCACTTTGATCTCAATCCTGCTCCCCCGTATCCTCAAGGAGTCTGCCAGGGGCTCTCGGGCACCCATAGAGAGGAGGACCAGCAGCTGGACACCCTAAGGCCATCCACTGAGGTGAGTCCAGCACTTGGCGGCCAATCCAAATCCCCTCTTCCTGAGACCCCATCACTTCCAGCTCCACAGGCCGAGAAGGGTGCACCTGCCCAAAAGCAAGACACCCAAAGCAGGTTAGGGCCCTCCAGTTCTCGGCCCTGCAGAGCATGCCTGCCAAAGTCATTACAGACAACAGAGCGTAATATTCAGCAGGCTGCCTTCACCTCCGCTGTGGATGTCTGGGAAGAACCAAGATGTAGTGGTAGGGTTAGGAAAGTTACAAAGGTCTAGGAGCGCAATGGTGGAATGGGTGTTCATAACATGCATATAATGCACACAAATGTAAATAGAATTGCACCCATTTCACATCTCCTCTTACGTAAACCTTTTTATTGATGAGCTGTGTTGCTGTCAACCAGGTGTGATACCATGGTCCCTCCCCCACTTATCGCACATGTCACTATTATGGGCCTCTGGTCTATATAGTGCGCTTCCCTATTGCCACAGTGTGTGCCCTTTTTGTACATCATTCTTGACATTAGTGATATCTCAATCTTAATTTTAAGTGTGCCAGTGGAAAGAACCTCATTCACACGCTTTGCATGGTCATGTCATGTTTCCTCTTGATTGAGGCAGAGGTGTTTTCCTATCTCATCTGCATTCTTAAAGGTGATGGTGCAGTGTACAAAGAGAGATGTGTCCACGCATGGAGAAGGGTCATATATAGTGCATTTCCATGTGCTGTCTGTCCCTCAGCAGGGCCATGCCATGAGCCCATACTCAGCGTTTGTGAGCACTGCTGTCAGCCAACCGCATTTTTGACTTTCAGATTGTACATCTGTTAAGCTCACCAATAAGTGAGAACACCTTGTCACCTCAAGGTGACGAAGCTCAGCCCCTCTCAGCCATATTATTGTCCTGGCGCTCGGATGTCCAACCTTGTGTGTCTCTCACCTTGCAATTGTGTATTTTGTGGGGATAAGGCTCTCTCCACAAACTTGGGATGCAGCGCTGTGCGTCCCCTCACCTGAACACTCGCCGAGGTCACTGATGCTAATTCCAAATGGTCATTTCTGACAGGCAATAGAGGCTTTGAGCATGCTCTGGAAATGCACATGGTTACTTTAGACAGTGTGGAGGGGGGAAGTGGGGTAGGAACAAATATGTACTGAAGCTGAAATGTGCTTTTTATTCACAATGAGCCTTGAGGGCTTCATGGTGCGTGTGCATTGTGGACTTGGCATGGGCCAGGGTTGGCCATGAGGGCACAAAGTCAATGTTAAAAAGGAGGCATTTTAATGTCTGGTGGGCAAATGTTTGATGTTGTCATGCTCAAGTGGTTCACATCCATATCAAGCTCAGGATAAATGCAGCCCAGGACCTCTGACTGAGAGGGCCAGATGTCAGTGTGATTTGGAAGAATGCACCACAGGCGGCTGAATCATCTCTAAATGGATTCACAGCAGCAGAACGTCATCGGCTGCCTTGTCCTAAGTGTGAATTATCTGATTCACCATCGATGTTACACCGATGCTTCAGATGGATCTCCTTTGAGGAGCCTAGTCACATTGAAGGCAGGCAGCTACGACACCACCGACGATTGACCAACAGCTCTTGGCTTTTGGAGGCTGTCATTGTGACTGGGATGCTGTAGAGACACGGGAAGAGGCAGCTCCTTCTTATGCCAGGGCGCCCTCCTCCAGTTAGCACCTCATCTCAGTTAGGACACATGCTGCCAAGGGGTCATTATTCTTCAAAGGATCAGGACATTGAGCCTAACGTATAACTATTATCATGAAGAGATATTAATGTCTATAATGTTATTGGAAATTATTATTTAAATAGAAATGTTGTGGGGTGTGTGTCTGTATGTGTCTTAATTGGATTAAAGCCAGCTGGTCTGGGTGCTTTGATGTATAGAAAGAAGTAGGTTTGAAATGGTAATTCAATAAACAGGAGAAGTTTAGAAATGTAGGTGTCAAGGGGGAAATTTGCATTTTTAAATAAACAATTCAAAAGAATGGGTGAAATCTTGCAACTAGCTGGGAGACGCCAAACAACATGTTTATATTATTAATAAAATTAGTGGGATAAAAATGTTATTGTTAGAAGATGTGATGTTAAAAGCCTAGGATGCAATGGAAAATTTACATTCAAAGGAAAGTCTAGGTATAAACAGAATGGAGTTTCTGTGTGCAAGGTGGAGGCATTTAAGATCTAACCAGCCTGTAGGTGCACAACTGAGTCTGCAAAGGAATCAAATTACAAGGAACCTCATTTTGAATATGTAAGTTCAAATGTGCTTTGCCTGGTGTCTGTTTAAAGTCTATGGGTTCTCAATGAAGATTTAGCTGGGAGTAACTAATTTGGTGATTTGTTTAAAAAGTTATTATGGTAATAAATTGTAGACATGTATATGTGTTTAATTTGTTGTTAAATTAATAAAACTTTAATTTAGTTTTATATAAAATCCTCGAGGTTCAGTGGTCTTCTTCCTGAATTCAGAGATGGATCTCAAACATACCTGTTGAAAATATAGGTTATGACAGTTATTCAAGTTTCCCTCTGGGATTTAAACAGCTCAGCCTTTACCAACTGCTATGTCATAATGATTGGGGGCTCGTGGTGGGATATATTTGTAATTCTTTGATTGGTGGAATTAGTGAATCTCAAGGCTATGAGTACAAGAAGCACATTGAATTCAGGAGTGGGTGTAAGGTTTTTTGTAAGTTGTGAGACTGCAAGATGGCTTTCGCAATTGCTAAGACTTTTCTGGGGGTAGAACATATAACTCTGATTGGGCTACAAAATGTATCTAAGAATAAGGTAATAGAGTTGGCAGATAAGTCAAAATTAGGATTACCTGTAGGGATGAAGAAAGCAGATATAATTAAAGGTATAGCATAACATCTACAGTGTGAAGTGATACCTGACACTCGTGAGTCACAGCTGGAGGTCATGAGGCTTCAGTTACTAATGAAGACGCTTGAATTTTAACAAGCAAAGGAATGGAAAAAACTTGCATTAGAAGCAAAGGAAAGAGAAAGGGATTTCAAAGGGAGCAAGCAGAAAGGCAGGAGAAAGAAAGGAGCTGGAACTGGAATTTCAGGCAAGGGAGAAGGATAAAGAAAGAGGGTTAAGGGAAAGAGAGAAAGAAAGAGAAAAAGAATACCTGCTTAAAAGACTGGATGTTAAAAAAAGAGATCTCATATTCTGAGGAGAGTTCTGATGATCAAAATATCTTTAACCTAAAACCAAGTGGGGAGATGTTTGATTTTTACAAGCAGTTCCAAAATTTGGGACAGAAATGTTGAAGCATTCTTTATTTCATTTGAGAATATAGCTAAACAGATGAAATGGCCATTGGGCTACAGGGGTACTAGATATTGTTGTTGCAATCCAGTTGGTGGGTAGAGCGCATGAGGTATATGCTTTGATATCTGAAGAAATATCGGTCAATTATGGAATGGTGAAAAAGGCTATTTTGAGTGCATATGAGTTGGTTCCTGAAGCATACAGGCAGAAATTTAGGCATATGAGAAAACAGCCTGGGCAAACTTTTATTGAGTTTGAGAGAGTAAAACAAAGTCATTTTGGTCGCTGGATACGAGTGTTAAAAATAGAGACAACATATGCAGGTCTTATAGAAGTAATTCTTTTAGAAGAAATTAAAGATTCAATCCATTCAGTAGTGAGAACACATGTGGAAGTACAGAGGGTTCAAACTGTAAGGCAAGCAGCAGAGGTAGCTGATGATTATGAGTCAGTGCATGGAGCTAAACCTTTTATCGTCACCCTTTAAAAGGATAGAAAGTGGAAAAGGTGAAAAGAAAGTAGGTTGCCAGGAAAGAGAAGTAGCTGGAAATTCCCATGAAACTTTTTTTCTCAGAATAAAAAGGAAGGTGCTGGGGCTACGAGTGACATTCGAAAATTGAGGTGTTTTCATTGTAATAATAAAGTGGGGCATATGGCGTCAGTGCAATGGAACTTACAGGGAAAATCTGTTGGAATTATTGGGGTGAATAAAAGTTCTGGAAATAAAGTACTGTAGGTTCTGAGGTTCAGACACAGGAAAAGCCTGTGGTGTATGTACAGGTAAAACAGGAAGAAACAGTGATAGTTAAAGAAGTGGGAATGTGTTCACAATTTACCCAAGATAATTCTATGGGGCAGGTTGCAGAAATGTTTAAAGACTTTGTGTGTGAAGGGAAAATCTTTCCATCTGTACAGGGTGGAGCAGCTAAGGATGTTAAAATTTTAAGAGACACAGGAGCTAGTCAATCCTTAATGTTGAGGGCTAGTGACATTTGTTGCTCAGAGGGAGTATTGCAGGAGGGGTTCATGGAGATGCTAAACCTATCCCCTTGTGGAAGATAAATTTAAAGAGTAAATGGAAGGCAGGTGAAGTTATTGTTGGAGTAGTGGTAAAATTGCCCATTGTAGGGTGTCAATATATTCTGGGTAATGATATAGCTGGGCAACAAATTTTGGTGATGCCTATGGTTGTTGAACAGCCTGTAGAAATAGTTTCAACAGATGTGTTACAGAAGAAGCATCCTGGATTGTGTCCAGATCCTGTGATAATCAGATCACAGGCTTGCAGGTTGAAGCAAGCAAAACAAGAAGGGCAGACAGTTCAAAGGCAAGAAGTTATTGAAATCCAATTAGCAGGGATTGTGTTTGATAACATTGTTCAGGAAGAAAGCCTAGGAGAGGACCACTCAGCTGAAATGTTTAACTCAAGGCAGTTAATCGAGTTGCAGCAGGAGGATTTGCAATTAAAACAGTTATATCAGAAAGCTTACTCAGAAACAGAAGCAAAATGTATTCCCAAATGTTATTACCTTAAGGGTGGTACTTTAATGAGAAAATGGAGGCATGATCATGTCTCAGCAAATGAAAGCTGGAGGGAGGTACATCAGATTGTTATCCCATTAGGCTATAGAAATGAGATTCTGAGGATTGCGCATGAAATTCCAATGGGGGGACATTTAGGAATTAGAAAGATATAGGAAAAAGTATGGCAACATTTTTATTGGCCAGAATTGCAAAGGGATGTAGGCAAATTCTGTAGAACATGCCACACATGTCAAGTCATAGGGAAACCATAAGCAGTGACTAAGCCGGCACCTTTAATTCCAATACCAACATTTGAAGAAGCTTTTACTAGCATCATGACTTATTGTCTCAGAACCCTTCCAAAGACTAAAAGTGGAAATCAATACTTCCTGATAATAATGGATGTGTCCACCAAGTTTCCTGAAGCGATACCTTCAAGAAATATTACAACCAAGAAAATTGTGGAGGAGTTAACTAAATCTTTTACAAGATATGGATTACCTAAGGAAATACAATCAGATCAGGGGTCAAATTTCATGTCACAGCCATTTAAGGAAGTAATGAACAGTTTGGGGATAAAACAGTTTAAGTCAACAACTTACCATCTGGAGTCACAAGGGGCTTTGGAAAGGTGGCATCAAACTTTAAAAACCATGATAAGGGCATCCTGTCAGGATTATCCACAGGTTTGGGATGCAGGAATTCAATTCTTGCTATTTGCTTTTAGCAATGCTCTTAATGCATCGACTGGTTTTAGCCCCTTTGAACTAGTTTATGGTCATGAGGTAAGGGGACCACTGAAATTGATTTATGAGAAATTGGTGGGTCAAAATCCACAAACTACTCCCCTGGGCTTTGTATCAAATTTCAGAGAGAGATTGGACAGAGCATGTGAGTTGGTAAGGGAACATTTAAAGGTGTCACAGCAAAAAATGAAAATGAAGGTAGAAAAGAAAGTGACAGCTCGCAGGTTTGTTTCTGGAAAGGGCTAGTCCTGTTACCTGGGACTAGGTGATTCATTAAATGGAATGTTGAGTGGACCTTACAGGCTTGAAAATAAATTGAGTTAAGTAAATTATTTAATAAGCACTCCAGATAGAAGAAAGAAGCAGAGGGCATGTCATGTAAATATGCTTAAAAAGTACTATGACAGGGAGGAAGAACAAAAAGAGATATTAGTGATGGTGGATGACAAGAAAGAGGTAGAAGTGCAGGACTCTGAAATTGATTTTCCTCTAATTAAATTGGATAATGAGGAGGTGCTTGAAAATTTAAATGAAGTATTGAGTTACCTTCCAGACAAGTGTCAGTGATTTGGAAAAGCTATTGCAGTTACACAAACCTATTTGTGGGAACAAGTTGGGGAGAACTGATTTAGCTATACATGACGTGTCTATACAAGTTTCATCTTCAATACGACAGCATCATTATTGATTAAATCCGGCAAAGTTATCACAAGTACAAAAAGAAATAGATTTCATACTTCAAAATGATATCATTGAGTCTAGTTGCAGTAACTGGAGTTCCCCTGTTGTGCTGGTAGTGAAAACGGATGGAACACAAAGAGTGTGTGTGGACTATCGAAAGGTGAATGCGGTGACAAAAGTGGATTCGTATCCTAGACCATAGTTGGAGGATTGTATTGAGAAAGCGGGACAATTAACATTTATCATTGTGGAAGAATAAAATACATCTACAGGACAACTAAGGGTTAAACAGTTAAAATCATAGTGGAATAGTACAGCACAGTTCCCTCTTTTGTTCTAGCAGGCACACCTGCAACTGCCAGCTAATTGAGCAGGAATGGAGAAAAGGAGTATCATAAACAAGCTTCCTAGAATCCTTGAGACAAGGCTAGGATGTCTGCCCCCAACACAAAGAGACAGGGTCAAGAAATGGTCATCTGTTCTTTAGAGTGTACACCCCCTGGGCACTAAAGATAAGGTCAAGCATGGTTATCTATTCTCTGTCTCACTTTTTTATTACTACGTGAGCTTCCCCCAATATCCTGTATAGTCATAAACTTAGAATAGACTAATTGTGTGACAATGATTCTCAATGTAATTGATCATTGAAAGTTAGACAGCCTTATCACCTTCAAGCTCTTTGATATGTACAACTTCTATTATAAATACGTGTGTGCTCTGATGCTTCCTCAGAGTGCCAGCTAGCTCCATTGTATGCTGCTGGGCTCTCCATGATATCATGATTCAATAAAGACTTCCGAGACAAACCTCCTGGGTCTGAGTGTTCACTCCGTTTTCCGCGACAATCACAAAAATCGACTTGCTGAAATTATATTGGCACGGACCGTTATCAGACAGAGCAAAGGAGATATCGGCTTTTGTGACACCAAATGGACTATATCAGTTCAAAATTATGCCATTTGGTATAAAGAATGCACCTGCGACATTTCAAAGACTGACAAACAAAGTAATTGCAGGCCTATGGAGTTGTGCTGTTTATATTGATGATCTGATAGTTTTCAGTCAGGTGTGGGAGGAGCATTTACACCATCTGTAAGAATTATTTTCTCAATTACAAAAAGCTAATTTGCGGATGAACTTGGCTAAAAGTGTATTTGTAAAAGCGCAAGTTAAGTATCTAGATCATACCATTGGGTATTGTAAGATGGCTCTGAGAAATGCAAAAGTCAAGGCTATCGTGGATTTCCCAGTGCCGACAACAAAAACGAGAAGTTTTGAGGTTTCTGCGCATAAGTGGATTTCACCAGAAATGTGTACCAACTTTTAGCAGTGTGGTTGCTCCACTGAATTATTAAAAAGGGAGAAGGAGTGGACACTGGAGTGTCAGAAGTCACCTGACAGTTTAAAAATGTATAAACTACAACATCAGATTTGGCAGTGCCTAATAATGCCAATCAATTTAAGTTGGCCATTGATGCAAGGGGTATAGGCATTGGGGAGGTACTGTTACAAGAGGATGACACTAGAATTGAAAACTGATCGGGTATTTTTCATGGAAGCTGAATGTACAACAGAGAAGATATTCAACAATCGAAAATGAGACCTTGGGTTTGGTGTTATCATTGCAGCATTTTGAAATTTATGTTGCAAACAATTCATCAGAAACAATTGTTTATATACACCACAACCCTTTGAAGTTTTTGGGCAAATTTTGAGACAGAATTTCCACACTTTTCAGGTGAAGTTTATTATTACAGCCATTTAATCTATGGATTATACATGTTGCTGGTAGAGAGAATCTGTTTGCAGATGCATTATCAAGAGTTTTGTTCATCCCGACGGTATGCTCAATCAATGCTCAGTGGAGCATGCTAGAAGCCTCATTGTAACTTCTCTCTACAGGAGTCTGAGGCTGCCGCACAGGCGTCATTAGCCACATCCTTTGTGGTTACCCTTTGTCACCGAGGAGCCAACCCTGGATCCGGTTTGGTCCTTCGAAAATGACCTGGATCTGAGATCTACTCAAGATGTATGAGTTGTGGATGTTTCCTGTGTATCTGGTACAAACCTATACAACCAGTTTCTTATGGTCACAAACTAAGCTGTGTGTCATGACTGATGCAGTTAGTAAAGTGGAATTGTTTAAAAATCCCAGAGGGAAGCTTTAAATAACTGTCATAAATGATAATTTTAAGTGTTATGTTTTAGATGCAACTCTAAATTCAGGAAACAGACCTCCAGTTCTCGAGGCTTTACATTAAACTAAGTGAAACTTTTTATTAATTTACACAGGTTAAAATATATGTCCACATGGCTACAAATTATTACCATCATAACTTTTAAGAAATTCCCAAATTACCTCCATTAAGACAACAGCAACCCATATACTCAACCATACACCAGGCAAAGCAATGTCACCTTACAAATTCCAAATGAGGTCCTTTCACTTTGCTTGCTGTGGAGCCAGTTGGAGGCTTACAGCTGCCTCTTGATCTCACATTGCCTCTGCCCTGCACACCCGAAAACTGCTGAAGTTATACTGACAGGCATTGATTGAATTCAAATTCTCATTGTCTCACCAGCCTCTTTGAACTTCACCTTTTAATAATGAAACCTCTTTCATAGTACCAATTTTATTAGTAATATAAACATATTGCTTGGTAGCTGCTAGAAAGGCACGGGTTTTCATCACACTTCTTGAACAATGTATGCAAAAAATGCAAATGCACGCAATCTCTGTTACATATCAAAACCAGTATATTTCAAAGCACCCAGACTAACTGCATTAATCCAATTAAGACACACCCGCAGACTAAACCTCTACTTTAAAAGAAAAATATTTTCCAAAAAAGCCTGAGAGCTTTTATAGCCACATGAGTTCAGTCGATGGCACCCTGCACCTTGGGAATCTGGAAATCTCAGCAAAGCCCGTGCTCTGTTGTCCTGGCTTGCTTGATCTCTGTCAAAGTTGACGTAATTGTGGGCCTTGGCAAAAAGGGCGTCTGTGACCACATGAATGCAGGCTGGATGCAGAGGTGAGGTTTCCTCTGGCTGGGGGGGTCTAGAACAAGGGGGCTCACAGTCTCAGGATATGGGGCAGGCCATTTACAGCTGAGATGAGGAGAATCTTCTTCACACATAGGGTGGTGAACCTATGGAATTCTCAACCACAGAAGCTGTGGAGGCCAAGTCACTAAATACATTTAAGAAGGAAATAGATTTCTAGACTCTAAAGGCATATAGGGGTATGGCAAGAGAGCAGGAGTATGGCATTGAGATCGAGGATCAGCCATGATCATATTGAATTGCGGAGCAGGCTCGAAGGGCTGAATGACCTACTCCTGCTCCTATTTTTTATATTTCTATAAGGTTTAGGTTGCCTATGGAAAAGGGCAAAGAACAATATAGAATGTGAATAATAAACTGAGGGAAAACCATCTTCAACGGGGTGAGAGGAGATTTGGGCTGAATAAATTGGAATCAAAGACTGGCAAAAAAATGGAATTTGAATGATTGGCCAGCTTCAAAAAGGAGATGGTCCAGGCACAGTCAAGGGATTTTTCCTCAAAGGGAAAAGACAGAGCAAGCAAACCCAGAGCTCTCTGGATGACAAAAAGAGATAGAAATGAAGATGAAGAAGAAAGGGTGTGCTATGACAGATGTCAGGTGGATAATACAATGGAGAACCAGGCTGAATATAGAAGATTCAGAGGAGAAGTGAAAAAGCAAAGAAAGGATGCAGGAGTAAGAAGAGGGACTGACAGCTAACATAAAAGTATTTCCAAAGTCTTCTCTAGTCATTTAAACAGCAAAAGGGTCGTAAAAGGACTGGGGACGATTAGAAATCAAAAAGGGGATTTACACATGAAGGCAGAGGGAATAGCTGAGAGATAAATGAATACTTTGCATCTGCCTCTAACAAGGAGGAAGATGCTACCAGGGTGTAGTGAACTATGGTGAAAGAGGTGATTAATTAATACACAAGAAGGATTTAAAATTGATAAAGCACCGGGGATGGATGAGATGCATCCAGGATACTGAGCGAAGTGAGAGTATAAATTTCAGAGGCATTGGCCATAATTTTCCAATTTTCATTCACCTCAGGATTGGCTCCAGAGGACTATAGAATTGTAAATGTTACACCCTTGTTCAAACATGGCTGTAAAGCTAAGCTCAGCATCTACAGACCAGTCAGTTTAACTTTGATGGCAGGGAAACTTCTCGAAACAATAATTCGGGGTAAATGAATAGTCACATGGACAAATGCAGGATAATTGAGGAAAGCTGGCACAGCTTGAAGAGAACATTGTGATTTTGATGAGGTAACAGAGAGGGTTGATGAAGGTAATGCTATTGATGCAGAGTACATGGACTTCCAAAAGACATTTGATACAGTGCCACACACAGGTTGTGAGCCAAGTTATGCCTCAAGGAATAAAAGGGACGGTTGTAACTTAGATACAAAATTTGCTGTGTGACAGGAAACAGCAAGTCGTGGTTGATGGATGTTTTTTGGACTGAAGGAAGATCTATAGTGCAGTTTCCCAGGGGTTAGTTTTGGGACCCTTGCTTTTCCTGATTGACATTAATAACCAAAACCTTGGTGTACAGGGCTCAATTTCAAAATTTGATGGTGATACGATTCCTGAAATAATAGTGAACTATGAGGAAGGTAGTGTAGAATTTCAAAAGGATTAGTTGGTGGGATGGGCGGGCAAGTGGCAGGAAAAGTTCAATACAGAGAGATACAAAGAGACTCATTTTGGTAGGAAGAACATGGATAGACAATGTAAAGCAAAGGGTACAACTCTAAAGGGAAGGCAGGAGCAGTGGGACCTGGGTGTATCTGTGCATAAGACATTGAAGTTGGCAAGACAGATTGACAGAGTGGTTAATAAGGTATACAGTATCCTATGCTTTATTAATAGGGGCATGGAGTACAAGAGCAAGGAGGTTATGTTGAACTTGTATAACACACTAGGTCAGCCTCAGCTTGAGTATTGCATCCAGTTCTAGACGGGTCACTTTAGGAAAGATGTGAAGGCTTTGCAGAGAGTACAGAAAGGATTCACGGGAATGGCTCCAGAGATGAGGAACTTCGAGAATGAGTGGGACAGATTGGAAGTACTTGGCAAAAAGAAGCAAAAGGGACATAGGAATAAAACGCTTTAACACAGCAAGTGGTTAAGGTCAGGAATGCACTGCCTGAGATTGTGGTAGAGATGGGTTCAATCGAGGCACCAAAAGGGAATTAGACTGTTATCTGAAAAGGAAAAAGTGCAGAGTTATGGGGAGAAAGCTGGGGAATGGCACAAAGTGAATTGTTCATTCGGAGAGCTGGTGCAGAAACAATGGGCTGAATAGCCTCCACCTGTGCTGTAAGAATTCTGTGATTCTTTGATTCATCCCTCCCCAAAACATCAATGGTGTCATTTTCCTTGTAACAAACATCCTCACAACTACCAGCAGATTGTTTTTCTTCAGTCCAGTCACATGGGTCTTGCCCTTGTTTAGCAACAAATATTAACATCAGCATCAAATACAAAATATATTTCGCCAACTATGGTGTACAGTCTCCGGCAGCTCTGAGGTTTGACAGCCTGGCTGCAGACTGTAGCATGGCAGTTGGCTGTGTGGCACTGTGAAGTGGGTGGTGGGGGCACAAATATGCTGACATCCTGGGAGAGGCTGACCAGGAATCTCTCGCTTTCTTACCAACTGCCATTGGTGTGTGCTGGAAGGATTTGCAGGTTGATAATAAACCTGTTTGGTCACATTATGAACACATCTTCCTTAGCCATCATGTCCTGGGGTGGGAATCAAACTCAGCACTTCTGGTTCAAGAGGTATCATATGACCAACTGCACCACAAGAGCTCCAAAGATCCTGTAGCCTGGCATATTTAGCTGTGAGCTATTCCCAGCTCATATCCAGGTGCCTGTAATGACTAATACATGGTACCTTTTAAGTGGAATTTGTACTTACTGCAGTATAAAGGTCTGGCACATAAAGAGTTAACATGGGACTGAGTACAGTATCACTCACACAGTGGTGTAAGAGAACATATGACCCACATGTAGGGGTCAGTGTAGTGTAGGACAGAGCCATGTGTTGAAGCAAGCATGGAGACAGCTCCTAACTTGGACCTTTGCTGTACCTATGTACATAGTTTCTAGTAGTCAATAAATACTTGCCGTTGAACTGCCTAAGACTACGAATACCTTAATAGGACCTACTGAACTATGCCCAACACCTTACCACAACTCTGTTGTTTCTTATGACCCATGCAGTTACGTACACGACTCCGATTTGGGTAACTGTCCCTACTCTAAAGGTGTATTTTTCAGTTTATTTCTTATCGTATTTGTTGCCGTTGATGTTCTGCACATTGTCATATAAACAACTTAATGCACTCTTACCTTTCATTAAGTTTCAGGTAAGAATTTAAGCGGATGAGGCTTTTCATACAATTTCAAAGCAATCCTTGAATAAGCGACAACACAATCTGCCGATAACTCCATCAGTCCCAGCAGCACCAGGGAAGCGTCAGTGGCTGCTGGAGAAGAACAGAACCTTGGATCCCTGGAGCATGTAAATCCGGTGTCCTGAGCCGAAGGGTTTGGGTAAGTTAGGGCAAGGGCATTGGGGGGGGGTGGGAGTGGGTGGGTTTAGGGGAGTGAGCGAATGGGAAGGAAGGCGGGGGGGGGTTTCAACCTGGGGGGTTGGGGGGGGGCGCCCCGTATCGGAGAAGAGCAGCCCCTGAAGAGTGGCACCCCCCTTCCTTCCCACCCTTTCAGCACTTGAAGTTCTATTGGGAGTATCGATGTGCAATGACTGGGAAGGATTGTCTTCACTTGTCTGACAAATAATATTTCCATCGGTGAGGGAACAGTCGCACTGAATGGTGTCAGTCTAAGATGTACCACGATCTTCAGCCATGATCTTATTGAATGGCAGAGCGGGCTCGAGAGGCAGAGTGACCTATTCCTGCTCCTAATTTGTATGTTCATATGTAGCATGTCCTCATGCAGATCTTGTTTCTTTTGACAAAACTTCATGATCGAAGATTTTCAGATTCGCAACATACATTTCACTACTCCATTGGATCTGTGGTAATGCGGTGATGAAGTGGTATGGTTCCCTCCACACTTCTCACACATTTGCCTTAAATATTCTTCCAGTATAGTGGGGTCAGTTATCCAAAACAACTTCTTATTGTTTCCCAAATAGACTAAGATTGACCTTAAGATATCTGCAATTCATGCACTGGATATGTGGTATAATGGACAGGCAATGGGAAATTTTGAGAAGTAATCCATTACAACCAAGAAATCATCTTGATGAACACCAAAGAGATGTTGTCAGTCTGGTCCATGGGATAAGCAAGTAACTTGTCAGCAAATACTGGTTCTTTCTCCTTGCTGGACATGGACAGTTGACATGCCTCACATGCCCTCATGGTCTGTTTAACGTGTTGGTGGATTCTTGGCCAATTTACAATTGGTCTGCCAATCTTTTGAGTTGATCAACTCCCTTGTACACCTGGGGCGACAGTTGAAGGAGAGCAGGTCTCATGAACCCTCGGATGGTGACATGCTTTCCCTTGCAGATGACTCCGTGAGATATCCCGAGTTCATCTTTAAAAGCAAAATGGTCGTATAGTGCCTGGAGCATCCTGGAAGGACTCTGGCCATCCACCAAACATTGTATTCCATAACTTCTGTAGTACAGGGCCATTGGATGTTGCAACATTTGGCACTTATACTGCCCAATATGCATCAGATTAATGTAGAATGTCATTTCAGTGTCCATGAGATTGGCTTGCAGATCTAAGATGTCTGCAGTTGTTGATGGGTTAAGTAAACTGCTTAGTGTATCGGCTGTGACTATGGAATTACCTGGCTTGGAGCGCATGTCACAATTGTAGCCTTGAATTTTGACCAGCAGGTGCAGGGTTTGCAGCAGATCATTTTGAATGGTTTATGGTTAGTTTCCACAGCAATCTTCTTTCCAAATAAGTAAGTGTGGAACTGTTGGATGACGAATGCCAGTGTTCATATTTTGTGTTCAATCTTTGAGTAACTAGCTTTTGCAGTGCGCAATCTCTTGGAGGCAAAAGCAATTGGCTTCCCTTTCTGGAGGAAGCATGCTCAAAGTCCTTTCTGAGACACATCAACCTCAAGCATAGGCTCCTTGGTCAGTTCGTAAAACCTGAGAGTTGACGGTCCTTTGGTCAATGAATTTTTTTTAAGGCCATCCAATACATGTTAGTGACCCTCCTGCCAAACAAAAGATAATTCTTTCTTCAGAATTTCAAGGAGAAATGAGGCTCTGGGCAAAATGAGTATATACGATGAAAGGAAATTAAACAAACTGAGGCAATGCTGCAGATCATTTTTGTCTTGCAGAATGGGACTTGCACTGATGTCTCCCAGCTTGCTATGGTCAGGATGGGTGTCTTCCTCTGAATACATGGATCCAGAGAAGATCATCAGTGTTGCGTTGCTATTGAATTTGTATCTGTTAAATATAAGACCTTCTCTAGGTGCACCTTCCATTGAGAAGGTGCAACTTCCAATCGTGCTCCTGTTTTGTTGTGCGGTTTTGTCTGCAATGCACATGATCGTGTCCATATATTGCTGGAAAATATCTGGGCTTATGGAAAGCCTGAATGGTAAATTTGGAAACTATATTTGCCAAAGGGAGTGCAGAATATCATTTGCTCCCGAGATGTCTTCTCGAAATGCACCAACCAGTGGCTGTTTTTAGCGTCAAGTTTAAAGAAGAATTTGACATTCGTAAACTTGACATTCTGATCTGCAAATGTAGGAATGTTATGAGGGCATCATTTTAGGTCCGCATTCCCTCATCTTGGGGAGAATTTTCTCCCTGTCTGGGGCCGGTGTGGGGGCAGGTGCAGGGGAGGGAGCGCATCCGATCGGCGCCCCCGAACAGGTGCATCTAAAGCCATTTTTCTTGGCAACGCACATTATGGAACTACACTAACTGGTGTGGTTCTGAACTATGCCATCCCTCTCCATCCTATCTGGTTCACCTTTTATCTTGTTGAATGTGAATACTACACTAATGCAGAGGATCGATGGACGGAGTAGCATCTGCACGTCGATGCAACACTACATCACCCTTGAAACTCCCAGTCCTATCGAACCTATCTGGGTATAAGGATCATTTGCTGAGACGATTGGTAATTGAGTGTCCTTTTCTTCTGTTGCCTTCATCATTGTGTAGTTGACATGGTATGCTTGATCTGGGAGTGTATGATGTCAATGAAATAGTGTGTGTTCCACTTCTGAGAATCAACAATTATTGCCTTGATGATTATCAAGGCAATAGAGAAAACTCAAAGTCTATGGTGTTGTTCTAGCTAACATAATCCTAACAACACACCACTGTGTAATCCTTGAGTAAGCAACTAAATGTGCACTGCATATGCCTCATGCAAAGGTAATATAATTTAATTCAATGCACTGCAGGGTGTGATACTTCAATTACTCATTGCAAGCACATGTTTGCAGGCCTGCACATGCACCCCCTCTCAATTTTGTTTCGGATTTAAAAAACATTGTATATCACATAAAATAGCGTTTGAGCAAAGTGCAAATCAAATTTTAATCCCATTTCACCCAATTTTGAACAAAACCAGGCAGAACTCTTAAATCTCACACTAGAAAGTTCAGTAATCAAAATATGTTTAATCTCAGAAAAGTTGAACAGCAAGCAAAATTTCAAGTTGTAAAAATAATCATGATCTGATTTTATTTTCTCAAAAACAATTGTACACAGGTTAAAACATATGTAAAAAAAAAAAATGCATGTTGGACGATAGTTTACAAGCACTGAAGCTGTTGAGATTATTTAAACTTGCAGTAGTGAGTTAGCAGCAGAATGGACAATTCTTGTATTTAATCAAAATATATATGCATTTACTGCTGCTTATCACAGTTTATGCATTTTTGTAGTAGAAGGCACATCTCTGTAACAAGAAAATGAGAAAATAAATGCACTTTTTAAAGATAAACATTAAACTATCCCAAAATATTTACAAAATGTATACATTTTTTCTGTTAAAATGAATATAACATATTATTTTACCTTTACTTAAAAGACAAAAAGACAGCGATAAGTTTTCATGCATTAAATTGTAGTATCACATTCTAAATAAAATGAATCTTGAAAACATAATTTAAGGATTGATTATTGAGCAGATGAACAACTGCAAAAAGCGTACCATCAGGATTATTTGGCACTTGATGGTATTTAGTTTATCATCAGTGGATAAGCCAGACTGAAATGAACCATGCAGAGAAGATGGGCTTTGGTCTGAACTCCAGGAGCTCTCCAAGCATGAGAAATACCATCTCTCAAAATTGAGATTTTTAAAAAAATTCAGGAACCAAGATTCATAGAGCCGATGCAAAGTTGAAAGGAGAAGACAGGAACAGGGAAAACCAAGAAGAAGTTATTTGAAAGCACCAAGCTAGGTTTAAAACATTGTAGGAGGATGAAAAGGCTAAATTAAGGAATTCTAGTTTTGAGATAGGAATTTAGGAAGTGGAACAGGAGGCCATTCACAACCTTGAGCATGATTTACTATTCAATTGGGTCATGGTTGATATGTACCTCAACCCCATTTCCCTGCTTTGCTTCCATATCCCTTGATCTCCTTACCTAACAAAGATCTATTGATCATAGTCTTAAGTTCCAATTGACGGAGCATCCATAGAATTTCAGAGAGAGAATTTCAGATTTCTACTACCCTTGCATGAAAAAAATGTCCCGAATTCCCTCCTAAATATCCTAGCTCTAACTTTGTTATATTTCCTTGTACTTGATTTCCACATCAGAGAAAATGCCTACCCTATTGAATCATTTTAACATTTTAAACACTTCAAAAAGATCACCCCTCAATCTTCTGTACTTTGGAGAATACAACCTAATGTAACCTGTCCTCGTAACTTAACCATTTAAGCCCGTGTGAGGCTCTGTGATGCAATTTGATTTCGACATGAGAAGCAACCTTGTGTAAGGTGAGATATTTGGTGATCACTAGGAATGAGAAAATAAAGTTCAGAGGGGAACTGACCAATTATTAATAATGCAAACAGACTAGAAAGGCTGCAATGGAGAATGAGTCTGGAAATGAGCAAAAAAATCATCTTTCGGATAAAGAAATATTGAAGTGCAATAGCGCCTTCCTTACATATAACAATATTTTTTACCTGTATGAATTGGGCTTTAGCGATAGTTAAAAATTGTTAATGACAGACAGAAATATTTGGCATGTAAATGGAAACCGATATTCTTGAAGGCAATGTCGCAATAGAAAAGTGCGAGGTCCATTCGAGACCAAAGGAAGTAGTGAAATCAAGAATATTAATAGATGAAAAAAGGTTAATGAAGGAATCAAAAGAAGGGACTCAGTAACTATTCACAGAATAATCACAGAAATTTATAGGACAGGAGGTGGTCATTTGGCTCATTACACTGGCAAGATTTAATGCGTTAGATATAAGAAACTCTCCTATACTATTGAATGAAACAAGATTATTAATGCCCTTGAAAAGCACGGAGGGGATCAAGATGTAAAACGATTCAGCCACTACACCCAGAAAACTGGAGACTGTGTGCATGTGAACTGAATTTAGAATTGGATATCAAGTGAAGCAGCTCTTTTGCATGAAGAGAACACACGAGCCTGATAACCTCCAGGTTAAGAGAGGAAAAAAGTGCCCCAGAACTAAATATATATATATATATATATATATATATATATACAGTGATTTCAGAAACTAGTTTCTGTCAACATAGCTTTGGTCCAAGGTTAAATAATGGTATTTCTTTCCTCAACAGAACACCATACCAGACTGTCAATTATCATGGTCAATCATTGCTCTCGAACACTTTGGAGAAATCTAAGGCACTCGTAACTTAGACAATAAGATAACCAGCAGAAGAGGTGGGTTAGAAATCATCAATTAAGTCTGAATGTTCGATCTTAAATTGTACAAAGGAACATGAGGCAGGTGAAAGGGTTCACCATTCTTAGATGCATTTACTTAACATTCTCCAAATAAGTTCTGCCCATAAGTTCTCTTATTAATTGGCACCTCCTATGCAGTCATGGTTGGTGCCAAGCACAATTTTTTTTTCAAATGCCAGCTACAACAAGTGAATCTTAATCTACAGATATGCAGCTTCTAGTGACACTACAAGAATTTCAGATCACTGTGGATTACTACCATAGGTTTGATGTCATTTTATGTATAGACAGAGAAAGGGTCTAATGGATCCATGCAATACATTTACATTCTGTTTTCTAATGCTTGCTCAGCAACAAACAATGTATGTTTCCTGGGCTAAATTACTACCAACTGTAAATAAACATTTATCATTACACAAAGATTTGAAAAAGCAATACTCTTAAAAAAAATATTGCTAGCATTTTTTTAAACAAAAAATACACTGGTAGCTACAATGTCGAAAATTAAAAGGTGTTTCTGTGGAGCCTTTGCTATCACTTTCTTTTCCCCAATCTAACATGATTGCTAGAAAAACTCAGCAGTTCTGACGGCATCTGTGGAGAGGGACACAGTTGACGTTTTGAGTCTGGATGACCCTTCATCAGAACTAAGACATATAGAAAAGACTTTTCTATATGTCTTAGTTCTGATGAAGTGTCAGCCAGATTCGAAACGCCAACTGTTTCCCTCTCTACAAATGCTGTCAGACCTGCTGAGTTTTTCCAGGTATTTTTTGTTTTTGTTCTAGATTTCCAGCATCCACAGTATTTTGCTTTTATCTAACATGATTGCTGTTCATTATGAACATCGGAACATGGTAGCAAATCCGAAATTATGCTTAAAATTTCGGTCTATTGCTAATTTAGAATGAAGCTTGAATGCTGATTGAAATCACATCATCTGAAGAGATCATATGAGGTAATTTCAAGTTTCTATGTAAATGTTGCTTAGTTTTTCCAATTATACTGGCTGATCACGAAACAAAACCATATCTGTTTATAGCCAACATAATAATAATCTTAAAAATGAATTGAAACACAAAGTTATTCCCAACGCCCTTAGTCATCTGGCAGAAATCCTTTGGCTCATATCAGATCAATGTTATCAACAGAAAGGATGTTCTTACTCAAGTCCTTTTTGAGTGCATTAAAAGATGTAAACAGAACATTAGTGCATTTCTGATGTTAGAAATTGTGGTGGTGCGTAGCAAACACTTAGAATGAACTATGTACTATTCTTATGAATGGCAACTTCATCAAAACAGCTTAAATTCCTCAATCGTAACAGTCTAGCAACAACCTGCATTTATATAGCACCTCTACCCCAGTAAAATATCCCCCAGTTCTTGACAGGAACATTGTGAGACAAAGTTTAACACCAAGCCACATAAGCAGACTTTAGGAGAGATACCCAAATGCAAAGAGATTAGTTTTAAGGAGGTTCTTAAAAGAGGAGAGTTGGAGACATCGAGAGATTTATGGAGGGAATTCCAGAACTTGGGGTCTAGGCAGCTGAAGGTAGTTGCCAAAGACGAGGTAAAGTAAATTGGGGATGAATAGGATGTCATACTTGGAGAAACATTTAATTCTTGGAAGGTTGTAGGGCTGAAAGAACATACAGATTTAGGGAAGTGCAAGGCTGCCGAGGGCTGTGAACGTGGAGGAGAATTTTAAATCTGAAGCATTGCTGGACAGGGAGGCAATGTAGATCAGTGAGTACTGGGGTGATGGGAACATGGTGCAAATGAGGATAAAGGCAGCAGAGTTTTGGATGAACTCAAGTTTATGGAAGTTTATGTTGGGAGGTTGGCCAAGAGATTATTGGAATAGACATGTTTGAAGGTAACAAAAAGCAAGGATGAGAGTTTCAATAGCAGATGAGCTGAGGCAGGGACATATCTGGGCAAAGTTATGGAAGTGGATTTAGGTGGCATTGGGAGGTCAAGACACAGAGGATGCAAACAGCCTGATTCTGCCTCAGACAGTGGTTAGGTCGGAAGGTGGAATCAACGGCTAGGAGAGTCGAAATGAAATGTAGGCTTTGAAACATTTTCAACGCCACATTTCACCTTGATTTCCTGTAGGTAGATTAATTTTAATGACAGGGTAGGGAGACATGCTGGAAGCAGAGCACTCTCTGGAGTGACTGATGTTGATTCAATGTAAGATATGGAGATCTTCTGGAGAGGAGATTAATGGTCTTCTCACAGGCATATTCAAAAGGCTAAATTACAAAAATCTATTCATGTATAGGCAGCCGCACCTTCAATAGTCCAGGCCTTCTCTCCAGCTCACTTTCCTCCTTTCAGCTGCTCCACAAAGCCTCTCTGACCAAATTTTTTTAGCCACTTTTGTCATAAATGTTAAACAAAAACAGAAAGTGCTGTAAAAACTCAGCAGGTCTAACTCAGCAATTAGACCTGTTGTGTTTTTCCAGCATTTTCTGTTTTTATTTCAAATTTCCAGCATCTGCAGTATTTTGCTTTTATCTTGCTTTTGTGCTAAATGTTGTTTGATGACAAATTTTGTTGTGTAACGTTGAGAAGCGTGTTGAGATTTCTCACTTCATTAAACGTGCTGTACAATTCTAAGTTGTTGTTGTATACCTATGTGTAAGACTAGAGAGCCCACTATATAAAGTAAATGCACAGTCTTTAAAAACCACTTCAGTTGCAAACCATTTCCAGTATCAGGAAAACATTCCAAATTTGCACTACACCAAAATATATAGTTAAGTACAAAATGACCAACTCACTATGATCAAAAATGTAAATCACAATATGACTCAGAGTCCTATTCCAAACAGCGCTTTAGACATACTACTATTGCCTCCTAACAGCACTGTGGGTGTACCTACAGCACATGGACTGCAGCAGTTCAAGAAGGCGGCTCATCACCATCTTCTCAAGGGCAGTTAGGGATGGCAACAACGCCAGCGATATTCACACCCCATGAATGAATTTAAAGAAATAGGTGGTATGGCGGCTTTAATGGATGCAGCAGCTCTGAAGTGAATGTCTGCTTATTGAAGGGTACTTTTTCTTTATTCAGATAACAGCAAAGAAGTTTAGGTTGAAGACTTGGAGAAACCTTTGCAAACATATACAAGTACATAGACCACTGAATGTTGTTGAGTAAGTTGCTATTTGCTATTGGGCATTCTTTCAAATTGCATCAATGAAAATGAATAAGGTGTTAGGAGTTAAGAGGCACGTATAGCTTTTTTATTTGACAGACAAAATCAACATGCATGAGTACCAGAGTTCTAAATTGCTTTTGTTTGTTCAAACAGAAAGAACAATAGCATCCGAGGAGATGTGCTTTTCAATTTCGCTTTAGCCTTACTCTTAAAGAAATATCTCCCGGTTTTCTCCAGTCAGTCTGCATCATTAATTACCTTCCATTCTCCAAGGGACAACAGTAATGTCTCTTGGCTTATTTCAGCAGTTTGGTAGTAGCACAAAGAAGTAGTACTTAAGCCAATATGCTGTGAATCACCAACACACTCTACTCATTGCTTCAAATTGCTTCTCTGCTATGAGTCCCAAAGAGAATACACCTGGACTTTTTCACAGTTCAAGTGAACATTGCAAGACAGTCTATGACTGCAACAATTACCTTTTAGTGAAATCCGAGCAATAGCACTGGTCATTAACCTAGCAGTGCTAAATACTGTTTGAGTGCTGCTTGATGGAATGTGGTGCTGAAAAGTTTTGCAGGGAACAGAGTTCTGGCAAAAACAGTTTAATGATAATTGCCTGTTGACTACATCCCTCCATCTCAGTGATGGTCTTTCCAAAGCTCACACCCAAAAACTTGAATACCACAAGGAACAAGGGCCAGAGGTAAGTAGCCCCATAAATATACAGTGCCAACATGAAAATGTTGCACTGCGCATTTGCATTCAACCACTCTCTTCCCAGCATTCACCCAGTACCAGGCCAATCCTTTGTACCAGTTAGCAACAGCATGTAGCCACTAAAATGTTGCATTCTGTGCCTTGTAACCAAAATGGAAGAAGCAAATGAGCACACATGACTTACATTGTTAGTATTTGCTGGATAACTCTCATCTAACAAATGGAAGTTTTCAATGTATGTATGCTGATAGTAGTGCATTGATGTTATGTGGTTCATTTATAGAATGTACAGTATTCCCAAATGCTCATTTTTCAGCCACTGTTAGTTTGGTGCATGGAAACACTGAATCATTGATAACTGCTGAGATTTCTGGTCATTCTTTGAAACAACGCAGTTCAAACTGGGACTGTACATGTGGAAGGGAACTTAAGAGTCTGTGAAAAATTAAAATAAAAAACAAAATGAAAATTATAAGCTATTTTGCAATTCAAGCTCTAAATCAATATTACCAAAAAATGTCCTTGCTCTCCATGTAATATTTATGTATTCTGCAAATGCATACTCCTTACCCTAGCATAAATCCTAGCAGTAATGGTTAACTTACTAGAATCAAATGGAAAACGTTCAGATGCTGGTCCTTTTATATTTACATTTTTGTTATACTTCATGAATCACTGGAGAATGCTTTTCCATGGAGGGCTAAGGACTATGGAGAATTTGCATGATTTAAAAAAAAACATTCTTTGGATGTGACCATTGCTGACAAGACTGGCATTTGTTGCCCACCCCTGGTTGTCCATGAGAATCTGGTGGTAGGCCTGATTGGCAGATTAAATTCAAAAATGGTTTGCCTTGAACTCCTACCAAATTAATGCACATAACTTAACTTATTTCTGGACAAAACAATGAATCCCACATTTATAACTTTGTTTAAAAAAATACGTCCCTGAGCGTTTCTTCATATAATTAATCTAAGAAGACTGCAGTCAACATCGCTTTCCTTCACAATTAATCCATTATCATAATCGCAGTATAACATATGGCGGATCAAGTTGGCTACTAACTATGCATTGCTGTACATTCCAGATCACATACAACACAATTCTTCCTTAACGAACGTGGCAATTTCCAAATTTGCACACCATTAGAAAATCTTTTAGAAACTTATCATCCCAACATCTGCCTTATTCTACAGTAATACACACTTTCTACAATCATCATTATTTAATGCATCACTATATTCACATTCACAGCCTAGTTGGTTCATGAAACTATTCAGCTCCAGATATTGTTCCTTTCCTTTTGTAGATAATAATTTTAGCTCTATTAACTACGACAAGTGTAAATGGGGCCCTCTATATTACAGTGAAATTATTCTCCATTCTTTGAAGGAATTTATGTTAGGGCAGGTTTAGGTTACAAAGGACAAATTTACAATTAGGATCTTTTTCTTTAGCCAGTTCTTGTGCAAATAGCACAACATATTGCTTTGCATTCAGTGATGAAAGCCATTTGATGTTCGTCACAAATGAAAACCCCTTGCATCACTGTGAAGTGTCATCTCCGTAAAGTTAACTCCTCCTATTATGAACAGTTGCAATATTAAATCCTCCTGTTACCATGCCTGAAGTGGGCAGATCATGTCACAGTTACAGCACCTACTTGATTACATATTTTGTACAGTATTAGCAGTTTGTCCCGATGAACTGTAACATCACAGTGGAAGGACTATCCTTTCCCATGGCCTGTAAAATAAGTCCAAAGTGATCCTGCTTGTCTGAACGTGGTATGATAGCAATCAGTCCCTTTGATTTGGTTGTGTGCCCAAGAGTTTGGGCAGTGCCAGCTACAAGCTGGAAAAGCAGCATTTGTGATTGGACAAAAGAGCACAAGGTTGAACATTCCGCAAACTCATCCTCCCATAGAATCCCTCATAGAGTCCACTTTTTGAGCAAGTTCTTTAAAAGTTGGACGCTGAGTCGATGCACTGTTCCAGCATTCCTTCATTATTAAATACATCTGAAGTTGGAAGTAGAAATATGATTGAAATTAGAAGATAAGTTTGAGAACATTGTATGTCACCACCATAACATTGCTAAAAAAGGATTTTATACATCCTTCATTAAGCATCATCAACATCAAGCACTTGGTTTACTGTACGCCAGTTATATTCTAAGACCAGGCTTGGAAGGTCTCACACTACTACACTAGTAGGGAATATACTTTTTTACACTTCTTACCCCCACTCTTTGAGCGAATCTGCCCATCCATTACCTATTCCTCTGGAATTATGAACAGTTTTGTGGTGTTGACTCATGCACATTCAGGATCATTTGGGTTGGATGAAAAAGTGTGGGATGATGCTCATATGGAGCATAAACACTGCTATTGACCATTTGGGTTGAATAGTGTGTTTGTGTGTGTGATATAAATTCCATTTAATCTTAAATATAGTCCAAACTCATTTCTCATAATACCTCTTAAACGAGACTTATATCCCATTAGAAGGACTGGCCCAGACAAATCCGAGGAAGATCTCCTCACTTAAATTCATGGATAAATTGAGTTTTGATAATCTGCACCCAGTTCCTAGTGAATTCAGACCCCAAGCACGAGCTCCCCATAATTTGATAGCACATCGGCAATCTCACTCAGAAGCTCAAGCTTCGGGGGGTGGGGGGGGGGGGGGGGGTGGGGGGGGGGGGGGGTGGGAGGGTGGGAGGGGGGGCACCTCCATTAAATACTGTCCCCAGGCTGTAATTTGGTTGCTAGTTTTTAAATTGGTAAATAATTACTTCAAAGAATTCTCTAAAGGTCTGCACACTATTTTTTATGACTGCACTTAACCCATTTTTCAAATGAAAGGACAGCTATCCACAGAAGACATAGTTAAAGAGAAAACTGTTTGTGATCAGTACCATGTCATGACACCCATCCGGATTTGGCAGCCTTCTACCCACTTTAAGAAGCTCGATCAAGTGGAAGACAATCATTTGTCCTTGCTTGTCACTGCCAATCATGCGCATGAATTCCTGAAAATGCAATCAAAAATAAAATTTCACTGAATCAATGTTTTTTAAAAGAGAAATATTAGAAAACTGTTTAACATTTAAATGAGCGATACTTGGAAGCTACCAAAATAAGATACCAAATAGATAAATATAATACATTATAATAAACGTTCAGAACCTGCAGTGACTATCCTTTATGTAGTAACACACGTGAGTTCCGAACAGTAATTCGTATGACAGACAGCTTTATAGAACTAAGCAGGAAGAGAAGCAAGTTTAATTGGTTCAACAGAAGTTGGAGACTCACTGATGGTGGACTTTTAGTCTTCTCGCTGTACGTGAAAAGTTCATATAGCACCACTCCAAAGCTCCAGACATCTGAAGCCACTGAGAACTTGTTCTCCATCAGGGACTCCAGTGCGTACCTGTTTCAGATATTCACAGAAGCATCACATATTCAACCATCACAACCTGAACTGTTCTGCCATATCATATCAAAATCCCATATGACAATGTTTCTATTTAAATAATGATTTTCCCTTCAGCCCTCCAAGTGCTGTGCACCACTTAAAGGCTAAGGCAATCTTCTCCCAGAATTCTGCCAATGACAGGTACAAGATGCACATTAATACCATGATCTCCCTGCTCCCAGTGTGGAAGCACCTCGCTTGCAGTTGTACATAAGATTATAAGAAATAGGTGCAAGAGCAGGCCATTCAGCCCTTCGAGTCTGCTCTACAATTCAATAAGATCATGGCTGATCTTCTACCTCAACCCAGCCTTTCCGCACTATTCTTACATTCCTTCATGTTGAAAAATCTTTCAATCCCTACCTTGAACATACTCAACAACTGAGCACCTATAGCCTCTCTGGGCTGTAGAATTCAAGAGTCACAAGTGTTTGAATGAAGCACTTTCTCCTCAATGCAGTCTTAATGTTGTGCCTGTGCATAAATAAGAAATCTAGAATTGGGCTTACCAAAAGATTGGACTTTCCCCTGGCTCTTTCACCTTGTAATATTCCTTGTCTTGTGGTAAGACTTTGGTCAAACCAAAATCACCGATTTTCACCCGGTTCTCATTTTCCACGAGAATATTTCGTGTTGCCAGGTCTCGGTGTATATATCGTTTGGTTCCCAGATACTCCATCCCCTGCAACAATCAAACAAAACCAGGGCTTTCGAGAGTTAAATCAGTGATGGTTTCTTGAAAATGGCCTATTTGTATCTGGGCTGTGAATATGCCATAAACATGTACCATGTGTTTGCATTTTGGGTTGCAGTTGATTCTCTTCCATTAATGAACATACATATGAAATAGGAGCAGAAGTCAGTCATTCGGCCCCTGAAACCTGCTCCACCATTCAACAAGATTATGGCTGATCTGTTTGTGTTTCAAGTTCCACATTCCCCAGCTACCTCCGAAAACTTTTGATTCCCTTGCCTAACAAGAATCTATCTGCCTCTGCCTTAAACATATTCAGTCACCCAGCCTCCACCCCCTTCTGAGACAGAGAGTTCCAAAGTCGCACAACCTTCAGAAATAATTTCTCCTCATCTCTGTCCTAAAAGGGCGGCCCCTAATTTTAAAACAGTTCCCCCTAGTTCTGGACTCGCCCACAAGAGGAAACATCCTTTCCACGTCCACCTTGTTACTACCGTTCAGGATCTCGTATACTTCAATCAAGTCACCCCTCACTCTTCTAAACACCAGTGGAAACAAGCCCAGCCTGCCCGACCTTTCCTCATATGACAAACCGGTCATTCCAGGCATCAATCTCGTAAACCTCCCCTGAACCGCCTCCAACACATTTACATCCTTCCTTAAATAAGGAGACCAAAACATTTGGGTTGTAACAGATCTTTTGGCATGACAGATAATTAGAATTCCGTCATGAAGTAAAGCTGCCAGTGTAGTATGGTGGCTGTGACTGCTGAACTGGTGCAATTTGCACTAGCACTGTAGAGCAAGCAGCAAAAAATTACCAATCCACCCAATTTTATGTATCTGTACAAAGAAGGATTTTTGTGCAGATTAAACAAGCAATGATCCTGTACGAGGTTCCAGCATTTTGAGATTATACTACAGATACTGGGCTGCAACTTGCAGAAGACTGTACAGCAACTTCTGCTGACAGTTATATACGACATACCATTCCCTTTAGCGCACGCTCTTCCAGAATTGAGGAAAACATCACGTTTCATTATCTCTTCTCCTTCTCTCCCTCACCAACATACAAACAGAAACGAAAATTGTATAATTTATTGAAATAAGTTAACCAATTGTAGGGGAAAATACTTTTTTTGATAATTACCCAAGAATATTTTTGTTTTTGTCAGACTAATTTTGAATTGTTAAATAGAGTTATAGAGTCTTGACAGCACAGAAGGAGGCTTGAAGATTGTAGGAGATACAACACAATGAAAAGAGTAAACTTATGTGGAAGCTGAAACAGTAACTTAATTCACTGTAACAGGTAGGAGAACAAGAAAAAGGAAAGTAATTGAGAGAGGCTTGTCACTCCCTATTCACTGGGGATGTCTGTCTTAATAAGTAACCTGTGGCCAGAAATACCCATGCCCTGGCGTTGAGAGGCTGGAAGCTCAGTTATCCAGCATATTTAAACCTGAGACTGACAAATATCTGCACTGTAGATGGAATCACAAGACATAGTGATCAGGTGGGAAAGTGAAGGGTTTTTTAATTCTTTTTTTTTTCTGGTGCTGAACATTGTGTAATCATCAGTGAACATCCCCACTTCTGAGTGTATGATGCAAGGATGGCCATTGATGAAGCAGCTGAAGATGGTTGGGCCTGGGACACTACCCTAAGAAACTCCTGTAGCGATGTCCTGGGACAGAGATGATTGGCCTCCAATAACCACAGCCATCTTCCTTTGTGCTTAGGTATGACTCCAACCAGTGGAGCATTTTCCCCGATTCCCCTTGCCTTCAATTTTGCTCAAGCTCCTAGATGTCACAATCTCTCAATTGCTGCTTTGATGTCACCCTCACTCTACATCTTGAATTCAGCTCCTTGTGCCATGTTTGAACCAAGGCTGTAATGAGCAGAGTGGCCCTGGTGGAACTCAAACTGAGCATTATTGAGCAGGTTTTATGGCTGTGAGAGTGCCACTTGTTAGCATAATGGACCATACCTTCCATCACTTTGATGATGATTGAGAGGAGGCTGATGGGGCGTTAATTGGCTGCATTGGATTTGTCCCATTTTTTGTGGACCGGACATACTTGGACCATTTTCCACATTGTCAGGTAGATGCCAGTGTTGGGGTTGTACTGGGAACAGCTTGGCTAGTTCTGGAGCACAAGTCTTCAGCACTATTGCCGGGATGTTGTCAGGACCCTTAACCTTTGCAGTATCCAGTGCCTTCAGCTATTTATTGATAACACGTGAAGTGAATCAAATTGGATAAAGAATATAATCTATGATGTTGAGGGCCTCAAGAGGAGGGCGAGATGGATCATCCACTCAGCTAGATAGTTGCAATGCATTAGTATTGTCTTTTACAATGTTG
Organism: Cetorhinus maximus; assembly: GCF_964194155.1. NCBI lineage: Eukaryota > Metazoa > Chordata > Chondrichthyes > Lamniformes > Cetorhinidae > Cetorhinus > Cetorhinus maximus. The sequence goes on from NC_135880.1 coordinate 166,955,604, forward strand.
TTCTGGGCTTTCTGATCAATGAAGATGGAGTTATTTGTGGAGCCTCCTCTCCCAGTTGGTTGTTTAATTTTACACAACCATTTATGACAGGATGTAGTAGGACTCCAGAGCTTTGATCGATCCATTGGTTGTGGGATCGCTTAGCTCCACCTGTCACTTATTGCTGCTTCCGCTATCTATCATAAGTCGTCCTGTGTTGCAGCTTCACCAGGTTGACACCTCATTTTTAGGTATGCCTGCTGCTGCTCTCCTGTAACCTTCATTGAACCAAGGTTGATCAGCTAGCTTAATGGTACTGATAGAGTGAGGGATACAGAATGCTAGGTCATGATGTTACAGATTGTGCTTGACTATAACGCTGCTGCTGCTGATGGCCCACAGCGCCTCATGAATGCCCAGTTTTGAGCTGTTAGATCTGTGCTAAATCTATCTCATTTAGCATGGTGACAGTGCTACACAACATGATGGATGGTATCCTCAGTGTGAACAGGGGGCTTTGCCTCCACAAGGACTATGCAGTGGTCACCCCTACCAACAGTGTCATGGATGAATCCATCTGTGAGAAGTAAATTGGTTAAGGTGAGGTCAAATAGGTTTTTCCCTTTGATAAAAGCAAAATACTGCGGACGCTGGAAATCTGAAACAAAACAAAAAATGCTGGAAAAACTCAGCAGGTCTGACAGCATCTAAGGAGAGAGTAACAGAGTTGACGTTTCGAGCTCTGGAGAAGGGTCATATGGACTCAAAACGTCAACTCGGTTTCTCTCTTCACAGATGGTGTTAGTCCTGCTGAGCTTTTCCAGCATTTTCTGTTTTTGTTTCAGGTTTTTCCCTTTTGTTGGTTTTCTCACCACCTGCTGCAGGCAAAGTCTGACAGATGTGTCCTCCAGAACTTGGCCAGCTACCGAGTCACTCTTGATGTTGAGCATTGAAGTTCCCCACCCAGAATACAATCAGTGCCCTTGCCACCCTCATTCCAAGTGGTGCCCAACATGGACGAGTGCGGATTCATCAGTTGAGGGAAGGTGGTAATTGCAGGGAATTTTGAGGATTCCCAGGGCAATTCCCTCCCGACTGTTTTCCACTGTGCCACCACCCCTGTTGTGTAAATGTATCAAAGGATATGGACAAAAAGTGGGTAAATGGAATTGAGGAATGGAAATGAGCCATAATCTAATTTAATAGCAGAGCAGGCTCGAGGAGCAGAATAGCCTAATGCTGTTCCTAAGGTTTCCAACAAAAAAAGCATCATAATATGGGATAAACGCCTTGATGACAATCATTCAGATTCACTAGATTTGTTTTTGCTTTATAGGTCAGGGAATAGCCGAACAGGACAGGAACAAATGCAACAGAAACCTCCAGTTCAACCCAAAGATGTGGAAGGCTGCTCTCTTGTGGCGTAACAAAAACATTGAGGCCACTGAGCACAAACCGAATCTCATGGGGCAGGATTTTGCCCTTGGCGGGTGTGCTCGGCGGAGGGGGGGGGGGGGGGGAGGTTGTCGGGAAGCCGACTGCTGCCCGTGATCGGCTCCGCACTGCAGTTTCACGCGAGCGGGCCAATTAAGGCCTGCCCTGTGTGGATCGTGAGCGGCAATGCTGAGCGCTGCCTGTGCGGGCAGGGGGAAGAGGGAAAGCGTCATTTTACGCTCGGGCATGTCAGGCGTGCGCCCGCACGACGAGTGTAATATTCTGCCCACTGAGTTTTCCAAGTTTATAAATATTCGCTCTCACCTGCAGTCTGATATTCTCAGTAACATTTTGTAAGAATGAAAACTATCTACAGGGATTGTTCTGACTGCACTTTCTGAAGATTGATGCTGGAAGGATTCAAATGCAATTGTCAGCTTAAGTTAAGCTAGCAATCGAGGCTTCAGTTTTAAATAAATCGATCATTTTGTTTAGCCCGCAATCTATACTTGTTTTCAGATAAGATCAGAGCAGATTATCCTAGTGCCCTGTTCTTGGTGCAATCTGCCAGAGTGGAAACAGGTTAACTGGTCTCAGTGCTGTTAGTTTGCTCTGCCAGTGTGCAAACTGGCTGTGTGGTTTGTCTCAAAAACAACAGCGACTGCAGCTCAAAAGTAACTTATGGCCTGTGAAATGCTGTAGGTTATCACTGGATAAATGTAAATCCTTCCTTATAGAACATAACATGGGGCCTGCAAAACCATGACATCTGCTTCAAGTATCAAAAGTAAAACTCAATAAACTATTTAACCACCAGTAATAGGTAATGATGAGAATGCACAATACAGCCCATTCAGTTCATTAGGGTCATGTGGGTGCTTAGGTCCCACATGAGCATCCCACCCACCCACCAACCCCCAACCCCTCTTTATCTAACCCTATCATCATATACTCCTGGGCCCTTTCCTTTGATGTTTACCTAGCTCCCCTGTAAATGCATTTGTTATTTATCTCAACTACTCCTTGTGGTAGTGACTTCCACATTCCGAGTACTCTCTGGGTAAAGAAGTTGCTCTTTGAAGGGTTTTAGCGGTAACCTGTATACCTGAACAACAAAACAGTTGAACAAAAATGAGGAAGCAGTTAATTAAGCACAATCGTAAGTCATAGCTATCGCAGGTACTGCATTGTAAACTTGTACAGTATTTGTACTGAAACTAAGGCAGCTGCCAGTTCTTATACAGCAGTTGTTTACCTTGCAGATTTGAGAAGCATAAGCAAGCAGCTTCTTGTGATCAATCCGATCTTTGTTCTTCTGTAAATAGTCACGAAGGCTTCCATGAGGTAGGTACTCCATAATTAATCTCAAGTTTCTTCGTCCTGTTTCAACAAAAACAAAACTCTTGGGTGTAAGCAGCCAACATTATTACCCCATTGTAGGCATAAAATTTGAGTTTGAAGACTTTTTTTTACTTCATTCTTTCACGGCAGGTGGGCATCGCTGGCAAGGCTAGCATTTGCTGTTCATTCCTAATTGCCTTTGAATCGAATGGCTTGCTAGGCCATTTCAGAGTGCAGTTCAGAGTCAATCACATTGCTGTGGGTCTGGAGTCACTTATAGCAGATTTCCTTCCCTAAAGGGCATTGGGGAACTGGATGGGTTTTTACAACAATCAATGGTAGTTGTCATCTAGTCTCAGGTCTAGACTCAGTAATGGTAACTGGACTAGAGATCTGCTTATTGATTTTAAATTCCACCAGCTGCTGTGGTGGGATTTGAACCCATGCCCCCACAACATTAGCCTGGGAACTCTGGATTACCAGTACAGAGACATTAGGGGAGATGGTGGTGTAGTGGGAAAGACAACACCTGCAACAGTGCAGGGCTCCTTCAGAAGCCTCCAGATTCCTCCAGAAAATTGGCGCAAGTTGAATTTCTTCCCGCACAGCCTCACTTTCTGTTCCAATGTACTTATTGTGTACACAAGATGGAAAGTTCTTTGGCGAGGTGCGTACACAATACAATCACATGCAGCGAGATTCACAAGGTATTACCACAAGTGAGTTAACTCATTGTCCATGTTGTGATGTTTAAAGCGGATCGCAGTTGGTCAGGATATAATTATACTGCTCAATTAAAACCATACCCTTCCTCCTTTCTCAAATTTTCTTACCTCCCACACACCAGACTTTTCAAAACTCCCTAACTGCTCCAAAAGTTGTGAGGCGCTATGAAATGCCCTCCATTAGCACGAGTTTGGAGGTGGGGGAACCCCGCCACTTTTCTGCCTCCATCCCTATTAAGTCTGCAGCGGGAGAGCCCGTGGATGGCTTTCTCGCTTCACAGCCATGCAAACCCACGCGGGGTTGCTTTCAGGCTTCCGAGGGTAGGGGAAATTTGCTCAAAGGTACTCAGTGCCTGATCTAAGGACCCAGCATCGGGATGAGGCACGAGGACGGGGGCGGAGTGCCCACTGAGAATCACACACCTGCCCTTGCTGCAGACCTCCCATCACTCCCCCCTCCCCAGCAATCCCCACCCTGTGACCCCACCCTACCCCCCCTATCATTCACCAGTAGCCTGGGATCCAGTGATGATCCTAGGCCTTGGGTGGGTGTTGCTCCTCTGGCAGACACCACCTCCCTGGTGGCGCTGCCATTCAACAGAGCTGCTGGCCGCTGGCAGACCAACAGCTCTTGGTGGGGGAGACTTCTGCCTCAAGGGTCCACTGACAGCCAGGGGAGCCACTTAAATGGCCAATTATGAGCCTCCACTGATACATGGTGAGACTGTCAGGTAGTGCCTAGCGGGGTCCCAGCAGGTTCTGAGTGTGGGGGCTGGGAGCCCTAGTTATGGGCACTCCATGACCCATGGAGAGTACCCTCCGCTCCCCACACCGCCCGATGGTGCTGCTGATGTTGCCGATACTCCGATCATCCATGTTGGGCTGCCATCCTTAATTGAATGTCAGACTCTTAACTGGTTGCCACTGGCAATATGTGGCCCCGCTGGCTGCCAAAGTGGGGTTGGCTCCCACTTTCATCCTCGGCATCGGGATTTCTCCGTCACCCACAAATGAAGCCCAAAGGAAATTATTTCCATGAGAGAACTGGAACAAGGCGGCAGCTTGAAAATTCGCAGTTTGATTCTCAGCGAGGCATCACCGCGTGTTATGATGCCCAATTCATTTAAGTATAGGCCGATTAGACTTACCAGCGCTGTAGCACACTCCTTTGTACTTGACAATGTTGTCATGCTGAAGGGACTTGAGGATTTCAATTTCTCTTTCAAAGTCGCGTACGTGTTCTGCAGTGCTTTGCTGCAGCTTCTTCACTGCCACCACATCGCCTGTGCTGTCCTGCAGTGGGTCATATCGGCAGAGCTCAACACTGCCAAAGTTACCCTAGTTGGGATGAGGAACACTGGGTTAGTCTGCCAAATGGATGTAGAAGTTATGCACTTTGTTTTTATGAAACTCTACCATTCAAAGTATATTGAATCAGAATGCCATGCCATGAGTGAGAGTTTGCCCAGGTTCTCTTCATAGTTCCACACTGTAAAAATGACTTTACACTCACAAATGTGCAGAAGCACCTACAGAAAGGAATTCTACTCATCTTGAAATGATCTGGCTTAAAGAAAGTCAAGTGTCACCAATATTTGAGAGTTTTTGGAGTGGGTTCTATTACTCCTGGGCAATTCAGAGCAACATTTTCTACAAACTTAGTTACACTTACATGGATTTCTGCAGCAAGATGAATTAATGCAGAGCATTTACTTGGTCAGACTACAAAGCTGATTTTGTGTCCTGCAACTCCTTCCCTCAGCAATGTGCGTAAATTGCTGAATAACAGGGGATTTTTAAAACTGGAAATAGAGTAGAGACTAGGTTTAAGTGGTAAACTGTGTGAATCATTACCTTGCCCAACTGTTGTAAAAATATGAGATGCCTTTCCTCAAACTGTGCAGGATCATGGTCTGTACAGGCACCAAGGAAGCCAAGACCACCACCTCGCATATTTGGCAGTAAGTCACTTTCGGCCAATAATTCATAATCTGTAGGACAAACAATAATCTGCGTCAGAGAGGGTTTTCAATTTGATAAACAGCCCCTACTCTGATCAAGGGCTCTTGTCTTCACACAGTCTCAAAAATCAGAAGAGGCTTGAATAGTTAAGGTGTTCTTCACAACCACCAGACATCCCAAAGTGCCTTACAGCCAATGAAATAATTTGAATAATGTAGGAAACACAACAACCAATTTGCACACAGCAAGCTCCCAACAACAGCAACATGATAATGACCAAGTAATTTTTTTTTGTGTGTGTGATGTCGATTGAGGGGTAAATAGTAGCCACGACATCGGGATAACTCTCCTGCTCTTCTTTTAAATACCATGGGATCTTTTACGTCCACCTAAGGCAGCAAATGGGGCCTTGGTTTAATGTCTCATCTGAAAGACAGCATCTCTGATGTTGCAGCACTCACTCAGTACTGCACAGAAGGTGCCAGCCTAGATTTGGAGCCATCAAGTCTTGGAGTAGGTCCTGAACCCACAACCTTCTGACTCAGAGGTGAGAGTGCTACCAACTGAGCCATGGCTGACACAAAGACCCAACATCCATCCTCAGACAAGCGAGGGAGTGCTTTTTTCAGGGAAGATACAAGAGAAAGAAAATGCTAAAATATTAATACTGCACTCTGAAGTAAAGTTGCCTGTACGATAGGCAAGGTTATTTAATGTTTCCATGGAAGATGTTTATAACTATGGCCTTCATTTCACAATAGTTAATACTTCATAGAACATTGAACGTGCTCCAAAACATCTGTGCCATGGAAGTTTCAGGCTGACGAATTGTCCTTGAAGACTGATTTTGTCTTTTAACTCACCCTAGTGGATGCTCATTTTTAATTGGCTTTCTTTTCCAACTTTCATACCAATGTAAAACATTTTACACAGAAGCAGGGCAGATCCGCAATATGTTTTGAGAAAGTCGAAATGAACCTTAAAGCCACACAGAAAGGTACAGCACTAAGAACTGTCTAGCTTGCGAAAATTCCACACGGGAGCATGTCCTGTTAATAGGAAAATTGATCAAACTCTGCCAAGGGTAGGATTAATTCTTAATCATACATCCTAAAAAAAAAAGTAGAAACAAAAGCCTGTTCTAACAGGCCTGGCTGAAGCTTCTGCGTCAACTGGTCGCTAATGTCCTTTAGAGAAGGATCTTATGTCCAGCCTACATGTCACGCCAGTCCCAGACTGCATGGTTGACTGTTAATGCCCTCAGGACAACTGGGGTCTGGTTTTCTGGTGCCTCCCACATCCCAAGATCAAAGAAGAAAGTTCAGTCATTATTGTAGCTTTACCCCCTCAAACATGTTCACGTTAAAACAAACAAATGTAAATTTGTAAAACACATCAGTAATCCAAGCATATGAATAAAAGGAGTTTGGTCTCATTCAATTTGTTTTGTTTCAGAATTGGGAGGGGGTGGGAGTAACGCACCTGGGGTAAAGATGCAATTGGGAGGGGGTGGGAGTAACGCACCTGGGGTAAAGAGGCTGTTCAGGTCACGTATTATGGCACGAAACGAAGGCCTGAAGTCTGGATCATAATTCATGCATTGATTGATGAGGTTTGCCAGCTCTAGCCACTTTGGTGCAGGAAGCTGATGCTTATCTTCGTAAAACTGCAGCTTCTGCCCAAAGTAAAAACAAAAAGTTAAGAAGAATTCAAAATTCATCATCAGATAACAGATGAATTCAAGCTTCAGGAGCTTCCGCACATTTTCAACAAAAGAAAAATAGAAATTATATCTATAAAAATATGCCAAAGGGCTGACAATTTCAAAGGCAAAAGGAGCTATCCATCATTATCAAGAATGACACCCTACCTATAAACTAATAGGCATCTGCTAGCCCTGCTTTCCAGAGGATTTGACCCCTTTAAAGTATACTTCATCAGAAAAGCATATTTCAAGATGCATCAAAGCATAGTATTCAAATGCTATCCTGTCTTCTTACAGATGCTGCCTGATCTGCCATGTATTTCTAACCTTTTCATTTTTCTCCCTCTTTATTTGTACAATGGGAATTGCAGACAAACACCACGAGTGGAGACATAGTCCTTGCAAGAAGGCATTGTTTGTTATAGTGTGAAAATAGGGGCTAGGCAAAGTGGATTGTATTTACACCCAGTGCAACTTACCCTTGTGGAGTCAAGTGGACCAAGTGGCTTATCTCCTCCGCTGCAAATCTCCCATAAAGTAGTACCAAAACTCCATTTGTCTGTTGCCAAACTCAAATTCTTGGGATCCTCAATGCATTCTGGTGGCACCCAGGGAATCCGTTCAACTAGGACTGCATAATAAAACAGATTGTCACACTCCAGCCAGCAAGCCAACAAATATTTCCTGGTTACAGAATGTAAAACTAAAATTACATTAACCAGAAAACTGTACAACATAACCTCTAAAACACATCAAAAACATGGGCTCTCTGACTAAAGGGGAACAAATTTGAATAAATGGGTTATTGGTGATCTTATTACTTGGATAAAGCAAAACCTCCCACATACAAGTGAATTGTTTTGAAGGTAGGTGAAGATACCTAAAAACGCTGCACCCTGCACCACAATCTAATTGAAATCACACTCAATGTCAGAGGTTCCTCTCTTATCTCTGGCAAACTCTTCAAATCAGAGCTTGCTTTGTTGAATCACTGGAAAGGTATTTTGCAATGCTGTAATGCTGACCCACTCTATTCACAAGATAATTACAGGTAAGAAAGTCTGTTTGCCCCTCACAATCATCCATTCGAAGAGATCTTGGATTCCCACTAATGCCGAACCACTGGTTTTTGAAATGATTCCAGGGCTATTGTCTCCACTAGTCTAACCAGAGGTTTTATTCACACACTGATTGCACTGTGTGGGAAGATGAATTTCCTAAAATGACCTTTAACCTGTTGGCCAATTTAAATTAATATTCTGGGTAAAACATTATCTGCACCACTAATAATTTTATATACCTTAGTAGGTCACCTCACAGATGCCACCTTTATGGGTTGTAAAGCTTAAACATCTTCAGTCTTTCCTCATATCTCAGATCCCTAACACCAGAGAGCAGCCTCTTTTCTTCATTGTCCCCAACCCTTGAATGCCTCTCATTGACCAGACTTAATGTAACGTTCATGGTGCAGACAAACTAGAACATAGTGAAGTTTTATCATTACCTCTGATTCTAATTCTGCTGTAGTTAGTAGATAATAGGACCCACAATCGAAGAGCCATGGGTTCAAGGCCCATGTTGAGTAATGATATTTTTGTTAAGCGTTTTCAAATACTTTTTAATTTCTTCCTCCCAAAAAGAGTCCTTAAACTAGATATTACAAATCAATTCTTGATTAGAAGTTGGGAACCTCATTTACTGAAGTGTTTTGATTATATATCTTCATCTTTTACTGAATCATCAGAAGCATGTTTTACAGAGGAAACAGTTGAAAATGATAGGTAGACTAGATAGAGGAACTTGCAGTCGGTTAAGGACCACATGGACCTAAAAATGGGTAACTTATTAGTCTCTGTTAAGCCAGCATGTTCGTTTTAATACAAGCAGCTGACACCCTGACACTGACAGAGACTGCACATATGCAGCAAGTGCTTCCCCCTAGTGATGCAGCATAAATAAACAGCCTTTAGCTAAGCAGTTAATTTTTTTTTTATTCATTCTTGGTATATGGGCATCCCTAATTGTTCAGGGGCATTTTTTTTTAAAGAGTCATTGGTAAGGACAGAAAATTTCCTTCCCTAAAGGACATTGGTGAACCAGATGGGTTTTTACAACAATGGTTTCATGGTCGTCATCAGATTTTTAATTCAAATTTCACTATCTGCCACAGTGGGATTTGAACCTGGGTCCACAGAGCATTACCCTGTGTCTCTGGAATACCAGTCCAGTGACAATACCACTATGCCACCGCCTCCCCCTCTTCGTTTATTGTCGTGCTTAGTATTTTAGACATGCTTAGTATTAAATTCTTAAGTCTCTCTCAGCCTCATCTGCTTTCAGAAATGCGAACAACAAGCAAAGGCAGAATTGGACTTTGCTTGACCTGGACACACTTACTGCCTAGTCTCACACATGAGCATGTCACTTGTTGAGACTCTAGAAAGCAACAGGCACTTGTCAACAATACCCCAGCTTAATTCAAACTTCAGGAAAGCTGAAAATGGTGAGAGAGGGAGAGAAGCTGTTCTGTAGTCACCCCCACCATAGCAGAAGCAAATCATCCAGTCAGCGTATCAAACAACAGAGAAGGCTCAAAGCTTGGGTGCAGTCTGATACATATGGCAAAGCCTACTCTGAAATTTAAGGGGTTGAAACAGGGCAGGTTGTGCCAATTCTGTGCCTAATTCAAACGTAAATTGCTTCCCTTGGTAATGCTCCCCAAAGAGGTCAAAAAGCTTGCAAGGCTGCCTCTGAGTTGGAACAGGCATTCCTCAGGATATGACCAATAGATGCAAGCACTAATGAAGGAGCATTTCAGATAACTGAAGTAAAAAAAAAAACTTTGCCAATGAAAGACCATCCATATGTGCAACAGCACTTGAGAACCTCACTCCCAGTACTGAACAGTAGATTGAAGGATCCAACCTGGTATACATACTCAATCAGGGCTCACAACAATGTATGCGTGTGTTTGCGGGCTGAAGGGTGGGTGGTAGGGAAGCAGAATGGAGACTTGAAATTAGGAACATTGAATCAATGTTAATTAATGTTGAGATCATCAATAAACCATTGTGCTAGCCCGAAGTTAGGTCTACTTCAGAGCAAAGGAGTATTTCGAGTCCAGCTGAAATACTGTACAATTTCTGCAAAATCCTACCTATTTGTGGAGGGGGAACCTGAATAAAATAAGGCAGAAGCTTATTATACATACGCAGCGTCTCAAAGCCGGCACCTGGGGACTGAGGCCATGCCAGATTTCAGATCTTGCTGGATTTTGGGTCAGACGGTGCGGTCCATGGGCAGTTTGGGTGAAGCCAGATCAGATGGGGGTCAAGGGTCACTCGGAGCGTGGGAATAGCCTTGCACACAAGCAGCAAAGAGGATAACTAGTCACATACAACACTGCACCAATGCAGTGCCATGCCAAATAGAGCAGGTAGATTTTTTTTTAGTTTACTCAATTAAAATTTATGAAAATTCTGAAAATATCCGGTTTTCACGCAACTCCGGTTTTTGGACAGCTGGATTTGAGACACTATACTGTAGCACCTTTGATTTAAACAAAGCTAGAAAAAGCCAAAGATATATGTACTCTCCACAACTTAGTAAGTAAATATCCATTAAACCCTAGGTGTAGTCAGGTGCCCTTACCGTCTTTCGATAAAACTGTCATACCAACTCCAGGATCAGCAAGCTTTATGAATGGAGGGTTTCCAGTCTTCCTGTCCTCTTCCCTGATCATCAGCACATTCTTGGCACAGACATTTCCATGGACAAGGTTTCGGTCTTCCTACATGAGGAGGAAAAAGAATCAGACTCACCACAAAAGCCAAACAATAAGTGGTCTCCTCTATGCTTTAATAATAAAATAAATGAGCAATACCAATGCATTGCTTGAGGAAATTGTCACAAAAAACATTCTACAAACCAATCCTTGTCATTTTGATTGGTCCAGTCTATATGAAGATTGAAGTCCCCCACGATTCTTACATTGTCTTTGTTACATGCTCCAATAATTCTTTGTTTATTGCTCTCTCCAACAATTTAACTAATGTTAGGGGGTTGATAAACTACTCCCACTAGCATTTTCTGGCTCTTGCCAATTTTGACCTCCACCCGTACTGGTTTGATTTCCTGATCTTCTGAGCCAAGATCCTTTCTCACTTCTGTCTTTATGTCACACTTTACTATCAGTTACTTCCTCCTCCTCTGCCATTCCATCTGCCCTTTTTAAATAACCAGAAGCGACACCAGAAAAAACATTTTTCTGCAGTGGGTAGTTAGGATCCGGAACACTCTGCCTGAGTATCTAGTGGATGCAGATTCAATCATGACTTTCAAAAGGGAATTGGATAATAATCTGAAGAAAAAAAAAACTGCAGAGCTATAGGGATAAGGCAGGGGAGTGGAACAAGCCAAATTGATAGCCTGAATGGCCTCCTTCTGTGTTGCAACCACTCCCATGATTCTCATAAGTACAACTGAAGCTTAACTTGCCTAATCAAGAGCAAAATCCGAAGACATTCCACAATTTGAGCCTGTATTTGGATTCATAAAGAATACGATCACTTTTATTGTTCCTTCATCCTTTGGTATTAAATAAATCTGTGCACTTGTTTATGGGCGGAATTTTACGGCCCCATTGTGGCCGTAAAACGTGGTGAGCCATTCAAAAGTCCACTGCCTCCGGAAAATCCCACCGGCGGAAAGGATCGTAAAATTCTACCCTATATTTTTCATTGCCTAGTTATAAAAAATGGGAACTGGTTGGTGGTTTGATACTGTCTATGCTGTTGCTCATTGTTGGGGGAAGCCATTGGGACTTAACCTGTTCCCATTAAGTAACTGCATGGATAGGGAAGAATTGGAAGAGTCCATAAAGGAAAAGACCATTTAAGGGGAGGTTTTACCCACAGAGAGACAAATGCACAAAGTAAATGAACAAAGAAGGAGATAGTGGCGCAGTCGTAATTTCACTGGACTATTAAACCAGAGACCCAGGCTAATGGTCTGGGAACAAGGATTCAAGTCCCATCACGGCAGATGATAGAATTTAAATTCAAAATGATAAAATCTGGAATTGAAAGCTAGCCGCAGTATGGTGACCATGAAATGTCCATTTTTTGCTGTTAAAAAAAAAACATCTGGGTCACTAACGTCTTTTAGAGTAGGGAATCTGCCATCCTTACCTTGTCTGGCCTACATGTGACTCCACACGCACAACAATGTGGTTGACTCCTAACTGTAATCTGAAATGGCCTGGCAAACTACTCAGTTCAAGGTCAATTAGGAATGGGCGATAATTGCTGGCCTTGCCAATGACACAAATATTCCTTATTTAGTGTAAGGAACTCCTTATATAGTGCGGTAGCTTTTCACGCCATATCATCCCAATCCCGCCTCATTAATTATGCATTCCCGAGAAATTGATGGTGGGCAGGCTCTCGTCCACCCGTCACACCATCGCCTCACCGTTTCGTCACACTGGGCACCATATTTAATGTACAGCCTTGCACACACCTCTCAGTGCTTCCAGCCCAGGAGGGCAGCGGTGAAGACTTGGCCCCAAAAGCCAAGAAGAGTGCAGCACCCGATTCAGTGATGCATCCCTGGGACACCTTCTAGACACCGTTTTAGCCTGTCACAATGTCCTGTACCCCGCTCTGGCCACAGGAGGCCCATCAGTGTCACCTCTTCAGCTTGGGAGGTGGTGGCAGAGGTGGTCAGTGCCAATGCTGCACAGAAGAGGTTCGCCATCCAGTGCAGAAAGAGAATGAATAATCTCATCTGTACCACCAGGGTAAGGCAACCATCACATCACTCTAAACTCTCACACTCAAGCCCAGCACACATCCACTAGCATCTCACTCATTGCCAGCTCAAGGGACATCACCCATTCTCACCCACGTACCCTCACATCTCCAGTGGCCTCATCTCCTCTGGAGATGCCTCCTCAGCCCTTATCCTCTTGAGGCCACTTGTACAGATCAACATGCATCTCCCCACACACCCAGGGATACACTCCTTCCCCAGTAATGCCCTAGCCTTGCAGTCTCTTCCCTCACCTGAGGTCACTTCTCCCCCCTTTCCCAAGCAAGCCATAGCTGTTGAAAAGCCACCCCCACTTCATGGCAGGTCTTGTGAGTAGAGACCTCCCCGTGAGCCCCCCTAAAAGTGATGTGGTGCTGCCTGCGAAACCTGGCGCTGAGGAACGCGAGTGCTGCCTGAAGCAAGGTGGGCAAACAAGCTTCAAAGTCCCGAATGAAGTGCAGCTCGCCTGGCGCACGTCGTTTACGTTCAGTTGTGAAACAAGACAGCCTGATCTCGGATGATCCAGCGTGGGGGGATGATTCCAGCAAGTTGGGCTTCTAATGATAGGCAGGTGTATTACAATGAGGTTCCCGACATCGGGAAACGTGGCCCGCCATTGACGGGCAGAGTGGATTGCAAACTGGTTTCATGATGTCGTAAAACTGATCTTTGGTCTTCTCGCCATATTGTCCCCTCATGCCGCCAAATACACCCAACGCCAGTGGGCACAGGAAATTCTGCTTATTGTCTTTTAACAGCCAAAAAACTGCTACTCTCGGGTAAGGCACATCTTAAGACCTGCTAATGTGGCTCAGTGCCAAATTTTGTCTAAGGCTCTTGTGAACCACCTTGGGATGTTTTACTAGATTAAAGGCACATGTACTCACATTGCCAAATACAATTTTTTTCTGCTGAAGTGCTGTTCAGAAACTTCACTTACTAAGAAATGCATCGCCCAAGCCAACTGCTTGGCCACCTCCAGCTTCCACAGGATATTCACATTGTTTTTGTTTCTCTTCAGATATGTGTCCAGTGATCCAAACTTCACATATTCCTGAACCATGACATCTGATCACAAGAGAAAGCAGAGAAAAAGAGAAAAGATCCAACATAAACATACAACTGGCTCAAAGTTCAAAGACAGAAATCCATTTTAATTATCTCTAACTTTTGAGAGGTACTCATAACCAAAGGAAACAAGGTGATGAATTAATTAGTTCCAGGGCAAAGCAGAACTGACAAGGGATGTTACTCCAGGGAGTGTAGATCCCAGAATCAGATCAGTTGTTTCAATGCTATCTCCTTCTGAAAGCCTCCTCTACTGCACCCAGAACCTTAAGATTAATTTGGCTGCAAATACTTACTAACCGGCAGCATAGAAGTGGGTTCTCCATGGAATTACGCAGCTCCTCAGAACAGCCTTGAGAAGTTTTTAAGAGCAGGGAAGGGTCCAATTTATTTTTGAACCTATTCAGTTTGACAGGCAATTTATGTGGCTTCACTAAAGTGCTACAGCTTTTTAATGAGCATCACATGATAGTGACTGTGAGCAAAATGTCTATTCACAGAAAATTAAGCATGTGTTTTTCTTAAAGCTTCCTTCACTACAAAATGGCAAGTTTGAACTGTGCTATCAATAGGAAAGGCGTTAAAACATTAAACAGTGGGAATAATAGCTGTATTTCCTTTTAATTGGGGAAATTTATGGTCTAAAAATCACATCTTATCCCCAGCTCTCTATGCATTTTGTTCCAACCTGTGCTGCTGGGAAGACAAGTGAGTTGTTGCTCCAAGATAACCACCAAATATAATCCTTTGCTGACAATCAGGAGGTCCATGCCAGTGACCCGGTGAAGACTTGGTTCAATTCCACTGCCCACCCCAACTCATCACCTCCACCACAGGGAAACATCTGGCCTCTGCACAGCATGGTTCAGAATAGGAACCAAGTGGACCATCACCCTCATGCATCACCCTCATCCCCTTTTATCAAACATAAACTGAGCTTCATGGGCTCGGTTTCAAAACGAAAAGTAAAGCCAATGTGTAAAATTCTTAAGGGGGCTTGACAGGGCGAATGCTTGAGAGGCTGTTTCACCTGGCTGGAGAGTCAAGAACAAGCAGTCACTGTTTTAGGATAAGGGGTTGGGCAATTTGGAACTGAGATGAGGAGAAATTTCTTCATTTGGAAGGTTTGCAATACTTTACCCCAGAGGGCTGTGGATGCTCAGTTGTTAAAGATACTCAGGAGAGGGATTAATAGATTTTGGGCACTCTGAGAATCAAAGGATATGGTGATGGGAGAGAATGGAATTGAGATAGGAGATCAGCCATGATCCTACTCAGCAGATCTGAGGGGCTGATTGGCCTACTTCTGGTCCCGAGAAGGTGGTGGTGAACCACCTTTATGAACCATTGCAGACCATGTGTTGCAGGTGCACCCACAGTGCTGTTAAGGAAGTGAGTTCCAGGGTTTTGACTCAGCAGTGAGGAAGGAACGGAGATATAGTTTCAAGTCACAATGGTGTGCATCTTGGAGGGGAAGTTGTAGGCAGTAGTTTCTCCCTGCATCTGCTGCCCTTGTTCTTCCAGATGGCAGAGTTCACAGGATTTAAAGGGGCTGCCGAAGAAGCCTTTGTTGAGTTGTTGCAATGCATCTTGTGGATCAGTGCTTCCCAAACTGTGGGTCACGACTCCAGATAAGATCCTGGGGCTGTGAGCTCCGAGGCAGAAATGGCTGCCATGGAACCCAAACTGAATGTTAACAGCTGTGAGGCCCCTTTAAATCATCACTTTTTAAAAAATGCTGGGTGTGACATGACTAACCGATTTTTGAGGCCTGATCCCTGCTCCAAAGGTGCCAGTGAAACAGTTTAAAAATCCTTGAAGATCAAACACTTTGCCCCCACCAACCCCGCCTCACAGGTGTACACCCACCTTCCACCCACTCTCACAGACTTCCCCCCACAGCAATTTTGCAGCCTCAAAAATGGGGTCACAATGGGAAAAAGTTTGGGTAGCTCTCTTGTAGATGGTATAAACTGTGCCGGTGGTGGAAGAAGTGAATGTTTAAGTTGGTGTATGGGGTGCCAATCAAGCAGCTTTGCCCTGGATAGTGTTGAGTTTAAGCTGGCACTGAATGAACAGAAAAGAACTCTCTTGGCACTTTATCCCTAGAATCCTCTATATTAAGAAACTAGTTACATTTTTCTCATTTATAACACTCAGATGTAAATATTTCATTTTTGGCTGAATGTTGGTGGATATTTTCAGTCGTTAAACCCTTTTTCAAGAGTTAATGCTGACTTGACTTCAATGAACAAACATCAAGGGCAGGATTTTATGGTCTCCTGTTGGAGGATTTGTAGGCAGGGCAGCTATAAACTTCCCCGCGTGGCCTTCCTGTTGCCCTCCCACCCACCCCAACCAGTCCACAACCTTACATGGGGCAGGCGAGGCCTAGGGTAGCCCGCCTGCCATCATCCCAATCGAGGCCCTTAAGTGGCCAATTACTGGTCACTTAAAGGCCGCTTCCCATCTCAACCTCAATTTTGAGTCTGACGGAGGGGAATTCAGGGGCAGGAGGGGAAGTCCAGTAGGTCACCCTGCTCAGGCCTCAGATGGGAAGGGTGCAGGGTTGCTTCCCTCAAGGTAACCCTTTTCACATTGGGCGCATAGCCCTCCAAAGTCTGCTCCCGGGGGTGTTCCCTCTCCCCACTGCCCTATCCCCTCAAATCCCTGGCCTCTCTATCAAGACCCCCATCCACCTTCGGCCCTCGCCTCCCCTTCCTTACCTAGTTCTGGACTCCGGGTCTTAAAAGCTGGGGACTGCTTGTAGCCAATTCCTGACTACTGCTGCCACTGGCGCTGCTGGGACTATCGGACTGCCGACCAATTAGATTGGACAGCAGCTCTCAGAGGTGGGGCCTCTGCCTACGTGAGGGGCGGAAGTCCTGTCTCCAGCTAATTAATGCCCCTCTGAGCAATAAATGGCTATGGGGCTGTTGTGATCGCAAGGATGTGTTCCCTGCCAAATTCTTTGGGTGGGCAGGGCGGGAAACCCCACGATCCAAAAAATCCTGCCCCCAGCGTCTTTTTGCCTTTGGACTTTCTGTTACACATTTGTAAAAATTCTGGTGAGAACAGAATGATTAACTGCAGTGCCTAACATCCACCAGTTGCATCAACACTAAATAAAAGCTTCAGAAACTGTTCACTTACTCTCTTCGCCACATACACAGACTCCGTAATTCAACACCAAGTGCTTATAGGACAGTTGGCTCATCATGCTTGCTGCCTCAAAAAAGCTCTGAAGAAGAATGCCAAAGATAATAAGATACTTTTGCTTCAGTAACAGTTACTGAATTTGAAATTCAGGCAAGTATTTCAAGACACTTCACATATTGAGAGACATGATAAACGTGCTATATCTTGCTTCTCTAGCATTGTAATTTTTCTCTCTGACTTTTTGGTTTAATAGTCGCTGTAGGTAAAGAAAGTCAAAGCAGGTTATTTGTCATTTTACCTGCGTTATTATTATTTACTAAGTAATATTATGCCTCTCAATAAGGGCAGCATGAGAGACACAAGCAAGGTCAATGTCCCAAAACAGCCAGAAGTTCCCTGCATTTTGAAACCCACTCTCATTTTATTGATATTTTGACTGGAGAAGAATTGAGGCCAAAATAAAAACAGAAAAGGTAACTGAGAGATATTGCAATAATAGCCTAGATGAAACTGGACTGCAGCAGTTCAAGAAGGCAATTCACCACCACCTTCTCAAGGGCAATTAGGGATGGGCAATGAATGCTGGCCTAGACAGCGAAGCTCACATCCCTTGAATGAATGAAAAAAAAAGCAATTAGGGCCTGTAATGTTGTGGCAAAGCTTGCTCTGATGGATGGAACTCTTCAGGCCCAGCAAGCAAATGCATTTTAAACCCATTTTATCCAATACCAGCTGAACTGCCTTGGGACTAAGACATATTTCCCATTAATTCCCTCACTAATTCCAGCACTGACTTTCCATATACTGATCTATCGGGGTTGGGGGTGGGGGGGAATGAAATATCCTTGCAGCTTATCACTTATCAGTTTATAGCAAGCTTAGTAGGCTTGACATGAATGAAGATCTATGCTATGCTCAGGAGTGTAAGTTGGTCCTCTAAAGAAGTGTCAGGCAGAGGTCAAGGGGCAGAGTAGGTTTTGTGAAATTGCTGTGTGTGTACTTCTGTGTTGAGGGTGGAATAAAAGAGGAAAAAGGATTCCTGTCCTACTCTCCAACACAAGGCAAAATACATTAGCGGAGAGAAAAATATGATGTTCTACTTAAAACCACAAGAACATAAGAAATAGGAGCAGGAATAGGCCATTCAGCCCTTCGAGCCCACTCTGCCATTCAATGAGGCCATTGCTGATCTTCTACTTCAACACCTTTTTCCTGCACTATCCCTGTACCCCTTGATGTTTTTAGTATGTAGAAATCTATCAATCTCAGTCTTGAACATACTCGATGACTGAGCCTTCACAGCCCTCTGGGGCAGAGAATTCCAAAGCTTCACCACGCTCCGAGTGAAGAAATTCCTCCTCATCTCAGGAGGCCTCAGAAGGCACGCCCCTTATTCTGAGAAATAAGAGTGAGAAAAAAAAGTGTGGGACTGGAGGTGCTTTTTGTGACATACTTTCCTTGAATCCCTCTTTCAGGGAAGCTAAACTCCAAGGAGGTATCAAATTATTAGACAGCAAAAAAGCTGTGCTCCTCTTTTAAAACCTCACTTTAATTTCCTTGGTCTTATATCCATGTTGCGGGGATAGCTCTTGGTTAGGAAGCCAGGGCAGTCTAGCCTGTAGATGCTTCCACTGGCTTGCCATCAGTTCAATCAGTTGCCTTTGCAGGTGACATCTCCATTGTCATAGCAGCACAGTGTTCAGTGCAGCCCTTGGTTGTCTTAGCTTATATTCTTTTAATTCATTCTTGGGATGTGAGTGTTGCTGGCAAAACCAGTATTTTACTTGCCCTTGAGAAGATGGTGGTGGGTGTTTTTAAACCTGCAGTCTGCATGGTGAAGCTGCTGTTAGGTATGGAGCTCTAAGATTTTCATCCAGCCATGACGAAGGAACAGCAAATAGATGGACAAATCAGGATGGTGCATGGTTTGGAGTGGAACCTGGATATGATGGTCTTCCCACGCACCTGCTGCCCTTTAGGGGAGGCTCTCCTTCTAGGGGAGATCAGGAGCAAGAGCAGGCCACCCCATTAGATCATGGCTGGTCTGCACCTCAACTCTATTTACTCACCATTGCTCCATATCCGTTGATACCCTTATCCAACAAACAATAATCTATCTCAACTGATGGAGGTTGCGGGTTTTAGAGGGACTGCTGAAGAAGCCTTAGTGAGTTGTTGTAGTGCATCATGTAGATGGGACACACTGCTACCTGATTCAACCTGATGATCTTCAATCCTCTGCCCTAACACATAGATGCCACTTTTCAAAAAGGGGTTAAATCAATTCAATGTTAGCTGATTTTGCTACGTCCTGTTTCACTTTGCCTACTTGCACAGAAAAAAATCAAATCCAGAATCACACGCAAGGCTGGCTAATTGTACTTCTGCCCTGTGGCTCGAAGATCATAAGTTAGCTTATTTCTTCCCTTTTTTAAAAATACCTGAATTAGAATCATCCTTTTTTTTTTCCCCAATAAAGCAAATTTGGATTTGGCTTCTCTTTTCATAAATTCAGGAGTTGGAAACTGGGGAATAAGAGTTGGTGCATCAGGGAATTAAGCACACTACAGAATCAGGATTTGAGAATGAAAGGCTGGAAAAACAGGTAGATCAGTTTGCTGTTCTGGAGCCCCATTTAACTGTTGGATTCCATAAAAAGGTCAACTCCAAACTTAGCTTAATCCCTGTCCACAATAAGGAATACAATTGACCAATTTTCCCTGCATCTCGTTTGGTAATGCTGAGGTCAAGTGTAGCACTATTGTTTCTGAGTGGGCTGGTCTGTATATTCAGTACCACTTCATTTCTTGCATTTATACAATGAGTCTCAGTGGAGGCATTCATATAGTACCCCTAAATATATCTTTATCTGCTATCAATCTATAGATGCAATGATAAATAGATGCACCTCTGTACAAAAAAAACTTGCATAATATTTTTTGCATTTTCTGAAAAAGATATTGTAAAGTTTGAAATCCCTTCATGGGCAAACAAACCTCAGAATAATTTCTGTGTGCCTTTTCCAGGACTTTTAAGAGAACTTCTGTCTTGTGTATTTGACCATAATCTCCCAATTCTTCCCTTACTCCTTTGAAGATTTTGGTGAATGTTCCTTGCCCCAGGCTTTCACCCTGTTAACAAAGGAACACAAGTAATTTATTTAGGGATATGTATTACTAATCATACCAGCTGTGATATCTCAGTAGGACAAAAACACTGGTGAATACACATGGAGTTTTAGTACCCTACTAATCTGGTTTATTCTGGTTTTGGTTTATATACAAACATACATAAATAGCCACAAGAGGGTGCTATTACACTCCTCCCTCCTTAATGAAAAAGTTACACAAAGTTCAAATTCCATAAATTCTTATACACATTTTGTTTTTAATGTATTTATAAATCCAACTTAACCACTGGTTTCCTATATTTCTAAGGTTTTTAACCCAAACTTTCAAAACTTGGGAAGCACCTTGGTCAACCTTGGCCTGAGACTGAGGAGGAGTTTTCTCTAACAAAGACTGACATTGCCCTTGACCTTTAATTGAATTTTTCACTTCATCAGGCATGTCTATCCGATTCTGACTCGGATCTGAACTGGTTTCAGGCATATTTTGTATTGGAGTAACTATTGGTACTACACTCATATCCCAACTATCCAATTCTTCACTCATTTGATTCTTCCCAACTCACTTCTTCTTTGTGAACCTCTGAAGGCAAAACATGATCTATAAGTACAAATCTAACCTTTCCACTACCAAACACCTTGACCAAGTATGTGCAAGGGCCACATATTTTCATGACTCTTCATGTTGGCCATTTCAATCACCTATAATGATGATCTTTCACCTTAACCTTCTCGGTTTAACATCAGACTTTTTTCTCTCACTTTACCCCTATCATGACTCTCTTTCTGCCTGGGTTGTTGTTCTTCTACTGACTGTGCTAAATGTGGCTTCAGCAATGAAAAACTCGCTCCTCTAAGAAACAATTCAGGCCACATTCTCCCAGTAGTAATGTGAGGCGTGTTATAATAAATAAACAAAAAATTCACCAGTTTGTGATTCAATGACAACTGACTTTTTTCCAATTTGCATCTAGCATTGGTTTACCAAGAGCATGCTTAACAACGCACTCTGCTGTTCCATTTGAAGTAAGATGATACAGTGGAACTCTAGTGTTTTACCCTGTTCATTCTCACGAAATTTGAAAATTCTTCTGAACAAAACTGAGGACTGTTGTCAGACACAATTTCCTCTGGGAACCCATAAGCTGCAAACAAACTGCGCAAAGTATCTAGAGTTTAACCAGTTGTGGTTTGATTCATCAGAAACCCCTCAACGCACTTGGAATTGTTATCTATCACAATGAATAGCTGTTGCCCTTTAAGTTCTGCAAAATCGATGTGCAGTTTCTGCCACATTCTTGCAGGCCATTCCCAGGGTTGCAAAGGTACCGATGGCAGCTTCTTTTCTAATGCTTGGCCTACTGTACACTGTTCCACTATGTCTTCTATGTCCTTATCAAACCCTGGCCACCAAAGATAGCTTTTTGCTAGACTCTTTGTCAAGCACATCCCTAAGTGTTGATCATGTCAATCACACAGCAATGCAATCTGCACCTTTCAGGAATTACCACTCTGGCTCTACACATAACACAACCTTTTGTTACGGACATTTTGCTTGCCATCTGTCTGTATGCAGAGGTTTTAATTTTTGAAGTAGGCTGTGGCGTGTTTTCGCAGACCCTCTGTTTGTGACATCAATATGCAAGTGACGTTAAGCAAACTCTCTTATGGGTTAATGCAGAAGGATTGTTTATCCAGGACACACGCACGCACGCACATGAGATAGGGAATAAAAAGAGTTTTACAACTATGAATAACTTCAGAAAAAACAACTATGGATTCATGAATGTCAGGGTCCTGTTGTCAGAGTCCAGTGAGAGTTCCTTCACGTTGGAGTTAAAGTTCAGGCAGGTTCAGCTGGTTGAAAGCAGGAGTTGTCCAATTCCTTCAAAGTTGGTGATGGCGCAGCAGGATGCGATTGGTAACCAGAGGCTTAGTTCACCCTACAGACAATGGCAGAAATCTTCCAGGGAACCAGGCTTCGAGGAGGTTTCGACTTGAGACAGGCTTTGTTGTCAGCCTGGAATCCTGGCTTTGGTACTGATAGGCTGGATGTTTAACAGCAGACTGCCCTGGGAGTCCCTGAATATAACATTAAAACTTTTCAAAAGCCAAAGGAGCATAGATCATGTGGGAGTGCCCACTGATGAGTCGGTTTCAGGGTAACAATCAATCAGTTTCTATGCCTCTGGTCAAAATCTAGTGTTCACCTGAGGAGATAGGTGGTGGTTATTAGCCCCTCTGCTGGTATAAAGAGTTTTGATGGTGCTCTCTTTGTTATAGGTACAGATTGGGGAAACAGACCATCTGCTGCTTCCTTGTTTCATTGATTGTAATATGTCCATACAATGATAAGTGTGAGAAGAATGAGGGCTGAGTTTTATCCTGTAATTGCTGTTGGAAGTTTCCAGAACTGTAGCCAACTTGCAAATTATTTAACCTGTAGTAGCCATGTTTTTGATCCAGCAAAGTCCATTTTTCAATAAGCAGAAAGTAAGGCTCGATTTAAACAGCTTATGATCTCTTTCATGTCATATCACATGACACCTTATCAACTGACAACTAATTCTTTTGCATAAAAAATGACCTGATTTCGAAATCCAGTGTCTGTGCTGGCCACCCATTTGTGATATAGTAATACTATACTGGATCCCTGTGAATTGTTCTGCCAATGTCATCTGCTGTGACTGGCAATCCTTCTATGTCTGAAAAGAAAAATACACCTTTCTTGTTAGGCTGTACCTCAGATGGGGTTGGTAATCTGGATTATCAGGAACGTTGAGGATGTCATTAGTAGTGAAAAATATCTCTAGCTGCTCCACACACACACCTAAAGGCTCTCAGTCACGTTTACGCTCTTCTAGTTGCTTAAATAACACCTTTTGTGTTGATGCTGCCATCTTTGAAGGTCAGCCCACCCATGTGTACAAACAGCTTACCTTCTAGGACCAGATTTTTAAGCCTATTTCTCACCATTGATTGAGAAATCCTCCATGGTTTTCACCACCAAAATAAAAACTCAACGTTCCTCTGTTGGTTCACTGGAAACCTTTAAAACCCAAATTTGCTCGGCTAGGGAAATCCACAGTCCCACTCTCGTCGGTAGACTGTAATATCTTGTCAGGACCAAATCATTGGAACATATGCATGCAGTTCTTAAAGCCAACTGAACTGGTTATTCCACTTTTGGTTTATAAATATAGATAGACAAATGGCCATAAGAGGGTGCTGTTACATCATCAGCCAATATTGATCATCAGCAATTATTCTTCTACATACAGGAGTTCAAGAGATTCTTATATAATTTTTTTCACTTCCCACTCTTCGCTGCTGGACATCCCAGCATAAAAGTATTACAGTAGGCAGTAACCACAAGGATTCAGTCCGTCAAAATGAACTATATATAAATGCACTGTCAAGTTAAAGGGCAGTCCTACTTCAAGTTAAAATGATTTATCTGGATCCCTGTCTGATGTAACATACCTCTAATTCCCTACTTGTCTCCTGATTTAAAAAAAATTCTTTCATGGGATGTGACTGTTGTTGGCAAGACCAGTGTTTGTTGCCCATCCCTAAATGCCCTTGAACTGAGTGCCTTGCTAGGCCATTTCAGTGGGCAGTTAAGAGTGGTCTGGAATCACATGTAGGCCAGACTGGCAGATTAAGGATGGCAGATTTCCTTCCCTAAAGGACATTAATGAACCACATGAGTTTTTACAATTGATGATAATTGTCATGGTCACCATTACTCAGACTAGCTTTATATTCCAGATTTATTAATTGAATTTAAATTCCACTAGCTGCCATAGTGATATTTGAACCCATATCCCCAGAGCATTAGGCTGGGCCTCTGGATTACTAACCCAGTGACATGGCCACAATGCTACCATCTCCCCTAGTAATGATGAGCTATACATTCTAGCAAGAGTCGCTGGATAGCAAGAGTGCAAACCCTACCTGATTTCCCTCACCATGACACAGAGGCATGGTGGTCAACTGCAAGACTCCAGCCACAATGCCAACTGACAAAGGATAACTCAGTGATGACCAGGGATTTAGCACTGATGTTTTAGTCAGTATAACAAAGTCATGGCCCCAGCTTTATGATAATCCATCATTTCAGGTCTAACTCAGTTAATGTCAGTATCCTCTGTAGGAAGGAGCCCAGTTTGGAATCCTTATTAGGCCCTGGATGGCAATCAGGGAACACCCTAGGGTGGCACTGCCACTTGGCACTTCAAGTAATCTTGGTGCTAAATTCATGAGTGATTGAACACTACTGGCAATTTGAGTCCACTGGGACCTAAACTCAGATTAGCAGATCCATTTCAGTTTATCCAAATGGAGAGAGAAGAAGAGGATGCCACTTCCTTAAAGTTGACTTCAAACCCAGCAAGCCCTCTAATAAACAACATTAGTCAGCGCCCTGCTTGACCCCCAAGATCATTTAAACCTTTCTTGCAAAATGTATCAACCTCATTAACATTTTTATGAAGCAAATGTACCTTTGAGATTAGGCCAATGCAAACTTCAATCCATTTTGTTAAATCTGTATCAAAATTAATATGCTGGATATATACTAAGAAAGTTACTTTAAAAAAAAAGAGGTTGGGACACTCCACAATATCACAGGTACAACTTAAAAAGGCAAAAGAATTCCTTGCCAGCTTCTGTTCCAAGCCAGTTGCAAAGCACAACTAATCACGCACAGCAATACGTTTCAACTACTTACAAACACCAAATCTTCTTTCCTGATCTTGTGAAATACCATTTGGCTGACATTGTGCCTCTGCAATGTTGGCGATGTTGGCAGATCAGAAGCACTGTTGCTCCTCAAGACCAGAAGATTAGATTTATCTGCAGATGTACATAAATATATATAAATGAAAAGCAAACTATTCAATAAAACACATTGAACATTACAGGATTGCGGTTCAGTAACCATTTAACACACTAACTATAATCATTATTCTTCTAACTGACGAGAGATTTATCTATCCTCATCTAGCAAGTAACTTCCTCCCTCTTCTCTGGTCCTTAGTATTCTTACTTTCTACCTGAGGGAGGGAGGCCAGGCACCCACTTGGAGACCTCTTACCAATGTTAACCTTGGACAGGTGCCATGCAGATTCAGTAGCAACTTTGAAAAGGAAATTGGATAAATACTTGATGGAAAAAAATTGCAGGGCTATGAGGAAAGTGCGTGGGAGTAGGACTAACAGGAAGGTCTTTCAAAGGGTTGACATAGGTATAAAGGGTCCACTGGCCTTCTCCGTGCCCTTTAATTCTATCATGCTTCCACCCAATGCTGATTATGCATGAACACCAGGCAGCAAATTTAAATGAGCTGTGGGCTCTGAGAGCCAGAGATAGGCATGCTTACTTGGTGTTTATTCCCGAATAAATTTTATATAAAAACATTCTACTGACTGCAGCTTTTAAACATTTTCCATTTTCTTCAAGGAAACTTTCTGGAGTATGTGTGATCGTTATCTTCTGAAGATTTATTTTCTTTAAGTTACTGCTTTGCTTGAGAGGCAGAGGATATTTTCTAGAGTAAATGCGTTAACTAGATTTATTTGAGCATTTCTGCCACCGATCTCCCAGAAATGGTAGAGTTTTAAAACAACGTAGCGAGTAAGAGTTATGATTTTATTTAATTTTAAAAAAAATTCAAGGTCTACAGAATTATTCCAAAATGCCAAACAAAGCAATAAATCAAGTGTCAAAAACCAAAATCATTCGTGGAAGGGATGCATGCCTCCAAAAGCTCCATGTGAAAGAAAAATCTCATTCCTTTTAACACTCACATCTCCTTTACCAAATCTTCAAATCTAACCATACTGCTTATTCAGTTTGAGTGCACTACAACATAGGTAATCTAAGTCTTAAGCAGATATTAGCTGTTTAAATTGTGACACTCTTAAGTCTAATCCTTTATCCTTAAACATAGTTACATTAAGGGTCATTTTTGATTGGCAAAAAAAAATTGTTAATTTTTGCTAAGTTTCCAGGTTGACACAGATTATTGATAGTTCTGCCTCTCTTCATTGCAGCCTGTCCGAGGTGTCTCTATTTATATTACTTCAGTTAGTGTTCCTCTGAACTTTTATTTCTCATTTTCTGTTGAGCTGCAAATACACCATCTCACCTACTGTTCTTCCTCTCTAAAGACTTGAAAAATCAAGACTTGCTGCATATTCATCTGCTCTTATTCTTTTCCAGGATTTCAAACTCTGTATCTTATTCAGTCTTCCCTTCGTTCTACAGTTTTCAAGGATCAAAATCCCAAGCTACTTTCTACCTAGCTACTAGCCTAGTGGTTATCGGCGTATGTTTGACTGGTGATTTTTGCTGCTATGCAAACATCCTTGGGACCTTGTTACAACACCAAATAAATCTTACTAGAAGAACTGTAGTTAAACCCAATCATGGCTAACATTTCAAATTTTGGTGGTTTTCTACAGATGGCACAGCATGCTCAATCCATCTGGATCACATGGACAGAGGGAAAGCTACATAAGCGATTTTAACCCTATCCGGCCAGAGGGCAGTTAAAATTGCCCAGAAGGTCTTGCCCACTGACAACAGACTCCCTTCTGACAGAATTCAATTGAGGGGCCTTCTTCAGATTTGCAGATTGAGCACCAATGATGCCTGCAGAGCCCAAGTACTATTTTAACTAGTGTTCTGATTGAGGAATCCGCCATGTTTTTCATCACCAGGTCAAATTAGGGGAACAAAGGGTTGGAGCCAAAAGGAGGTCAATAAGGTCAGGGCTGATCTGCTTGCGTTTCGAATTCCACATTCCCATCTACCCCCGATAATCTTTGATTCCCTTGCCTAACAAAAATCTATCCATCTCCGCCTTTAAAATATTCAATGACCCCCGCCTTTTCTTATAGGGCCAGGTACAGCAAGAGTGCTCCTCCGGGCCCCCAAAAAGAATATTTAGGCATTCCCTGTCCATGCATGGCATCAATGTCCTGATTGCAAGACCCTCCTTGCCACTTCTTCGAATGCGAGGCACCATTCCTTTGGCCTCAGCTGGCAGCCTCATGCCACCTAATATGCCACTTCCACCCGCTAAGTACCTTTTCTCACTGGTTTCGGGCCAGCAGCTGACAGAGGACATACAGACGTGGCCCACAAATTAAACTCCTGCTGCTGAGGTCAGGAGGGTTTAATACTTACCTGGTAGCTACCACCACCGCACCCCCCACCCCCACCCCACCAGCCTTTTGTCCTGCCCAGGTTAAAATCAGGGCTCACACCTCTGAATCTGTACAAGAGTATTGGCCAGAACATTTGCACAGTCCCAATTAATGAGAGATAACATGTAGAATTTGGAGACAGCAACGGACCGATGGTTACATTTACCTCTGAACAGACCGAATAATTTTGGTCAGTGGAAACATTACCTTTTGGTTTTGGTGGACAGCATTTGCTAAACTGGAAGATAACACCATCGGAACGGACAATCTCCTTTTTGTAGCAGTTTAGCAACTCTCTGAGGCTGCTGAAACTCTTCTTTGCTCCATTCAGATTGTATTCATTATTTTCATTCTTGGTAATCAAGCAGTGTCTGCATTCAGTCACATTGTCTTTCTAAATAAAAATAATCAGAGGACAGCTTAAGACAATACATTCCCCCATTATTATGGATAGTCATCTTGGGAATCAATCTGAAGCTAGTGCCATCTCTTCCTCATTGATCGCTTTAAACATTGGAAATGTTCGACTATTAGGAGGGGAGGGAGGCAAGGAAGGAGGAAGTGAAGGCAGGGAAGGAAAGAAAGAAAAGGATCTCTTGGAAACAATCACAATCATACTCATCAAATTATTACACTAAATTCTGATTACACTGAGCAACTACTGCGCTTAGCATTGTTTTAAGTATAACCCCCCCCAGAGTTAAATCTCCAAGGACAACAGTATGTTGAACTACCGTCTACCCAGCTCTCATTGAAAGCCCTGACAGATGTTATCTGATTTTTGAGGACCTCCCTGAAGTGGGAGGTACCAAATGACTAATTAGGAGAGGTTCAGAAGCCTGAGGGTGGTGACTCAGATGATGAGTAGGTTCAGCGACACACCATCCGTGATTCGTATGAGAATAGATTAATACATTTGAGATTCCCACAAACCCCAGAATGAGGTTTCAGAGGGTGGGAGGTATGTAAACTATCTTATCAAGGAGAATGGTGAGTACTTGGAACTGGCTGCCTTAGGTGACAGTAAAGGCAGACAGTGTGTAAATACTAAAAGGAAAATTGGGTGGATGCTTAAAAGAATAGGTGATTCAAAGATATTCTAATTTGGGCGCTGCCGGATGGTCATTTTTGGTTCTGTACTTTCCCATGCACAAACAATATGAACCACTATTACAAATGTACACACTTACCTCTATGGCCACAGTGAGAAAGTACTTATTAAACTCTTTGGGGCTACATCGAAGAATGTAAAAGCCTTTCTGATTTCCTGCCTTCCTGAGTTTATGCACAGCAAAGTCCATCCTGTTGCAGAAAAGAAAATAGTAATTAAATGATTTCTGAAGAAACTACTTTCTTTAGCATTTTGTCCTTTGAAGATTTGCATACCATGATAGGTGTCACACAAGAGTTCGGTTAGAAACAATGAATACAGTCAAACTCCTGTCTAGCAGCCAAGCTCCAGGGGCTAAGGCAACCCAGCTGAGGTCCACCGGGCTGGAGGTCAATGCCTGATCAAGAAGCTCACTGAATTCTTTCAGTCTCTGTGGGAGCAAAGAACCATCCCGCAGGAATACAAAGATGCTTCCATTGTCCACCTGCGCAAATGGAGAGGAACTCAGCAATCTTACGATGACCAGAGAGGAATCCCATTCCTCTCCATTGCCAGGAAAATCTTCAGCAGGATCCTTCTGAACCACTTAGTGCAACACCTCGACCAGGATCTGTGTCAGAGTCAGTAGGATTTCAGAAAAGGTTGAGGAGCCACTGATATGGCGTTTTCAGTTGGACAGCTCCAGCAGAAGTGCCAAGAACAGAACATAGTCCTCTATACCATGTTTGTTGACCTGACCAAGGCCTTTGATATACTCAGCCATGAGGGACCTTGGAAGCTAATGGAGAAATTCGGCTGCCCTGAGATATTCATCATAATGGTTCTAACAGTTCTATGATGTCATGCTTGTGTGTGTCCTGGATGATGGCAAGTCATCTGATCCATTTCCAGTCAGTAACGGAGTTAAGCAAGGCTGCATATTAGAGCCAACCCCCTTCAGCATGTCTCCTCTGTCATGCTATCCGACGCCTTCCGTGATAGCGATCCCGGCATCAAAATCATACATTGCATGGTTGGGAATCCGTTCAATCTGAGACAGCTCCAAGCAAAGACCAAGGTCTCCCAGGACATACCCATTTTCCAACCTGCTCCAAGAAAGCCTGATCTTAAGCCCAAGTTTCAGCCCATGACCAGAACCTGTCAGCGGTGGATAAGTTCACTTATCTCGGCAGCACACCCTCTCTTGAGCTATCTATATTGACGACCAGTCACATGCATGAATTTCTGAAGCAAGCGTAGCCTTTGACAGAATTGCAACATCAATCTGGGAATGAAGAGGAGTAAGCCAGCCTACCAAACTGAAAGACTATAAAGCAATAGTCCTGCCAACCTGCTCTATGCATGTGAGACTTGGGCGGTGTACCAGCAGCATGCCACTTTCAACCATGAGCACTTGAGCTGCCTTTGGAAGCTTCTAAACGTCAGATGGCAGGAAAAAGTACCAGACGCTTGAGGTGCTCACCCCAGCTGGCATGCCAAGCATATGGAGACAGTCACAACTGAGTTGGGCTGCTCATGCAGCCAGAATGCCTGACACTCATTTACCAAAGTGAATCTTCTAAGGACAGCTCGAGTCTGGGGTGCAGTCTCATGGTGGTCAAAGGAAGTGTTACAAAGACACTCTGAAGGTTTCACTTAGGAGTTATTATATTGACTTCGAGTCCTGAGAAAAGCTCACCCAGGATCATGATACCGAGTGCAACCAAATAAAAAAGTGTGGCCTCTTTTGAAAACAAGCATTTTTAAGAAGCAGAAAGAAAACGCAAGGAGAGGAAATCCCGGGTCAACAACTCGTCCAAAACTCTACCATCTGCAGTATCCTGTCCCATTTTCAGCAGAGCCTTCAGGGCGTGGATTGGCCTCAGCAGTTACTCACCCATCGGAACCCTACCGAACACCCCAGATGATGAACATGGTCATCTTCGCCTTGAAGGACAAACAAAGAGACCATACTGGTACCATCATTGCACTGAGCCAGAAGGTGGGTTTGGGTCTGAAATTCCCTACCTCAAGCAGATGCAGTGAGAAGCTACCTGTTTCTGCCCCACAGGATCAGTAGCTCCATTCATTTTAATGGACTCAGAAGGTTGGACTAGTCTGGGAATTGACCCCTGCTCTCCAATCCTGTAAAAATGCGCAGCTAAGTGGGGGTGCTATTGGCAGAGCATTCATATTTTTCAGTCACACTTCTTCACCTAATCCATGAATAGCAGGGGTGAAAATTGCGTTTGTGAAGCACAGAAGTACCAGGGGGGGTGGCAGCATCAGCAGTGTGCAGTTCTGCTCTATTACTCACCTCTGAAAATGTTACAGCCAGCGGCCAAATTGATACTGGATTGGACTAATTTTAATGCATCTCTCAGATACTATATATGGAGCAGGTTATAAGACCATATGTAATCTCGGTGCATGCACTGCACATAGATTGAAAAGGCAAAATAAAAGTTGGCCAAATGGACAACCAATTTTCATTCAATGCTTCTATTACTTCCAAAGATTTCAAAGTGCTGTCTTTTGACATTTTTGTTTTGAAATATAAGGGAAGTATGGTCTTGTTGGCATAGTAATGAAGCAGTGTTTACTGCCTATCCAGCTTCCTGATAGTTAACCACTCACTTCCCAGTTTGGAACTCCAATTATTCTTGCAATAGGAGCAACTCTCAGCACTTAATGTTCACTTCTCTTCAGTTGTCTTCTATAAGACATTGGAATCTGATCACCAGCAATGGCGCCACAAAATTTGAATCAGGCTTAGACAGGTAAGCAGAGGTAAGAGTCATTGGAAATCCCCAAAACACACATGAGAATTTACAGGGATTCACTTGGGGGCAGCACTAACTCAAGAATCAAATAGAGAACAAAACCCACACACAGCTTAAAAAATGAACTTCTTCTCGAGTTCTCTGCGCAAATGCAGGTCCGACCCATAGCACCACAACCTCACCAAAGATAGGGCAAGGAGGCAGGTCCCAAGTGCAATCCAGCCAGAACGGGGATCGAACTCCGTGCTGTTTGCACCAATCTGATCCACACTGGCTGCCCAGCCAACTCAGCCAGTCTTTTGAAAGAGGTTACAAGATGCTGGTCAACATTCTTTAGCATTTTTTACTTATTTCTTTGACTTAGTTTTATCTTCTTCCCTGAACCCATGTCGTACCCAGCCACATTCTCTTAGCTCTGGTCATATCACACCTGCTACCTGAAAATTTAAACGTCTCACCTTTGTCTTCCAATTCCCCCACATCCCCAGACATCATTATTTCCATAACATCCTCTAACCCTATCAGATCTCTGTGCTCCTCCAATTCTGGCCTCTAGAGCAGCCTCGATTTTAATGGCTCCACCATTGATGCCCCTGTCTTCAGTTGTCCAGTCCCTAAGTTCCGGAATTCCCTTTCTAAACCTCTCCACCTCTCTGCCTCACTTCCTTGAAGATGCTGCTTAAAACCTACCACTTTCAGCAAGCTTTT